>NC_082719.1:28226611-28537765 GCF_030144855.1 Hypanus sabinus | reverse complement strand
GGATGTACTTGTTCCAACTTAAGTACAAATCCGACTTAAAGACGGACTCAGGAACGGAACTCGTACGTAACCCGGGGACTGCCTGTACAGTTTGCCGATGAAACAAGATTAGGGGGACAGGCTGATAGCATTCGGGCAGCAGAAACAGTAGAGTTAAAACTAAACAAAATCCAGATGTGGGCAGATAAATGACAGATGGAAACATAGAAAATAGGTGCAGGAGTAGGCCATTCGGCCCTTCGAGCCTGCACCGCCATTCAGTATGATCATCGCTGATCATCCAACTCAGAACCCTGTACCTGCTTTCTCTCCATACCCCCGATCCCTTTAGCCACAAGGGCCATATCTAACTTCCTCTTAAATATAGCCAATGAACCGGCCTCAACTGTTTCCTGTGGCAGAGAATTCCACAGATTCACCACTCTCTGTGTGAAGAAGTTTTTCCTCATCTCAGTCCTAAAAGGCTTCCCCTTTATACTTAAACTGTGACCCCTCGTTCTGGACTTCCCCAACATCAGAAACAATCTTCCTGCATCTAGCCTGTCCAATCCCTTTAGAATTTTATACGTTTCAATAAGATCCCCCCCTCAGTCTTCTAAATTCCAGTGAGTATAAGCCTAGTCGATCCAGCCTTTCTTCATATGAAAGTCCTGCCATCCCAGGAATCGATCTGGTGAACCTTCTCTGTACTCCCTCTATGGCAAGAATGTCTTCCCTCAGATTAGGGGACCAAAACTGCACACAATATTCTAGGTGCGGTCTCACCAAGGCCCTGTACAACTGCAGTAGAACCTCCCTGCTCCTGTAAATTCTTTTTGCTATGAATGCCAACATACCATTTGCCTTTTTCACCACCTGCTGTACCTGTATGCCCACCTTCAATGGCTGGTGTACAATGACACCCAGGGCTCGTTGCATCTCCCCTTTTCCTAATCGGCCACCGTTCAGATAATAATCTGTTTTCCTGTTCTTGCAACCAAAGTGGATAACCTCACATTTATCCACACTAAATTGCATCTGCCATGAATTTGCCCACTCACCTAACCTATCCAAGTCACCCTGCATTCTCTTAGCATCCTCCTCACAGCTAACACCGCCGCCCAGCTTCGTGTCATCCGCAAACTTGGAGATGATGCATTTAATTCCCTCATCTAAGTCATTAATATATATTGTAAACAACATAACCTGAAAAGCAGCTCAGTAAGGAAGAAGCCACTGTTCCAAAACTGCCATAATAAAGCCAGACTACAGTTTGCAAGTGCACATGAGGACAAAGATCTTACTTTTTGGAGAAATGTCCTCTGGTCTAATGAAACAAAAACTGAACTGTTTGGCCGTAATGACCATCATTATGTTTGGAGGAAAAAGGGTGAAGCTTGCAAGCCGAAGAACACCATTCCAACCGTGAAGCATGGGAGTGGCAGCATCATGTTGTGTGGGTACTTTGCTGCAGTAGGGTCTGGTGCACTTCACCAAATTGATGACATCATGAGGAAGGAAAGTTATGTGGATATACTGAAGCAACATTTCAAGACATCAACCAGGAAGTTAAAGCTCGGCTGCAAATAGGTCTTCTAAATGGACAATGACCCCAAGCATACCTCCAAAGTTGTGGCAAAATTGATTAAGGACAACATAGTCAAGGTATTAGAGTGGCCATCACAAAAGCCCTGACTTCAATCTGATAGAAAATTTGTGGGCAGAACTGAAGAAGCATGTACGAGCAAGGAGGCCTGCAAACCTGACTCAGTTACACCAGTTCTGTCTGGAGAAATGGAACAAAATTCCAGCAACTTACTGTGAGAAGTTTGTGGAAGGCTACCCAAAATGTTTGACTCAAGTTAAACAATTTAAAGGCAATGACTGGTGTACAATGAGACCCAGGTCTCGTTGCATCTCCCTTTTTCCTAATTGGCCACCGTTCAGATACTAACAAAGTGTATGTAAACTGGCCCACTGGGAAAGTGATGAAAGAAATAAAAGCTGAAATAAATCATTCTCTCTGCTAATACTCTGACATTTCACGTTCATAAAATAAAGTAGTGATCCTAACTGACCTAAGACAGGAAATGTTTCTCGGATTAAATGTCAGGAATTGTGAAAAACTGAGTTTAAATGTATTTGGCTAAGGTGTATGTAAATTTCTGACTTCAACTGTTCCTAGTTGTATAGTTGAGAGTAGAACCTTAGGGACTTTCAAATCTAAACTGATAGTTATTCAATACACTGTGTTAATAGGAGTTTGGCAAGCTTTGTTGTACTGAATGGCCTGTTGTCAAAAGCTTTCTAATGTTCTAAGGCACAAACCGCCTGACATGAAAATGCATCAGAATCACTTTATTGCCAGTATGTGAAACATACGAGAATTGATTGTGGTTCTGTGCCAAGCATAAAACACAGGAAAACACCACAACAGAAAACACAATAGCAGCCAACAATTTACAAGGCAATAGTGCAGACAGCTGTGAGCAATCAACAATTAGCAGAACGGTCAAATGCACAAACATCAATAATCAAACTTAAAATAAATGTGAACATATGAACAGACTAAATAATTATCAACTGAACAAGGAGAGCAGGAAAGGCCACTTTACGGGGACAGTTAGGGTACAACACCTGAGCGAGTTTTGTTGAGAAGCTGGATAGCTATAGGAAAGAAGCTTTGGTGAAGACATGTAGGACGGGTGCTGCTCTTTCATTATCGCTGAGTTTAAATACTGCTATTTTCTATCCAGCAGGGAGAGTTTTTTTTCCATCAGCAGCAGGAACAGCAGCAATCTATGAAGATGACGTGTGCGAGTAATTACAGATAAGCACAAAAATGCTGCCTTCCCAAAGCTGCCCACTCCAGGAAAATAGATTTTTTTAAAGTGAGAACTGATAATAGACTAAAAAAGTTAGGAGGTTAAATGAGTAGTTGAAAGAGGTAGGTGGCACAGGGGTTAAGATTTATTGAGCAATTGGCTCTGTTTACTGGGTTAATAGGAAGCTGAGATGGGATGACCTTCATCTTAAGCAATTTTGGATGAATTGTGACTAATCAGGTAACTAGTAAAAGCTTGTAAGGTAATTAAGACATGGTGGCATAGGATGATTCTGGAAAAGATAAAATCAGTAACAGTAAATTAAATGGTGGTGTTTCCTAAATTGTTCTTGCATAGAGCCAGCATGGATTCAGTGACTAGGTGATCAATTTGCTCTTTGCTTTGTAATCTTATAACTGGATAGGTATCTGGGTTAAAAATTGAGCACAGAATAAAGAGCTAACCTTACAAATAGTCTTCACGTTCTAGGAAATAGTGGCCAAAAAGAAAAGCTTATAGCACTATCCTGATGCATAAGGCAGTTACAACAGAACGGATTGAAATAAATATGGCGAATAGCCATTAGAGAGTTGTTTCAGAGTGACAAAATTTTGGAACGCTTGGTAGGTAAAAATGGAGCTTGAGCAAAGACTAGAAATTTTGAAACAGTCAAGAAAAAAATACTTAATTACAATTTAAAACATTTACATGATGTTTACTTAAGCCTTCTACACCCAATCCTCTAAACAGTATGTAATATGACCCTGCAGTAAGGACCTCTCCACCTCTGCATCAAAGTTGAGAGCTGCACTTATTCTGGACATTGTCATGAATATTAAAGAGCAGTATGCAATCTTAGGGATGAAATATTATTGGTCAAAGTCAGGAACAACAGAAATTGCCTCTGTGTGATTTATTTTAATAATTCTTTTTCCCGCAGAGCCTTGAAATGTCTTGCAGTAAAAATTACAATCTGGCCATTGTAGAGCTGGGGTTCCCAACCTGGGGTTTATGGTGTTAGCAGTAGGAATTCCAGGTGTCAGCTCCATATAAAAGATAAGGAAATACAATGGAATTAATCAGGCAGCCATGTGACTGCAGATGTTGGCATCTGGAGCAATAATTAATCTGCTGGAGGAGCTCAGTGGGTTGAGAGAATGGTGTGGAGAAGGAATTGTCATTTTGGGTCAAAAGACCATAATCTGCTTTAGTAGAAAGTAGAGATGGGTAATAGCCACTATAAAGCCGAGAAGAGGAGCAGAAGGACAGCAGTCAGCGGTGATTTTGGACAAGGAGGGACAAAGGATGACAGGGAAATTGACCCAGGCAAGGGAGGAGAGTGGAGGAATTTTGGAGACAGAGATTAAGATTAGTTTTATTTGTCTTCTGTATGTCGAAATGTACAGTGAAATGTCAACGATCAAGACAGTCTGAGGATGTGCTGGGGCATCCCCAAGTGTCGCCATGCTTTCGGCGCCAACATAGTATGTCCCCAATTTACTAACCCTAGTTCATACATTTTTGGAATGTGGGAAGAAACTGGAGCACCAGAGAAACCCAACCAGTTACTGTGAGAACACATATAGAAATTAATTACAGAGACTGGTGAGAAATGAACTTGGATCGCTGGGGATGTAAAGTGTTCATGAACCACTACATATCATGCCACCCAGAGACCAAGGCAGATGGTTGATATGTGGAGACAGGCAAAAAAAAAAGGAGGCAGAATGTGCCAAGTTGGGAGAAAAGAGGATGAAGGTGGAGACAGCTGGGTGGGTGATGAGCAGGAACACAAAAGCTGGAATCAGATAAATAAGGAAGGTGATAATGGGAACTATTAGGAAAGTAGGAAAATGAAAGCAATGAGGAGGGTGAGGGTAAAGAATCCAGTGGGTGAACTGTGTGTGTTGTGGGTGGAACCAGGAGGGTAGTAGGGAGCTTGGGGGACTGGTGGTGACCACTAAAATTGGGAAATTCATTGTCCTACCATGGAGTTATAGATTAACCAAATGGAATATGATGTGTTGTTCTTCTATTTTTTTTGTTGGACCTCAACTGGACACTGGAGAAGACCAAAGATGGGCAGGTTGGCATGGGATGGGAAGTAGAATTGAAATTCCATGCAACTGGGAGATTAGCTGGCCATTGCGGACAGAGAAAACATGTTTTATGTATTGATTGCCCAGTTTGTGCTGGTCTTGCCAACGTAGAGTACATTGGATGGACCAAATGCAATATACAAGGCTGGAGGAGGTACACATGGAGGACTGTTTAGATTCTGGGATGGTGAAGGAGGAGGAGATGTAAGAACAAGTGCTGCATTACCTGTGGTCCTAGGGAAGAGTGCCAGTTGCTCAGAAAGAATGGATAGGTGGGAAGGGAAGACCAGACCAGGAAGTCATAGAGGGACCATGGGAAAAGGGTGGTAGGAGAAGAAGAGATGGTGGTATTGATATTGGAACTCAATGTTCAAAAAATATGTTTATTATCAAAATGCATGTATGTCACCTTCAGTACGTAAATGCTATCCTGAGGTTCATTTTCTTGCAGGTATTCATAGTAAATACAAAGAAACATAATAGAATCAATGAAAAACCACTTACACCAAGACAAACAACCAATGTACACAAGACAATAAATGGTGCAAATACAAAAAAGAAAACAAAAACAAGGAAAATATTAATAAGAAATAAATATTGAGAGCCTAGGATGAAGAGCCCATGAAAGTTAGTTCATAGGTTGTGGGAACAGTTCAGTGTTGGGATGGGGGATGTTATCCCCTCCTGTTCCAAGAACTTGATAGTTGAGGGATAATAACTACCTGAACCTGGTGGTGTGGGTCTTGAGGCTTCTGAACCTCCTTCCTGATGGTGGCATTGAGAAGACTGTATGCCCATTGGCGGTGGGGACCCTTGATGAAGGATGTTGCTTTCTTTTACTATCTACCTGTAACGTGCTGTAAGGTTTCATTGCTATTGTAATGGCCCCTCTGTAATGTTTCACTGCTAATGTACTGGTTTCTCTAGCAGCAAAATTTGGGTTATGACTAGAGATAACGGGGGCTTTGGAATGTGTGCCATCCAATGAGAGGCAGGTTGGTCTTTCTTGTGGGTTTGAGGGAAGGGATTTTCCGGTCTTTTGTTCGGTGGAACATGGAGAGAGAAGATGCCAGAACAGAAAGTTGTAGACTGCAGGATGGAGTGGACTTGGAATGGAGTTGGAAGTCGACACCCGGGGAGAAAATCAATGGAGAACGAACAGACAGGAAAACCATGAGCTCCAACATTGAGAAGTAGACTGTTCTCCCCAGGGGAGAGGAAGAATTCTGAGTTAGCATCTGCCCTTAAGTCTGGCAAATAAATCGTTTTCTTTTTCAATCTTTTTATTAATTTAAAAAAAAATAACATAATATTATATTACATATGTTATGAATACAATAGATTTAAAATTGAATTGATAAGATAACAATATCTTATTAACTGTGAAAAAGGATCATACAATATCAATCTAATCTATATTGATTATACATGAAAAGAGTAAAAATAATCAAAAGAAAAAGAAAAAAATGTAAAATATAAGAAAAAATGTATATTTAAAGAAATAATAAAAAAAAAGCTAAACCTAAACTAACATGGGCAACAATAATAGTTTATAAGTATATGGTAGTGTCAAAAAACTCCGGAACTCCATACCTGAACAAGAATAATAAGAGTAAAGGTCTGGAAGAAGTCAAATTAATTCATATGAAAGTGTCGAATGAACGGTCCCCAAGTTTCTTCAAATTTAATTGATGGATCAAAAATAGTACTTCTAATTTTTTCTAAACTTAAGCAAGAAATAGTTTGAGAAAACCATTGAAATGTGGTAGGAGGACTTATTTCTTTCCAATTTTGTAATATAGATCTCCTGGCCATTAATGTTACAAAGGCAATCATTCGTCTAATTGGAGGAGAGAATCGACTATCATCTTCATTTGGAATACCAAAAATTGCAGTGATAAAATGAGGTTTTAAATCAATATTCCAAATTGAGGAAATGGTAGCAAATATGTCCTTCCAATAATTATGTAAAGTAGGACATGACCAAAACATATGGGTCAATGAAGCCACATCTAAATGACATCTGTCACATTGAGGATTAATATGAGAATAAAACCGAGCAAGCTTATCTTTAGACATATGAGCTCTATGTACAACCTTAAATTGTATTAAAGCATGTTTAGCACATATAGAAGACGAATTAACCATTTGTAAAATTTTTTCCCATTTTTCCGTTGAAATATTGTATTGAAGTTCTTTTTCCCATTCCTGTTTAATTCTACCTGATATCTCTGGTTGTATTTTCATAATCATATTATAAATAAGAGCCACTAATCTCTTCTGACAGGGATTTAAAGTAAAAATCATATCTGAAAAATCTATCAAAGTTGAATTAGGGAAGGATGGTAAAACTTTATATAAAAAGTTTCTAATTTGTAAGTATCTAAAAAAAATTAGATTTAGGTAATTTAAATTTGTTAGAAAGTTGATCAAACTACCTTCAGAAAAAAGATCGCGAAAACATATTATACCTTTCCTTTTCCATATACTAAAAGCTTGATCTGTTAAAGAGGGTTTAAAGAAAAAATTAAGTAAGATAGGGCTATCAAGAACAAAGTTTTTTTAGAGTAAAAAATTTACGAAATTGAAACCAAATTCGTAATGTATGTTTGATAATAGGGTTAGATATCTGTTTATTAAGTTTAGCTAAGTCAACAGGGAGAGAAGAGCCAAGAACAGAAAATAAAGAATATCCTTGTGTAGCATTACATTCTAAATTTACCCACTGTGGGCACAATGGTAAATCTAAATCTAATTTCCAGTATAATAAATTCCGAATATTATTCGCCCAATAGTAAAATCTAAAATTGGGTAAAGCTAAACCACCATCTTTTTTAGATTTCTGTAACTGTCTTTTACTTAATATGGGGTTTTTATTTTGCCACACAAATGAGGAAATTTTTGAATCAATGCTATCAAAAAAAGACTTAGGAATAAAAATTGGTAAAGCTTGAAATAAATATAAAAATTTCTGTAAAATCATCATTTTAACAGCATTGATCCGACCAACCAATGATAAGGATAAAGGAGACCATCTAGTAGTAAGTTGTTGAATTTGATGAAGCATAGGTAAAAAATTCAATCTGAATAAATCTTTATATTTCTTGGTAATTTTTACACCTAAATAAATAAAATTATCAGTAACAATTTTAAATGGTATCCTGTCATTCAGTAAAGTTTGTGCATTTAAAGGGAAAAGTTCACTCTTATCCAAATTTAATTTGTAACCAGAAAAACTACCAAATTGAGCCAACAAGGATAGAATAGCGGGAATAGAATTATCAGGATCAGAAATATATAACAACAAGTCATCAGCATAGAGCGATAACTTGTATAATTTCTCATTACGGGTAATACCAGAAATATTAGGGGATTCACGAATAGCAATGGCTAAAGGTTCTAATGCAATATTAAATAATAAAGGACTTAAGGGACAACCTTGTCTCGTACCACGAGATAATTGAAAAAAAGAGGATCTATAATTATTCGTAAGAACAGAAGCAACAGGTTTATAATATATTAATTTAATCCATGATATAAAATTAGAACTAAAATTAAAATTCTTCAAAGCATTAAATAAGTATGTCCATTCAACTCTATCAAAAGCTTTTTCAGCATCTAATGAAATAACACATTCTGGGGTTGTGGGTGAGGAAGTGTAAATTATATTAATTAATTTTCTAACATTAAAAAAGGAGTATCGGTTCCTAATGAAACCAGTTTGATCTCCTGAAATAATCTGTGATAGTACCTTTTCTTACCTAATAGCTAAAATTTTTGTAAGAATCTTAGAGTCTACATTTAATAATGATATAGGGCGATAAGATGCACATAAAGTAGGATCTTTAACTTTTTTAAGAATTAAAGAGATAGTAGCTTCATAAAAGGACTGGGGTAGTCTCTTCTTAATAAATGCATCATTAAAGATTTCACATAACCAAGGGGAAAGCAAAGAAGAAAAAGTTTTTAAAAATTCTATAATATAACCATCAGGGCCAGGAGCTTTCCCTGAATTCATCGATGAAATAGCCTCTCCTACCTCAGCCATAGAAATAGGAGCATCAAATAAACTTAGATCTTCATCTGTCAATTTGGGAATATTCAAATTGTTAAAAAAATTATCCATCATAGACAGATCACCATCAAATTCTGATTGATATAAAGATTTATAAAAATCTTGGAAGGTATTATTAATTTCTTTATGATCCGTAGTCAGACTACCATCTTGTTTACAAATTTTAATAATTTGTCGCTTAGTCGAAATAGCTTTTAATTGATTAGCTAACAATTTACCAGTTCGATCACTATGGATATAAAATTGAGCCCTGGTCCTAATCAATTGATTCTCAATTGAAGAAGATAACAGTAAGCTATGTTCCATTTGCAGTTCAACTCCCTTCTTATAAAGTTCCTTGGTAGGAGTAACGGAATAAATCTTATCAATTTCTTTTAATTTTATCCACCAATAAAGCTATATCTAAATATCTTTGTTTTCTTTTACCAGCAGAATATGAGATAATTTGTCCGCGAATAAAAGCCTTAAAAGAGTCCCAAAGTATTCCTCTGTCAATCTCTTCAGTATAGTTTGTTGAAAAAATAAGTCAATTTGCTGTTTTATGAAGGTAATAAATTCTGGATCTTGAAACAGAGTAGCGTTGAGTCTCCCAAGATCTAGTATTAATGAAAGAGTCCGAAATCTTGATAGATAACTTCAAAGGTGCATGATCCGAAATAGTAATAGAATCATATTTACAGTCAATAACATCTGCTAATAAACGATGATCGATAAGATAATAATCAATTCTAGAATAACTATGATATACATGTGAAAAAAACGAAAATTCTTTATCTTTAGGGTTCAAAAACCGCCATATTTCAGTAATTCCCGAATCGACCATAAAAGAGTTAATAAGTAAAGCTGATCTATTCGGAAGAGTTCGAATAGGTTTAGATCTATCCATCAGAGGATTCAAACAGCAATTGAAATCTCCACCCATTATCAACATATATTCATTTAGATTAGGAAGGGTAGTAAATAAACGTTTAAAAAATTCAGGGCAGTCAAAATTTGGAGCGTAAATATTAACTAAAGCCACTTTTAAAAAGTGAACCAGTAATCAACAAAAATCTGCCCTAATTTCATGATGTATAAACGAGATTGAGGGGTCTATAAAAATAGACACACCCCTAATTTTAGCAGTACAATTCGAATGAAATTGTTGACCCTTCCAGAACCTAAAAAAGTGTTGATTATCCTCCCTCCTAATATGGGTCTCCTGTACAAAGATAATATTAGCATTTAGTCTATGGAATACTTTAAATATTTTTTTACGTTTAATTGGATGATTTAAACCATTAGTATTCCAAGAAATAAAATTAATAGACTTATCCATCATGCTAATATTAATTGTATATACCATGAAAGGTTGAAAAAAACCACATAACCCATAATTCAGGAAGAAGGAAAAATGGTACAGGAGCAACCGAAGAACATGATACTTCAACAATATTAATAATTTAAAGTCGGCCCATAAACTAAAAGCAAAAAAATAAAAAGCAAAAGCGTGAAAAAAGATCCCTACCCCTCCCCCCACCCCTCGAAAGAAAGCCAAGCGGCAGGTGCATAAACTAACACTAATATTAACCCCATTTCAAGATGGCAGCTCCATGAAAAGATTAAAAGAAAACTATATAACACCCAGATTTAAATATAGGGTTGCAAAGAGAAAATGTATATCAATCAGAATGAAAAAAAATAATATAATAAAACAAACGATCATTAATTAAAAAAAGGTATAAACATTAAAATTTGAAAGTGTAATATACCTTTAAAAAAGATTCCATGTTCAAATACAAGAAAAATGACGTTTCAAAAGCAAAAGCTTATGGGAAGAAGAAACGACATTTTGAAAAAGCCATATTACAAAATATAAATGTAAGTTCAACGATCTATTAAAAAAATTTAATAGAAAAAAAAGTTATCAAAATAGGATTAAAAAAAATTTAATAGACACTACAATATTTAATTTAAAAAAAGACCAAAAAAATCCAAAACATTCGTCCCATTTCCAAGTGCAGGCAAACAGATAAATGTTTACAGAAAGTAAAGTCTTATGGGAAGAAGAAACGACATCTTAAAAGAAGTAAATCCTTATTACAAAATATAAACGTGTATATCCGAAACAGAAAAAAGAATAATAAAAAAAAAGAGATATTATAAAAAGTTAAAAGAGCATCTATAAACGATGGTGATAGTAAAAAAAAAGAAACCAGACCCGTAGATCAGGATAAGAAGTTATAACCCAGCTTCATAGGTTAAAACTTAAAATGAAATGGCATCTTCTCTCCAAAAAATCTTCAGCATAACACATAGTTCAACTTGCACTAGAAGATCGATATTCTTCAATGAATTTCTTCGCTTCTTCCGGAGTATTAAAAAATTGCTGACTGTTGTCGTTCAACGTAATTCTAAGATTCGCTGGAAACTTTAAAGCTTGTTTAAGTCCAATCGAATGAATCTCTGCCATCACTGGTTTAAAAGCAATTCTCGCTCTCATTACTTCGAATGAATAATCCTCAACAATTCGAAATGTGTTGCTGTTGTGAGAAATCATACCTTTTTTACGAGCTAATCGAATTCAAAGCTCTTTCTCCCGAAGATAATGAAGGCGAACAATCACAGCTCGTGGTTTGCCACTCGCAGCTGAAAACCTCGCAACTCTGTGAGCTCGGTCAATAACAGGTTTAGTATGCAAACCTTCAGCACCGAAAATTTCCCACAATAATTTAGAGAAAAATTCAGTTAAATCACCGGACTCAACTTTTTCGGGGAACCCGATAATTCGCAAATTCTGTCTGCGAGATCGATTTTCAAGATCAGTAATTTTAAACTTATACTGATCTAATGTTTTAACAGTCGAGTGTACCTTCTTCTCCAGCGCTTCAATTGTACGTACTTTTTCGCAAATTAATTTTTCAAGAGTCGTGATCTTATCTTCATGCCGCTGAATTTCTGATGCCTGCGATTGAAGCTTAGTATCAAGCGATCTAACAAATCCTTCGAGTTCAGATATTTTCGTGGTAAGCTTATTTTCCAAACTTGCCAGTTTACTTTCCAATTTACTTTCTAGCCTGCTTTCCAGAGTTGCAAGTTTAGCGTCCAGAAGATGAGAAATAGCGTCGATGGATAGAGGATCCTTAGACAATTTCTTGCTTGTAGCCATTTTAAGTTTGACAAGATTAAATCAAATATTGTTTTAGAAAAAAAGAGTTAATCAAAGGTATCAACTCATATGGTTAGGTTCAAAAAGATTTAATTAAAGGGTGATTATAGTTGAAAAAGTAAAGAGTGCCTAAAAGGCAGATGCTTACATCGCCATCTTGAAACTCCACCCCCGCAAATAAATCTGTTAGCAATGTTGGGTACATAGTCTCATGGGATGGAGTAGCTACAAATCTGGCTAATTTAGAGGCAGTGACCACTTGGCCAAGATCCCAGACTGTGAACGCTCTGCGCTCATTCATTGGGTTCTGTGGTTACTATCGGAGATTCATGAAGGGCTACGCGAAAGTGAGTCACCCATTGAATCAGCTTCTGTGTGGTTGCCCTCCCTTGGAGAAGAAAGGGGAGGGGAGAAAAGGACAGGAGGGTGGAAAGTAACGGGGCCCTTTGGACCAAGATGGGATGCAAAATGTGAGGGGGCCTTTCAGTTGCTGAAGGAGCTGCTGACCACGGTGCTGGCTTTTGAGGACCAACCACCCGATTACCATATGTACTGCATCATGGATGCCAGCCAAGAGGACTTAGGGGGTGTCCTGTATCAGGATCAGGGCACTGTGTTGAGACCTGTTGCATTTGTCAGTCGGAGTCTCACCCTTCAAGAAAAACTATCCCGCATGCAGGTTGGTATTTCTGACGTTGAAATAGGCAGTGGTGGATAAGCTGAGTGACTACCTCTATGGGGCCAAGTTTGAGGTGAGGACGGACACCAATCCCCTGATTTATATCCTGACCTCGACAAAACTGGTTGCCAAAGGGCATCAATGGTTGGCGGCAATGTCTGCCTTTGAATTCAGCCTGAAGTACCGGCCGGGAAGCAGGATCATTGATGCTGATGCTTTGTCCCAACAGGTGCATGAGGGACTGGGCAGGGACGAGGAATGGGAGAGCATTGCAGACCTGGGGTGAAGGCCATGTGTCAGTTTGCCATCACCGTGAAGGCAAAGGGAAAGGAGGGTCAAGATCAAGCAGTGGATCAATTGGGAGCTTCTGATGACACCATTCCCCACGTTTACTGTAACCTGATTGCTCTGAAGATAAATCAGCTGCTGGAATTGAGTCTGGGGAAGTGGCCAAACCTGAGGGTTACATACCATTGTAGATGTGCTCAGTTGTGAGGTGCTGTTTACCTATGATGGACTGGACTGTATCCACTACTTTTCTTTTCAAGGGCATTGGGCTAGCTGAAATGACAAAGGATAATACATATGCTAGATGTGGAGGCTAGGAGGGTGAAAGGCGAGGAATGGGGTATTTCTATCTCTCTCTTGTCTGGAGAGAGTTGGAATGAAAGAAGTCCTAAAATGCGGAAATACGAGAGAGCGCTTGAGAAGAGATGTTTCCTGAAAAAGGAAGATATTCCAGATGTCATGGAATGGAGCGCATTATCTTGAGAGCAGATATGATGGAGTTAGAGAAACTGGGAGAAAGGGATGACATCCTTATAAGACACAAGATGGGGAGCTGTGAGAGTCCTTGGGGTGATAGTAAATACTTGTGGCTAGTTTGTCTCCTGAAATGGAGACAGACTCTTTTAGAAAAGGCAGACAAATGTTCAAAATAGTCTGAGTAAACTGAGAGCAAGATGAGAGTTAGTAGCAAAGGTAATAAAATTGTTGAGTTCCATTGGCATTCCCACAAACTTGGAAGAGGAAACTCCATTGATCTGTTAGTATTCTCAGCTCTACAAGATATATAGAAGTTGTATAAAAGTTCTGGTGATACAATAGCTATTTTTGCAAAGTTAGCAACACTGCACTGGAAGTAAAGATTTTGGAATACTGCATGTTCATCTTTGTAATTGTCTTTCCAAAATTGGAAAATGACTTTCATAGAGCTTTCACATGCTTTTTCTTCAAAACAGATTAAAATTTATTTTAATGTCAGACATTTCAATTTTTCACCAATATTTTTAATGAACTTAGTTATTAAATTTGAAATGAAATGAATAACCCTCGAAGTTATCTCTGTGACAAGAGACTAATGATTTTCATGGACTTGACGGAGGAAATATTCTCTGTCAAAGATGAATAATTGCTTTCTCTGCTTGCACTTACACCATTCTTATGTTCTCCATATTAGGCTTATTTTGGTAATGTTCAAAGTGTTGGCATTCTCTCTGCTTTAATAAGAGATCCCTAGTTGAAGTGGCCCTATTTTTTATTTGTAAAGAGTGGAGGCGAGATGTTCAATTCATTCCCTTTTATCCAGGGAGTTTGGTCATGTTGGAGATCCTCAGTTGCTGATGTTTTTTTGAATCCCTGTCTATTGATTTTAATGCATAAATAGTTTTATTTATAATTCAAAGCTATTTCTTACATTTTGAAAAATTGAAATTGTCAGTAGGCATCCATAAAGATTATGGCATCTTTAATATTTAACTGGAATTTTATCTGAAGATTTGAGCTGACAGGTTTGGTTTTGTTATTTAGTAAAGAGCAAGATGTAAATATCACTGAACTTTAAACACCTTAAAGAGTGTATTCTAGAAAAATTGAACCAAACTTTCTATTAGCAGATGGAGTGCTTGATCTGTCAACAAAGAAGAATAGTACAAATTCCACACTATCAACTGGATCTTGTCTTACATCAACCACTACCAAATTATCAGGGTAAGTATCATTGAAGAAATTGATCCAAAGGGTTTACATTTAAACCATATGCACGTGACCTATTTTTCTTGTTTCTTTTGTCTTAAACTTGTGTTTTGTTCCTTCCACACAAGTCAATGTTACATCTGTGTTCCAAGAGTATTGCCATTATGACTTTGTTACAGATTCTGTATTAAAAGGGAATTAGTCTATATTCATGTCTCTTCAAACTAATTAAGTTTAAAATTTATTTACTTTGATAAACAATCTAAGTTGCAAATTATTTATATGACTCAGTGACTGTGAATTGTATTTGCTTCTGAAATAAGATTTATATTTTGAGAGTGATAAAGCTCTATGAACATGTTAATTCCCTATCACTTTGAATTATATTAACATATAGAATTTCTATGGGTGTTGCAATATAGACTGGAAGTATTTCTTTAATGAAAGATTTGTGATTTGTTGTGTGGTCATGTCTTGGGAGCCTTCATCCAGACTTTCGATTGTCATCAAGATTTAGAAGTATCAAGTACATTTTGATTTTATACACATACGGTATTTGCAGAACACTTGTACTGAAAACCTTTGTTATTGTGAAAGCATTTACCGGAATACTTGTCATTAAGAATTAGAAGGATCTGTCAAAAACTTTTTCAAACCAGCTGGCAGTGGTGTTGCCGAGTCATCAAAATTATGCCTGAAGTTAATAGTTGGCGTATTTGTTTTTATGCATCTTGATTCGATTATAAATTGAGCAATAAGTCTCAGGAAGCTAAGTACCTAATCTTCCTGTATAATACTTTTAATGTTTGTACAATATTTGATCTATTCTCCAAAAGATGCTCAACATTTAGTATTTTATAATGTAAAAACTTTAGAACCTTTGTACAGGCTGGATGTAAACTGTTAGAGTGGATATGGATACAGAATCTATGTAAAGACAAGCCATATAGGAAACAAAAAGCTGAATATCAGAGTTATTCAAGTGGGAACTGCCCTCCCACCCCCACCTTTCCCGTTGTGGCATTCTAATAAAGCAGCAAGAATTCTAGCTGCTAGTTTGCTTGTTTTGCAGATGAAGTCAACTGAATTTCATTCATTATTACAAAAAGAAATTTCTAATGACAAAATGAGCTGGTTTGAGTTGGTTTTAATTTACTTAAAAGAGAATTCTGTGATGTGATTTTTCTTTTTACAGATATAGTTCTGACAAGTAAACTTAAACTCTATTATGTTTCATTTTGCTTTGTTATATAGGTGCTATGTTATGACGCAGGGACAAATATACTGACAGTAGATTTGATTGCAGTGAATATTAAACAACAATTTCTAACTGTTTACTGACTCAATTTGCATTGCATGTTTGAGAATTTTGTAATAGAAACTCATATGGTAGATCACTGAACAACTTTGTACTCCTGTATGTTGGTAGTTTTTTTTTGTGCACAAGGAATGCACAAAAAATACTATTTATCTTTTTCCACCTTCACAGAACTTATTTTGGAATATCGTACTAGTGCAGTATCTGAAAACTTTTAAAGTGCCAGAAGTGTCAAATATCAGTGCTAACTTGTTTAGCCAGATTGTTGTTACTTTTTTCAGTATTTAAAATAATACTATTATAAGTTTTCTTCTTGCAACATGTTTTGAAATAAAAACCACTAATACATATTATATCCCATTTGTTTTACTTTCATCTTCGCGACTTAAATTTTAATTGATCATTAAGCACTTTAACCTTGTTCTTAAATGCTTTATTCCAGGCACACACATAATAAAATTCATATTGCCATTAAAGATTGAGAGTATATCAGAATCAAGATGGTAAAGGAATTTGCCCAAATTCAAGTCTGGGTATAATTATTTTGTTCATAATCACAGCAGATCCTAGAATGGTGTAGATTGGAAAGTTGACTGATAGGAATGAAAGGGTTACCGTATGAGGAATGTCTGGCAGCTCGGGCTGTATTCCCTGGAGTTCAGGAGAATGAGGGGGGGGGATCTCATAGAAACATTCCAAATGTTAAAAGGCATGAACAGATTAGATATGCAAAGTTATTTCCCATGGTGGGGGATTCTAGGACAAGAGGGCATGACTTTAGGATTGAAGGACATCCTTTTAGAACTGAGATGCTGAGAAATTACCTTAGTCAGAGGATGGTAAATATGTAGAGTTTGTTGCCATGAGTGGCAGTGGAGGCCAAGTCATATTTAAGGCTGAGATGAATAGGTTCTTGATTAGCCAGAGCTTCAAAGGGTATGGGTGAAAGCTAGGGAGTGGGGATGACTGGAAGAATTGGATCGGCCAGTGATTGAGTGGCAGAGCAGACTCGATCAGCCGAATAGCCTACTTCTGCTTCTATATCATATAGTCTTATTTAGGTATTCTCACAAAAGTAATTAAAATTGACTAGGCATATAATGTTCCAATATATTTCCAGTTGTGGCCTATTTGCTGCTTTGCCAGACAAGTATGTAAGTTTAGCAAGATTGACTCCTTGGCATCTGGGAAAGTTAAGAGGAGGTGAGTGGGAGCACAAAACTAATTAGGCATGAAAAACAAAATGGTACTTCCTTAATACAAGCTCTTGCTCCAGCCCTTTTACAGCCCCACTGTTGATATGTGGATAGCTAGACCATTTTAAAGAGTTGAAATAATCAATGCTCACGTTATTGTAGCTTTAACGTGCTTGCGTTCTGTATAGAATTATATTTCCTTAGACAAACACCATTAGTAAAAACAACTTTTCTGTCTATACATTTGCATCCATCAGAATTGCCATCTGCAAAGTTTTTTTAAAACAAAAATAGAGCCAGACTATATTCTCAGCTCAATTTTAAATACGAACTATTGTCTGATCAAAAAAGAAATCTTCCACAGTATGGAAATGGTAAAGATCAAATGGAGAATTATTTCTTAGTTCCATAATGACACTTTAAACTATATGCATTTTATTTCTGTTGATAAAGGATAAATGCCATAATTTGGAATATTAGGGTATTTTACACCCTGTCTCCAACTAGAGACACTAGTTTATATTGTATTTATAATGTTTGTTTACATTAGTGGTGCACCCCTTTTTTCCCATTATCAAATCTCGGTCCTCATTCATTATGCCTGCCATTAACCAATTTCAGAAAGAAAATTTAGATACCTTTGTTAATTCTGAACAGATACTTCATGAACTTACTTTTTACTGGCTTTAGTTTTGATAATTTTATGGCAGGCTGATGAGAAGGACAGTTGATCAGGATACTTTTGTTTATTATGCTTTTTTGGATCTAAGAGAAATATGCAGTAAAGCAAACAAGAATAGTGAGGTCCTTCCCACACGCTTGCTGGCTGTCAAATCTGCAGTTTAAATTGAAAGTTTATAAATATCTTTGTTCACCAACATTCACAATCACTCAAAACCCATTAAAAATTAAATATATTGCTGTAGGCCAGAAGAGTAAAGCCACAAACATTTGCATTCAAAGCCCGTTGATTTCAAAGGGCTCTCCACATTTATATCCAGTTTATAAAGAACAGGTTTAGGGAGATCACCCTCAGCATAAGAGGTGGAGAATTTGTGGAATTTCATGCTAGCATAAAATTTCACAGATGATTTGTCCCATTATTACATATATATTTCATAAAGTCATTGACTTGGCTACTTAGTGTTGTGGTTCCTTTAATAGCATTTCTGAATTTGTGTTTTGAGAATGAAAATACAAATGTGGGTATGACACTGAGTTAATACACTTCTTAATTCTCATGGGAGATTTTAAATCCAACCTAACTGTGTAAGTCTAATTCACCCTTTTGCTGTTTTAGTTGCAAGTATCCTAAATGAAATTAACTGGGAATGTAAACAAAAACACAGCCAAGCAAAAGAGATGAACTGGGGGCAAAGGAGAGGTATGAGTTGTATTAGTAGTTAAAGGAAAGGTTTTCTGGTCGAGTGGAGAACAAAAGTGATAAAAAAAGGGGGGGAAATTAAGTAGGAGATTCCATTGAGTCAAAACAAGATAGGTCCAAGTTAAATGTCACAGGCAGAATACTCAAGGGAAGGGAAGCATTGGAAAGACCAGCAGAGCAGAGTCACTGAAGCTTATGAAATATACTGTAGATCAAAGTGGTGTTTATTGTCATATGCACAAATATGTGTATGCACAGTGAAATGAAAAGCTTCCTTACAGCAGCATGACAGGCATGTAGTTTCAGATACAAAATATTCACAAGAAAAAAAACGTTCTGCAAAATTATACAAGAAAATGCAATTAGAACAAAAAACTGAAGTCCATTGTAGTGCAAAGTGGTCAAAGTATTGCTATACTTGTAGTGTTTGGTTCAAAGGCCAGGTGGTTGAAGTGGTGTAGCTGTTATGGGAATTCAGGCTTCTGTACTCCTATCTGATGGTAGCTACAAGAAGATGGCATGGCCCAGATAAAAGGATCTTTGATAGATGGTCCCCTTGAAGTATAGATATCATCGATGGCAGGGGAGAATGTTCCATTGATGTATTGGGCTGAGTCCACTACTCTCTGCAGATTCTAACATTTCTGTGCATTTGAATTGCCGTACAAGACATTGATGCAACCAGTCAGGATATTTTCAGCAGTACATCTGCAGTTTATTAGTTTAGGGTGACATTGCAAACCTCGTTAACCACCTAAGGAAGTAAAGTTGGCTGCCTTCCTTTTGATTGCATTGAGGCTTTACATGTGGACCACCCACATACTGTGTATCAAAATGAGGCCCTGGTCCAGGCAATAGCCTCACCATCTCCATTCTCATTGCTTGATGCAAATATTTTCCATAATCAGCACCTGCTGTTGGAAGGTGTCGAGGTGATTAGATATGAATCTGTAAAACTTATCGTCAAGTTAAGAGCACTAGAGAACACTCTTGAACTTGATCTTAAGTGAAAAAGTATATGAAGACAAAGACAGATGGATTAGGGTGGGAGAGGTGCAGAGAATTAAAGTAGAGGATAACCAGGAGCTCATGGTGTTGCTGTGGACTCACTGTTAGTATTCAGCAACAGAAAGTGATCACTAAATCTACAGTTGTTGCGTCCAGTGTAGGAGAGATTGCATTTTCTGCAGTAAGTAATAGTAATTTTCTACAAGATATTTAAGTAACTAATTCTCAACATTTTCAACATGAACTGGTCTAAATATATCTAGATTTTGAATTGTATATTGTAATATGTTCTTTGCTTAAATTTAACAAGGTTCAAAAGAGATGAGATTTTGTAAAGTTAAATTTCGTGTATATTTTTGCCTTGCTTCCTTCCAGTCTTCCTGTGTCCGTTATGCCAGATCTGTAATATTCCTGTTTATATTAATAGTTCATTTGACTAGTTTTCACCAGGTGTGCTGTTCTGATGTTTTACTGCAATCACTTCCTAGTTGTCAGGTCACCACCAAAATATCTTGTTAAGTTGTTATTAATCAAGAATTGTGTGTCCTGATCTTTGGAGAGAACAGTGAATACCCTATTGTTGAGAGTATACTTTAAAAAGATAAATAATTTTAGGCTCCAAGAGTATCAAAAGGTATAAAAAAATGGGCAAAGAAAATGGAATCAAGGTTGAAAACTAGAAATTATCTTTTTGAATAACATAGCAAGCTCAAGGGATCATGTAGCTTACTTTACTTTTCCTCATTTTTATTTATCTTTTAGAGTAATTCAGTATAGCATCTTGTGGTACATTTATAATAAATGGAAACAAGGGAGCTAGAGACATTCAGTAAGTTCAGACACATACACGAAAAGAGAAACACCGTTTTCAGGTCAAAAACCATTTTGTCAGAGAGGTACTTTTAATTGGAGAACGATGATGGGAACTCCAAAACTAAGGTTTGAATACATTGTCTCTTTAATCAAGTTTCCATGAAGTTTAATGTTAGTTTACACCCATTTCAGGAGCGCCCATGTAGATCAATTTGGTTGTTTGCCCCTAAAGCATTATGATTCTCACATTTAAGATATCAAAAGCTCTTTCAAAGGGGAAATAAAATTACCTTGTGTAATTTTACCATATGAGGGGCAAAATCAATTCAGGCATTGATGATTAATACTTTGTCAATATTGTGCTATTAACAATTAATCATGTTTATAGAATTGCTGGCAATTGGGATTCTTTTCCAGCTTGTTTATTGTGTAGTGTGGTGGAGTGGCAGTAGTGCAACTTGTAGACCTGCTGCCTCACAGTACCAGAAATCTGAGTTTAATCCTGACCTGTAATGATGTCTATGTGGAGTTTGTATGTTCTCGCCAACTTGTGAATTTTCTCCAGGTGGTCTGCTTCAATCTATATTCTAAAGACGTGAGCTTGATGGTCAGTGTTAGTTGCCTCTTGTGTGTAGGTGAGTGTTAGAATCTGGGTGGAGGGGAATGATAGGAATGTGGAGATAAAATAGGGTTAATGAAGGGTTAATATAAATGGTGATTGATGATCAGCATGAATTTAGTGGGCTGAAGTTTCTGTCTCCATGCCGTATCTTGCTCTTATTACCTGTCACAATTATCTACTCAGTATTTAATAAGACTACCAATATAATATTTGTATCATCATTTAAGAACATTATCTTAAAATTTGAAAAATTGAACTCAATTGAATTGTAGGTAGCTGCAGAAATTATTTCAGCAAAATGCCTATCGGTGTTGTTACAGTTCCTTGAGCTAGAAGCATACAAGTTACTGTTAAATAATTGTAATGTATTCTTTAGTATTTACACACTAATGTAACTAATTTAATTTATATTGACACTTCTGGCACTTAATGTATTTCTAAGCAACCTTGAAAGAAAGTTGTACTTCTAGGACAATTGTCTTTAATATTTGAACACTTGTAAAGACTTTGTGTGCCTTTCTTTAATGAAAAGTGCAAAACAAATGATGTTTTTTTACTGCAATGGCATGTGGCCAAAACTAGAATTGCATCCTTATCTGTTTATCTGAATGTGTTTAAAATTACTAGTTCTGAAAATGTCACATTTGGATTGTCACTGTGGATTTTTATTGTGCAGTGTTACTGTGGCTTGTGCTTTGTTTTGTGCAATATTTTGGAAAAAAATGATCTTAGCATGTTGTGATTGCAATACCCTGCCTGGAAACAAAAGAGGGTTGACTCTTTTATTACTTGTTTAGCGGTAACGTCACGTTTCTACTAACACATTGATTTAGGAATTAGCTGAAAAGGACATTAATTGAAGCTCTAAAACTGTGAAAGTTGTATTTTTGTTTTGCAAGCAACTATCACGAGATAACAACTTCAAGAAACATTAACACAAATATTGAACTGTAACATAAAGCTCTTGCTGAGACTGCTGTAGAAGTGCAATCAAACATTTGCACTGCCCACCAGAACTGTAACCTTTTGCAACTTTAAGCAATCACAACCAGAACGCAAAGACTTAAACAGTGAGAGAAGCAGTGATGTTACCCAAGCAAGCCTGTAATAAAGGAGTGGACCCTACCCTTCCATAGCTGTGTGCCAGTCTCATGCGTCAGCTTACCATCGTTTCATTCCATCCATCCTAGGAGACTACAGAAAAACACTGAAGAGCACGTGAAACGAAGTGCTGAATTTGCAGATGGTTTGCTTTCAAAGGCCTTGAAAGACATTCAGTCAGGGGCATTGGACATGAACAAAGCAGCCATACTTTATGGAATACCTCACCAGACTTTACTTTATCATTTGGAAGCCTTATCAGGAGGAGCAGCACCATTGAAAAGTAAAACAAGAGACACCAGAGAAGGTTGTTTCTCGAAGACCTTTGGGGAACCTAATGCTCTTCTACAAAAAGTTGCATTGTGGGCTCGAGCTCAGGCAGAACGTAGTCCTGATCAATGCAGCACATACCGAAAACTCTCACATCTAGAAACCTCAGAATTGAAATTCCCCACTGCTTCCAGTTACCTCCATCAGTTAACCCTGCAAAGAATGGTTACGCAGCTAAAAGAAAAAGATGACAACCTTCATAACGAAAGTGTCAGTAGCTCTGTTGTTCAGTTAAAAATTCCTCAGGTACGAGCAAGCTCTGTGCCCAAATCCCAGTCTGACAGCTGTGGCCTCCTCGATGTTATGTACCAGGTATCTAAAACCTCTTCACTGCTGGAAGGATCAGCTCTTCAAAAGCTCAAAACTATCCTACCCAAGCAGAGTAAAATTGAATGTTCTTTACCTTTGACTCGTTCTAGTGTTGATTCCTACCTACTGCATGGAGACCTTTCTCCGCTATGTCTTAATGTAAAAAATGGCACAATTGATGTGCCATCTGAAAACGATAGTCAGGATCATATTAGCCTAAAAGACAGTAAACAACCACGAAAAAAACGTGGCCGCTATCGGCAATATGATCATGACATTTTGGAAGAAGCTATTACAATGGTAATGAGTGGAAAAATGAGTGTCTCTAAAGCACAAGGGATTTATGGTGTACCTCACAGCACTTTAGAATACAAAGTAAAAGAACGATCTGGGACACTGAAGACACCTCCGAAGAAGAAGCTCAGATTAACAGATGCTGGGTTGTTCAGTATGACAAATTCAGGGACAAGCAGCTCCAAAAGTAGCAACAAGTCTGCATAAATCCTCCTAAGGGATGTAACTCAGATGGACCTCACCATACAGTAAATGCTATTTAACTAATATTGTAAAACCACCCTTTGGCCTTCAGGCAAAGCATAATTTCAAGCAGGGATTTGACTATACTTCAAAAGGAATATACTTAAGTACAGTCATATTTGCTAGTTCTCATCTTAATGCTCTTGTAGAATAATACTAATTGATTGTGTTTAGAAAAGTTGTAGTAAGAAAATTGCCACATTATAAGTGTTTTCAGTGATTGGGTTGAAAGACACAAATAGTAGTCAAACATAGCATTATTTATAGGATTGGCTCACTGAGCCCAAGTCAGGAAAAGAAACAAACTGACTAGTAAGGAAGTTTAATTCTTAACTATAAAATCAACCTGCCAACTGAAAGGTATAGTAAATTCATAAACGTAAAGATAAATGTAAACATGTTTTAATCAATGAAGATGTTGGAGCACATTGTGTGCTATGTTTAAGTCTGGGCCATTGTGTATAAGTTACACAGTATGTTTCAAATTGTGTAGTAAAGCAGACATACATTTCACATTTTAAAGTGCAAAATTAGAGAATGCCAACAAAGGGATTGGCTGGTTTAAACATACTTTTTTCAAAGAGCTGTAAAGTTCTGTACTAAGTATTCAGTACTGTTGGCAAAATATTTATTTATTTATTTTTCATGAGGCTACCGCTTCCTCCTTTTGTCCCATGTAATTTCCCCAGTCCACTTAACCATGTGCTACTTTGCAGGCAACAGTCCACTCTCAAGTTCCGTGCCTTCCACTGGCTGACTTCACTGCAATCATGAGGAGATTTTTCTTTTCCCCAACTCTCTACCCTGCCCCCATCGGTCTTGCATGGAGACACAGTGGATGAAATTGGCATTTCGGTAAAATGGGACATTAATCTTTCTGTGTCCATGCTTAAAAGGATTGATACTTCAGCAAGCTCAATCTTTAAGAACATAACAAAGGTTTAAATTTTCATTTTTAGTCAGCTTTTTAAGTACCCATCACCCATAGTTGTATGAGGAAACAATGTATAATGTCACATGCTGCAAGTTTAAGAAGGGAAGTAATCCCTGAATTGATGCTCCTATTTCAAGATGCTTAAATTGAAAATTTGAAAAATTCTTCATTTTATTGAAACTTGGATAAGCTATAGGTGGACAAAATGACTAACAAATTAATAGCACTGTACAGAGCATGATGCATAAGATGCACTGAAGAGAATAGTATGTTTTATTGCTCTTGTTAGTCTGTATTTAATGAAAAATGTAGGTATAGTATATGATAACAAGGTTGCATTTTTCACACTCCCATAGCGGAATTTGCTAACTGTAAACTTACCTGCTGCTAAGTTAAGTGTTTTCTTGTCAGAGACTTTTAAAAATGCTTTGTTTTACAAATGAGTTTTTTCATCCTTACATCATTCTTGATACAAAACCAACCGCTGCTTTTCTTCTAGTTTTACAAAGCTAATCTGTGCATTCAGTTTTTGTTGATCATATGCATTATCATTGAAAGACTACCAAATTCAACTGTTGCATTTTGATATAGATTTAATAGAAAATAGCTTTTTGAATTCAGGGTCTCTATGATTAGATAAGAAAAGCTTTGGACAGATTTAAGTCTCTTGTGTTGCTAATGATCCATTTTTCTAATTTGTGACTTAGAATAGGGAAGATTTAAAAGAAAAATACTTTTGTGTGAATTTGGATTTAAGGTCGTACCTTTGTAGCTCATATGGAAGGTTTTTAAAGATGTAGGAGATGCCATTCAGAATTATAAAGATTAGATGAAGTTACCTTTTCTCATTAAAATCTCAGATACAATGAAAGATTGGACTTATTTTGCTTTGGCAGTATAGACATGGCAGCATTCTGCTAATTTGCCATAAAAAAACAGAAGTGGCATTATTTAATTTATTAATTTTTAGAATTTGGTCACAATTTAAGTTCAGGCTTTACAAAATACGTTTTAAATATGGTTCCAGCTTAGTACTAGGGATGTCACGATATTATGTTTTCTTGTAGTATGAATAATGTTCTCTTAATCCTTTAAATCATTTCATGCTGTTTTACATTGTCAGTCTTATTCAGACTTCAATTAAAAAAAAGGAACTGTCACCGTTTTTGAGTCAAACACTTCAATGCCATTTCATTTCTTATTTTCAAATCAAAATATTAAAATAACCAACAATTTAAAGCAGTTTAGGTTGAATGGAGAGAATGCATAATTTAAAATAGGGACAACATTTTTTTTTAGAATATTGCTAGTATTAATTGAAATAAGGCCTTGGAATTGAATAATATAAATTTAGTGATATTACATTTTTCTTAAATTTATGAGAGCTTCTTAGCCTTTTGTAATGTGTATAAAACACAAGTTTTTGATTATCTTTAGAGGTAGGAAAATAGTTTTTTGAAACACTACATGTTTGACTACTGTGCCACTATCTATTTTTAATTAGATTTCCCCATAATGTTAATATCGTGACAACCAAGTTTAGTACTTAAGAATGTTTCTGAAAAAAATTTTGTATTGCAAAACAGTGCCTCTGTTTTTAGAACTACTGCTCAGTAATGTTCAAAACCATTTTCTGGTAGATGATGGGGAAATTTTATATTATATATTATGTTTATTAAAACTAATTTTAGTTTATAGTAAATACAGATTTATCACCTGTTTATTTTCAAATTGCAGTGCAGTATTTCCATTATCACAGTAATATAGCTAAACTCTGTGGCTGCCTTGATTTTAAAAATTGGTTAATGTAAAACTGATTTTAGATGATTAGTTATATTTATGCATAAATCAATTGCACTATATTCATGAATTATTTATTACAATATTTTCTAATGAAAACAATGTTATCTGGACAATGTCTTGTGGTGTTATACATTTACTGTGATTCTGTTTTCCTATGATGTGTTGTTTAATAATGCTCAATCTGTACAGATTTCAGCTGTTTTAATTGTGTTTATAGGTTGTAATTTGTAGTAAAGCACTTTGATGCTTTTGCACATAAAATTGAAAACTAGTAAAATGTGATTGTTGTTATTTTTTTATGTACAGTAGATCGTGAAGTTGTGTCTTCCATGTTCTTTATTCTGCATCCCACTAGACAGAAGAGAAGAAAATTGTTGAAATTATTTAACATAACTAATACTTAAGTTTTCTTTTTCTTCTGTTGTCCTGTTATACTAACTAAAGCATATTGACGATCAGATCTCGCTGCACTGCAAGCATTATTGACAGTATGCATGATGCAGTTAGTCAAGGAGTTTTTCTTTTGCTTTTGAAGCATGTGTATATAGATCTCATATATATAATTTTTCCTATCAGATTTGAAGATTATGTATTGGGATCAGTTGAGGGATTTTTGTTTTTCTGGAGATAAAATGGCTTTGAAATGGAGCTGATTGGTTTACTTTTGCAGGTAGTTGGGGCTGGGAGGGTGCAGGTTGCTCAGTGGTCTAAATAATGTCTTTCCATGGTGTAGTAGTAAAATTTGGATGTAGTGGGTACTGAAGTGGTGTCATAGTTTTATTTTGAAATAGGATCAGTGGAATTAGGCTGGTGTTCATGTCTGTGAATATCCATAGCTACCTCCTGTGTGATTAGTATTACACAAAAAATTCAAAACTACTGTACTCTCGATTATTAACGAAGTACTGAGAAAGTAGAAGAATGTATAAAACAATTTATTGTTAAAGTATATATACACACACACACACAGAGTTTATTAATAGTGGAACAGAAACAAAAACATACTCCTCAGTCTCTTGAGTCTACTCTGATATATACCTCAATTTATCTCTTCATACTCCTTAATCGTTAGATACCCCAATCTAATAGAATCTATTGAACTCTATTAAAAATTTGTTTTCCCTACACCTGCAGCTTTTTAAGAGCATCATGTGTGAGAACATACTTCCTCATATTTTGCCTAACTCTAATTTTATCTGCCATTCTTAATTTCCCTTCTGAAGGATATGGTTTATCCATATCATCTTTTGAAAAAAGTGCAGGAAATTCAAGGTCTCCTTGCTATTTTCATTACTTGAGGGAATGTAAAACACTTTTTAACCCATAAGTCCCTGTCATTTTTTCAATATAAATCTATACAAACAGAATTGTGGATATTGCAATCAGATAAAATTTATAGCCTTTAAAATAAGAGGACATTGAGGGAATTTTGACACTTGGCAGGATGGAAGTCTTACAGAAGTTCAAAGCAACTGTGAATTTGCCAAAATGTTCTAAGCATGCATTTACAGTATTGCTGCATAAGCAAAGGCTTTAATCCATTTTGTCCATGCAGGTCAATAATTGATCTAATTAGGTTATTCCTATTTCCTAATTCTTTATGTGTACCCTTGTAGGTTGTAGCTCTCCAAGTGTTTAGGATCTTTTTACATATGATGATTGTTTCTCACCTTTCCATCACCCTTTCAGCCTTGAGCTCCAGATCTGCAATGTATTCATACCCCAACTGCTCTTTGGATGAAGGAAATATTTACTTAATTTCCTTCTAATCCTTCTACCGATTAAGTTAACTGTGTGCACCCTAATAACTAACAGCTGACCCAAGAGAAATAAGCACAGTACTTTCCCCCTTTTTAGATATCTTATGACTATATGCTCCTCTGTTAAATCTATCAGTTTCCTTTGTTCCAAAAAATAATTCTACTCTTGCTCTTACAGCATCCTTGTAATTCTTCTTTACTCCTTCTCTAATGCTATCTTCTTCTAAGTTGGTGCCAAGAGTGGTACACAACACTTAAGCTGTACCTTAACTAATGGTTTATGCAGCCCTAGCGTAATCACCCTTTTCTTATTTCTCTAATCGTGGTAAGGCCCTGATGCCGTATGAACTACCTGATTTCATTCACTGGCCAATCTCATGGATCTTTGGATGTGTGTTCCCAGAGCTAGCTATTCCTCTACAACTTATTGTCTTCTCATTTATTATCTGTTTCCATTCCTTGTTTCCCCCCCCCCCCCAAATTCATTTCCTCACACTTCTCTAGGTTGCAATCCACTTGCCACTTCTATATCCTCCAAAACAATCTCTTCATATTTTTCTTTGGCCAAGTACTTCTTCACTTGCCAGGTGGAACTTAGTCAAATAAAAAAGCATGAAGAGAATGGAATCAGTACTGAGTTCCATTCCAGTTCCACAACAAGCCTAGATTGTTTGATCATACTGCTGTGTTTGACCTTGAGCTGCTAATTCCGAGTAAAAATAAACAATACAAGAAAAAGGATTTGCTAAGAAAGATATGGAATAACAATATGTGTTTATGAAAGTTAACCGGAAAATCTTTCTCTAATAACTTGAATGATGCCCTAGTAGATGAGACTAAACAAGTGACCACTTTATGAAAGCAGAAAGCATGGCTGAAGTGTTAAAATAAGTAGTTTAGATCTGTCTTCACAAAAGAGAAGTAGTTTCCAAACACGTAAATGAAGAAGAATAGAGAATTTGAAATAATGAAAGTAGAAGGAAATACTTAAAAGATTTTCAGTGAAAAATATAAAAATGTTACCTACTCTTGATAAAATACACCTTTGGTTACCAAAGACAGTATAAGTGAAAGTCTTAAAAGCTCTTGGCACATCTTGAAACCCCTGTGCAAAAATACAAAATGCAAACTTGGCCATTATTCATCAATCAGAATAGCATAATTGTTAAAAAGGACAAGCTTAGGATGTACTTTAGTTCTTGGAGTCATATAGTGAGAGCATTAGGATTAACATTGAAAAAATGAAGCCTATGATATTAAGAGGTCATGAACTATATGGTTATTGGCTAAGTGACATAAGGTAGAAGAATAGTTTTATTTTTCCAGTCTGAAGTATATGCAGTGATATCCCCAGGGGCGAGTAGTGGGACCATTGCTGTATGTGATTTACAGGAAATACCTGTGCTTTGTTATATATAATTTCAAAGTTTGAAATCTGTAAAACTATTAAACTATAAATGGGAAGTTAATAGGCCTGGTGAATTTGGCAGTTATATGAACAATGAAATTTAATGTAGTGAAGTGTTAGGTTGCTCATATTTATAGGAAGAGTGAGAGAACAATATTAAGTAAATGAATTATTTGAAAGAGAGTGCACAAGCAGTTGGTCTTTGTTAGAGTCTTGGCTAGAATATTGTGCAAACCTCTAGGTATTAAATTTTAGACAGAATGTGAAAAGCATAGGAGTGTAGAGTAGATTACAATTTTACCATGCATAAGGGATGTAAGTTATGGGGAAAATTCATATAAACAGGGTTTTCCTCTTTGCAATAGAAAGATTAAAGGGAGAGGAATTGATTGTAGTGTTCAAAATAACCAGAAGGTACATGTTTAAGATAAATGACAAACAAAACAGATGTTACACAAGGAAAGATGATTTACAAATCGACTAGTTTTCTGCAATGAATTATTCAATATGACTGTAAATGAGTTTGATAATAAAGCTAGATAAATACTTGAAAAGGCAAAATTTAGGGTTGTGAAGAAAGAACAGGGATGTCGGATTAATTGGGTAGTTCTGTCAAGATCCAGTACAGAAACAATACCTCAAGTGATCTTGTGTCATTCCACGATTCTGTTTTCTAGTTCCACAATTAGATTCCATAGGTGTGTGTATATCAGACATAATTCCTTTTGCACCTGACTCTATTTATTATTAGATTAGTGCAAGGATTTTTTGGAGAACAGTTAGAATCCTTTTTGAAAGATAATCAAATTGCAAAATTTCCAGTGCAAAATTAAAACAATTACTTCAAAACAATGCCTCGCATTGTGTTTCTGAAGTATTTATGCAAAAGTTGACCATTTAAAGACTGATCTCCTGATCAAAAAAACTTCATTTAATATGAGATTGGGTGGCAAAGCAAATATGGCATTCACCTTTGTTCCTGATATTCTTCTCTTCTCCCTTGTTCTCTTCTTGCTCCTTTCCCTTCCTTATTCTCCCACCGCCCCTTCCCCAACCCTGCATTGTTTCATTGCTTTCAGCAGCGGGGTGGCAAGGGAATTGCTGAGAAGATGCATCCCTGATTAGGAGACAGACACTCTGCGGTAAGAATTAAAGACAGCTTTGCTTTTGGTTACATCTTTACACTTTCTCAAATTGGAGTAGCAGAAGTTCTGTGCATGTATGCTGAAAAATGAATTATAAGCTGTTGTCTTGGAATAAACTTGTAAACATGTAGAGGCATAATCAATCTGAGCACTATTTTTTTAGGCCTTACCTGGAATATTCAGATTAAAATTCTCTTATTTTAAATTTTGTGACGGTAAAATTTAATAGGTTGAAGAAGAGTTTGTTTTGTAATGGAAACAATGCACAATATATTTGAATCATTGAACAGAACAAGAAATAAAAAATAACCAGAAGCCATTCAGCCCCTCATACCTGCTCTGCTGTTCAATAATCATGGCTAACCTTAACTTCAGCACAGTTTTTCTCCACTAATTACTTACCACTTCATTTTTCTTAATATCTAAAATTCTATTTATCTCCATCTTGAACTTCACTGTCTTCTTTGGTGGTTGATTCCAAAGATTCACTACCTTCAGGATGAAGAAAGTTCTAAATTCTCTCCTGTGTTGTGTTTGTAGTACAAAAGCAGCTTTGTGTTTTAAATGTATATACAGAGGAAACTGAAAAAAATTGGCACCTTAATAGAGTTGAAATAAACCAAGGAAAATTATGCATGGGAGTGAGATCATATCATTTGTAGTAAAACATGGTGAGTGTAATGAATAGAAGGTAAGCACAAAAAACAAGCTGTAATGGAAAATAAAAGTAGATGTGAAGTTAAAAGAATATTAGAGGGTAAAACTGCAGAGACTGGAAATCCAAAATAAAAGCAAAAAATGCCAGAAATACTAACCAGGTGAAGCAGCTTCTGTGGAGAGAGACACAAGAGTTAACATTTCAAGTCAATGATCTTTCTTCAGCAGGTGGATCATCATCCTGAAATGTTAGAACACTTTCTCTCCTCACTAGTTGTGTCAGAACTCCTAGGTGTGAGTGTTCCCAGCATTTTCTGCTTTTATTTTGGGAAATGAGATGTTGCATTGAAGTTTGCTGTTCACTAAGCTTGAAAAGGCATGTATTGGAAGTTCTATTGAATGTCAACAGAGTGAACCTGACTAAAAGTTGGCTGAGAAAGAAATACAAAGCAGAATGGGCGGCACGGACTACAAGGGCCGAGATAGCCTGTTTCAATGCTGTAATTGTTACCTGGTTATTGAAGCTTGAGAAAACTCGGCCAAAAATAAGATAAGCAAAGAGCAAAATAGGTGTCTCTTTTCCATAGGTGCTGTCTGCCTGGCCTGCTGATCTCCAGCATTTTGTGTATGTTGCAGCAAAATAGGTGGAACCATGTGGAAGAATAGAATTGAAAGCTATTAACTCGAAGATGAGAAGTCAAGGAGAAGAGATTGGAAAGATGCGTGACTAGAAATAAAACAGCAATGTATATGTTCTGTTTATCACATTAGCTGATATTGCTGTGAAAGATCTTAAGGAAAAGCTTAAGAAGGGTTAATACTGTAGAAAGGTTTAGATAATTCTAAGGAAGTTTCTGCATTTTTTGGGGGGAGTACAGAAACTCTCCTGAATGTCATTTAACTTCCTGACAAATGTAGTGTATTCTTAAGCAAAAGGCACTCTAAATAACTAACTCTAGAGATGCTAGAATCTGAAGCAACAATTTGCTGGAGGAAACATGCAGGTTAAGAGGCATCTGAGGGAGGGGTGGAACGGAAGGATAAATGCAGGTTTTCAACCATGTCAAACAAAACTACTGGCTTTTTTTGACCTTTCTTTATATTCATTTGTGCAAGATAATGTGAAATGAGCATTGAGATATACGGAAGAATGGGGACTTTTGGGTGCAAACCATTGATCCATAAGGATGGATATTTAAAATGTACAATAGCTCCCTTGGCTAATCTACAAGCTATTTGATCATATTGGTACTAAGTAAACATTATTAAGAATAAATCTAGAATACTATGTGCATTTCCTGATATGATGTTAAAGGAATATAATAAAGAGTACGGGTGTGATTTTCAAGGTTGTTGCTGGGATGATTATGAGAAAAATTGGCTAGGGTGGGGTTCTTTGGGACTATAATGGCTGAGAAGAGAGTTAATAAAGGAAAACAGAAAATAGAAGCTTCAGAAGAATGAAGAGGCAGCATTTATTTCCTTTGGCAGAAAAGTCAATAACTAAGGGGCATAAATTTAAAATAATTGGGGGATTTAAATGGAAAATAGAATTGGAATTAGTTTATTAATGTTACATGTACTGATGTAAAGTAAAAAGTTTGTTTTGCATACTGTTCATACAGATTAAATCATTACACAGTGCATTGAGGTAGCACAGTGTGAAAAAAAACAATGCAGAATAAAGTTCAACAGCTACAGAGAAAGTACGGGGCAGGTAGACAATAAATTGCAAGAGCGTAGTGAGGTCGATTTTTGGGTCAAAAGTCCATTTTACTGTACTAGTGTTATATCTACTTATAACATCAAAATAATTACTGAGATGTGGCTAACTGAAAATGGTGGAGTGAGTTCTAAGAAGTAAGATTAAATCGTTTTCTTTGGCAAACATGGCCAGGTTAAATGGATGCTGACTATACATAAATTCCTTTGATATTTTTATCACCTAATATCCTTATTGTTTCAAAATCTATGCAACTCTGGTCTTGGGTCCATTTCATGCAGTTACAATCAGTGTAACAATTTATTCCTCCCAGGTTCAAGTACTTTGCTCCAGCTTTGAACAATGAAACTAATTCAAGTTCTCCATTTAGTAGAATTTGTTCTCATATTAAGCACTGAGTAACTTCCAAAATAAAAGCAATCAGAGAGTGATAATGGACAAGGTTTTTATCATTTTAATCTGGAAATATTTGTTGTGGCATTGAGAAATGGAATAGAGGACCTTGCTAATATAAAATGGTTCAGTGGCACACATTTTGGGACAAGATATGGTTAAAGGAGGAAATTGTTAACTTCCAGGGTTCATGTGAATCTATTTTTTGGTAAATGAATGAAGGAAAAAGTTTATTTTGTTGATGGGGGATGAGTGAGGTTGCTCATAATTACATCAGTGTTGTTCAAACAATGTAATGCCTTGTACGAAACGTTCTGAGTTGATTACTATTGAGATCTGTGATTGTAAGTGGATACAAAGAAAGGTGAAGCATACTAGAATTACTTGAAGTTGGAGTTAGGTCTCGATAAGTCTGAATATTCATTTCTTAGGATTTCCACCATATTTCTCCATATCCTCATAACTGGGTATGAAGAATCTTTGTATCTTAGATCTCCAACTGAATATATGTTAGCTGTGCACACTGCTACAATATATCCGAATCACTTTGATCTTTTACAAGTTCATTGATTGCTCCTTCTGAATGAATCTCTGCCCATAGAAGTTGTAACTCCAATCTCCAAAATCAAACGTATCCAATAATATATTTCATGGCATGCCTCACTAAAAATTGAAAAGCTGATTTGATGCATATATTACACATAATTGTTAAATGAGTTGCAACTTCAAGATTTTTAACATGTATAAGAATTGTACTTCTAATTCCCCAGTTGTGTTCTACAAAGAAACTCGGGACAATAATCCCAAATAAAGAAGAAAGCTAACTTTCACAAAAGATTAGTGAGAACAAATAAAACATAACAATATACAAATAGAAGCTGTCCATGACTGCCACAGCTACATTTAAGGTCTGTTGGAATCCTGAACACAGATGCTAGGTTAATTTTTAGAGTGATCATATACAAATAGAAAAGAGCACAAGTAATTATAATTTAATGAGACAGTGCTCAGAAATGAGCAGTTTGAAATATGGACTTTGTGTAACTTATCACAAAGAAGCTATGTTTTATGCGATGAATTTATACATGGTGGATAACTTTTAATAGAAAGGCAGTACACATTTCTCTCCTATTTTCAGATTATACTGAATAAAATACTGTGTTCTCTCTCCTTTCAATGCAATAACTGTTAAATACTATTCCTCACTCCACCAGAGATTCCAATTCAGTCCTGACCTCTGTACTCACATGGACTAGTGACTATATAAGTTTTCTCCTTGTCCTCCAGTTTCCTCCCACATCCTAAAGATGTAGTTTAGTAGATTAATTGGCTACTGGAAATTGCACCTAGTGTGCGTAGATGAGTGGTAGAATCTGGGGAGAATTTTTAAAAAGTACATAAATATGTAGGGCTAGTGTAAATAGGTGTTGATATGTAGCACTGCCTTGTTGGGGTGAAGGGCTATTTCCCATGCTCTATAACTCTTTGTTAATGCTACTTTTCACCAATTCTTAATTGAAAGTTCTAATTGTAAAATGATGTCATTAAAAATCACACCCCTTTTGATGGTGAATTTGCAAATTTGATATGATGACTGAAGTCCAATTGCAACAAGAGGAAAAATATAAGTGAAATGCCATTGCTAACGTCAGGAAATGTACACCATTACCGGTTTTATGAGCGCCAGGTGGATGCTTGAAAGTTTTTTTTAAATAAACAACAACTATGTAAGATAAAATTGTAATTTTACAATTTTAAATTGAGTTTAGTGTTTTTAAACAAAGATTTTAATTAACTGAGAAGCAAACATTAATAATAAGTTTTTGGGCATTTCATCCAAAAACTTAAATTAGCTTAAAGTAATAGGTAATTTCTTACTTATTACTTCATGCAAACGCAAATCTTATATATACTGATCATCAGCAGAGAACACTTGATTCAAAAGTTCGTAGGCTGCTATGATAAATTATTTTTAACTAAACTAACTGTTCAATGGATGTTTCACTTTCATCTTTAAACCCTTAATGAACTAGTGAATTTTGGATGAAACTCACAGCAATTTCATCATACCAAACCAGGAAGATACATCACATCAGCAGTTTTCTAGATCAATAAGTTCATTAACTGTGTTGAGAAATATGTATAGATGACATGTCTTTTCATTATTGCCACTGATAAAAAAGCAGATTTATCCTATCATTGTTTTTAAATCTAATGCAGCAGTCAATTATAAAAGTTTATCATTTTGTTTCATAGTAGAGGTAAGCTATAACAAATATAGTTAGAATGGTGCTGACGTTAACACAATTAAAAAATCACATTTAATGTAGATCTTTTAGAAGAGTTAAGCTGATTAACTCAGATTTCTACATTTTTTGATCAATGAGCTTACATTTTCATTCCACCATGAAATGGTACTTCCACAATCACCTTACAACATATATTTTGATGTTAACAGTATTAATAAAATTATGAATGCTTTACAGGTTAGAGGATGGGGCTTAAACCAGCTTAAACTGGTCCCACTTCGAAATATTTAAAATGACTTGAGAATTTTGCTGCATTTCTGTAGGATGACTTTGAATTGAGATGTGATGAGGTAAATAAAGTTAGAAAATGCTAAGCCACTGTTGGTATATCAGCCACTAATACATTAAAGAAATGTTAACAGTGTGAAATTACAGTATTGTTCCTCTGCCATGAAATATGTTTTAGTAGAGAGGAAGTAGCCTGTCAGTGATCATGTTTTTCTCAAAGCAGTTTGAATGATTGTGGGAAGTTATGGAAGTATGTGGCTTTGTGAAAGGCATTTCACATTAAGAGGGGTATTCTGTACATACAGTCTATTTTTATAACAGTTATGTTATAAAAAAAACGTCATGAGCCAATCTAGCTTTTATAACTGAAAGAAGACTAGATAATTAATTTCCTAGGAAATTATTTGAATGCTTTTTCAAAGTAAGTTTTAAGCTTAAACAAAAGTATGTTCCTTTAGTTCTTTTGTGAAGGATAATTACAAGTAGTCCAGTTCCTGTATTTAAAAATTATCTGCACACATTTTGAAGTGCAAGATAGATACTCTTAGAATTTATAATGAATTTTTAAAGCAATTTTCAGCCATGCAATATATAAAATTCAGAAGTATTTTTGATTTCATTATCTTATTTACAGGAACCTATACTACCACAGCCTCAGTAAAGGCTTGCCATAGCAACTTGACTGTATTTTTGGCCAAGTTCTTGGAAGATTAGGTTAGTGAATTGTCCCAATCCTTTGGTACAGTTGGTTGTTCTAACCTATTTTTCAATGAACTACCATTAATTTTGTTTAACTCAAATTTCAGCACAAACATTTTGCTATTTGCAAATAAATGAATTAAATAATGTGACTTACACGGCAATAGACAATGGATGATTTTTAGGCAATAGACAATAGTATTTTTGAATAACTTAAATTATATCCTTAGGATTAGGTGGTGCAATATAATGCAGATTCTACTTTTTAAAATGTTAAGGCTCAAGATGAATAGATGGTTCAAAAATCCCCTCAGGAACACTAATTGAAATTAGTGTTATATTTTTCTTAATTTTGTTTATAATAGCTTTAATTTTCATTGCTACTTGTATATTAGCAATACTAATTCTTGAGTTTAGAGTTGACTATTTTTGGTGTCTCTTAATTGAATTTTATCCAGCATCATTGTACTTGTTGCACAAAAGCTGAGGTGCTTTTGATGCTGAATAGCTTTTCTTTTAGCTAGAAGTAAATATTCAGTTACCCAGCAACTCTAAATGTGATCATTATAAATTAATCAATATTTTAAAACAAAAATGTTAATCATTGAAGCAGTGTTCTAAAATGTTCCTGTATTATCAATGGACAAAAAAAAGACAAAGTTAATCATTTGATATCATAAATCTGCATAAAATACCTGATGGCTCTGGAATGCAAAACTCAAAACAATGTTCTGTAATTGTTAAATAGTGCGAGTAGATTTTCATACAATAAGTGCTTCTCACCAATCTTCAATCAATGCTATCCAGTTTCTATTTAAAGAAGATTTCTGAGTTGGGGTGCTTGTTTAAACTGGTTAAAGAAGAAAATTAAGATTTGTTTTGATTAATAAATGAGTAAAAGTTTCATTTATGATTGCATTTTTCAGATATGACATTTTTATAGCAACTCTTTAATCTTCATGTTGAACAACTTGATGAAGAGCCCTTATTAATGTTATTAACATAATGTCATTATGCAAAATTATTTTGGCTCAGTGCAAACTGATATTAACTGGGTTTTATAGCAGACAATTTAAGTGTACAAAAGATGTACGGATGCACTCAAAATAGAAATCTTGAAGATATTTCTTTGTAGGCCTTTCTAAATAATTCAACCCCATAAAATTGACATTCTCTGATAATTTTTCCCGTTTAATTTCTTTTTCTTGTATGCATTTTGCAAAGTTCTTCTAATTGTTAGCAGAAATTGTGTTTAAAACAAAAAATACAGCCTTCATTTATTTCTTATTTGTGTAAGTAGGTCTAAAAGTTGGGCATGGTACTTTATGTAAAAATGACCCAACTTTATAAGTAAACATATACTGAAAGGAGATTTTGAACATTACTTCAGTACATTGATGTTCGAGTGATGCATTTAAACAATTAAATTTTAACAATCAACTTAATGAATTGTGTAGAAAAAATTGCAATATTGTGTTTTACTTATATTTATTTTATCTTTTCAGTAATGGCTTAGAAGCTGATAAAGGAAGAACATTTGACTCTACCAACAAAGCTGGTTGCATAAGCTACAGAGTAACGACATTGAATGAAATTTTATCTACATTGTGCCATATTCATCAGAAACTTCTTATAACAATGCTGAAGTGTCTAAAACAAGAAAGAGGTGCTTTCAATGTACGATCCAGAGAACAAAGATGCCCAGAACGTCAACATTCCTTATTTAATTTCAGTGAAACTAAACCAAATGAGGAGTCATGTAATTGTAATAGATTGAAATGGTATGAAAATTGGTCGGTTCCTCTTCCATGGGTTCCTCGCCATAGTTGTATGAAAGACTCGCATTGTTCATCATGCAAAAAAGGCATTACAATAATAAATAATGGAGTTTGCAAAGAATGTAGCAAAATCAACAAATACCAAGTTTGCACTGGGACATTTAAACATTTTACTGAAAGCTTTTTGGGCAGAGAAGTTGTTCAAGATTGCAGCGAACTTCCAATTGAAGGGGCTTCCAACACAACAGCAACAGAATCTCCGGTCCCCACATACGGAGTCAAAGATTACAGTAGACCACGAAGTCCTTCTCCTCCACCTTTATCACCAGTTGAAACGGATGGTTTTGAAATTGATAGAATCAACAAACCCATTTCTACCTTAGATGCCAATAATGTTGAATTTATCATCACACAGCCTCCTTCTCTTTCACCAGAAGAGGAAGAATGTTGTAACTCTGGGGTCTCAAATCAAACTCAGACCAGACCAAAGTCAGCAGATGAACTCCAACCAGGAATGTATGAATTTGAAGTAGTCAGAAGTGAAATTAGTAGGTCATCAGAATCCTTGAATGACTTAGAAAAAGGTGAACATTCTGCCTCATTTCAGGAGGTGATGGAGCGGATAAATGAAAGATTGAAATCAATTGAAACATCAGATAAAGGCCAACTTTTGGCAAACCTTTCTAATGCTGATCCTTGTAATAATAATGATAGTCTTAAATTGAGAGAAATCACATCATCTTTATCACACAAAGCAAAACTCGGTGATATTAGCTTAATGGAATTACTTAAGCAACATGAGAAAAACCGAATTATTCAAACTCGTTTGCGGAAGCGGCAAGAAACTTTAAATGCTCTGCATAATTCTCCCGATTCACCATCATCTCGACGGCAGACGGTTCAAATAAAAAGAGACCTTGCAAATCTTGATCAACTATTTTTTAAGAAGGAATCAGCACCTGAAAAATTTGGAAGGAAGTCAGCAAGGAGCAGTAATAAAGATAAAAGTTCACCAGAAAAAGAATCTACATTTACAGAGCATTATACTCAAGAAAGTTCACCGGAAGAAGAATCTTTACTATTCAATAAAGATTTGCAGAATGTTGATAACATTACTCTGCATCCTGGTAATTTGCCTGACCAATGTGAACATGAATTTAGTGACATAACACCATCTTTAAAATTTGTTGTAAATGAAACCAGAGTTGTGACAGAGTGTGCCAGTTCAAAAGAAAGTTTAAACTCCGATCTGTTGTACATTCCTGAGCTGGATGAAATGAGAATGGGGATTTCAAGGGAGAATACTAAGAAACCTGGTTATGGTTTTCAGGAGTTTCCTATGGATTATAGATCTAATATTGGAAGGGCCAAACGAAAAATTTTGCCTCCAGAAAGATATTCTATATATATTACTGAGCCAAGAAAAATGTTCTATGCTGCCTGTTTTCCTGAAAATTTCCAACGAAAATCCATTAAGGCAAAAAAATCTGGCATGGATTATGAGAGTAGTGCTTGTGAAATGCCTGATGTTGCCAATTCCATGAAGATAAGGCTCCATAGTGAAGAGCAAGAGAATGTATGTGAAGTTCCTGAAGATTTAGAAGCAAGTTCTACTCAGTTGATGCTACTGAAGGGCAAAGATAGTAACAGTAAAAGAACCAATGATTTATTAGATATGGAAGAACGTACAAGCAAGCATAATTCTCCTGACATAATACATGATGCATCACAAAAACCAGATGAACTTGTGGATCAATACAATAATAGGAAGGAAATAACACCCACAGTGTTAAATGTTGATTCATTGAATCCTGCTTCTTCCGTGGATCATCATGACTCTGATGTTTGTAACAATAGTAACTCAAAACTTGTTGCCAAATTGGAAACATTGGAGAATACAGTAAATAATTTATTTTCTAGTAGCCCTGATTCTGGTGCCATATTTGACTCCAATTTGTTCTTGCCCAGTGGCTGCCAGAGCATAAATCCGCCATTGCAGCAAAAGTGTCTACGTCATGCAATTTGTGATACCTTGATTCATAAGAATACTGATCCTTTAAACAGAATAGAAATGAATAAGAGTTGTTCCCTTTATTACAACAGCCCTATAAAGCTTATGTTTCTTTCTGAGATAAACAGCGATAAAGGAGTTAAATATGCTCTGACGTCTGTGTCCTCTTCAAAGCTTAACATCAACAATCATCTTTCAAGAGTTCACCCTGAAGAAATTCATCTTAAAGAGCCAGAGGCAGGCAAATCATCTGGTTGCGAGAATGATAATACAATAGAGTCTTTCCAAAATCCTGCCTGTGAAAGTGATAAAACAGCTGAATATATCCAAAATCAGTCTGCTTCTGAAAGTGTTGATACAGTGGAATGTTACCAAAATTTATCTAATGCAGCAGACTGCTTGGACAGTTGTTCGGAAAATTGTTTAAAAGCCTGTGAGGATGTAAGTTGCAATCTGGATTCATTCAGCTGTAATGGTTCTCCTTGTTCAAACACGCAGACGGTAGAAATAACATTGGCTTCAAAGGAAGTGGCTGAGTCCATTCTAAAAAGAAGACCTGGTCGACCCAAAAAATTAGGCCCACCAGTGGAAAAGCAGGTTAAAAGGCCCAAGGGCAGACCACCAAAACCGAAAGTAGAATTATCGGAAGCTATTGAGTATGTGGCTGAAGATGCACATACTGAAAAAGTCAATCCCCCTTCCACAGATGAGAGTCGTAATATTAAAATTACTGTTGTTTATGGAAGATCGAGAAGGTTCAAAAGGCTTGTATCTGAGAACGATAAGAAGTTAACAAACAATCACCTCAGAAATGCTAACGAGAGTAATTTGAAACAGAATTGTGAAAACCAAATAGTGCAATGCAATGAAAGTGTGCAGAATTCCACTGCAGAGGAATTTGATGGCAAGACTGATAGTTCTGCATCACCATTGACTGAATGTGAATATGGATATGATTTAGTTAGGCCCATAAAAGATAAACCAGTTTCGCTTCATACCACTGGCAATGCTGTCTGTCCAAGTAGCAAGCCTCCAACTAAAACTTGCAAAAGTGGACAGCGAAAACCTGGACGCCCTGCTAAAGTGAAGATTTCGGGTATATCTGTGACTGTTAATGCTGTATCACCACGAGAAAGAAAAGTCTGTATTAATAGTATATTACCTCCGTTAGAACAGGAGTCCCCACCTTCATATAAACAATACGAAGATACAATTATCAAAAGTTGTATTGGGACGACTTCCAGCATTCAAAGTAATTGTGGAATAAGATCAGAGGAAAATCTTGTTGAAAAGGAAGTAAAACATAATCTCCCCCTGAGGCATTCGGTTAGAATTAGAAAGCCAGCTCTGTACTACTTGCATTCCTTTGCAAACTCCAGTTCATTCTCTCAAAGCAGTGCCCTAGTACGTAAATCTAGAAAGCTGCTTTTAAACAAAGCAGGAAATAAACTTGCTAAAAGCAGAAAGTTGGGTCATAAAACAGCAGCTGAAAATACCTGCTCAAATGTTACATTGGAAAGTAAAAAGGAGGAAACAAAAAATGAAGTAGCTGAAATTGATTCTGATTTTGAAATGTCAACAGATCCTGTTTTCATATCAGGCACTTCACTCAGGTGGTGGCACAGCTCCACTTCAGAACAAACTCTGCAGGAAGAACTTGAGCTGCGATTTAGACAAATCAATAGTGGCTGGCGCCCTGTTGATGCCACAGAATTGATGATTTCTTCTGACAAAAGAAAATACCCAATTCACTTCAAAGGTGTCACTAAATCAGTGATGATTGCAGATAATAAGAATCAGGTTCAAATTTCCCCCATCCAAATGTTGTTTCAGGGACATTGTAATATGGATAAAATTCGTGCATGGTTTATGCAAACAACAGAAACTCATTCTTTAGCCATTGTAAGGAAAGAAAATGCCCGCGATCCCCTAGAGGTTCTCAATGCTAAAGGAATTATTGCATCAGGAAATCTAGTTGATTCTGCCTACAGCCCTCATGCAGAAAGTTTGAAAAAGCACCTTAAAAAGTTTGCACTAGAATTGCCTGTAAGGCCAAGGGGACATTTTCATCTGTCAAACAGAATGTCAAAATTTAAAGTTTATAAACCCAAAAGGCTTCTGGTAGAACATAACAAAAGGATTTGTTGTAAACCACACCGCAAAATGTTGCACAACAGAGTTCAATGCAAGCAATGGAAGTCTGCTTGGAAGCATTTAAATGAAATTACACCATACCAACCTGACCTAGTAAACTCAAAAAGCAAAGGCAGTCAAAAAAAAGATTCTGAAATAAGTGGCTTTTCATTTGCAAAAGAATCCATGTTGCTGACCAATGGAAAGGAAAATGAAAACCAAGATAAAACCACTCTGAACAACAAAGGTGCTGATTTAAAGAATTTAAATTTGTTGAAAAACTCAGAATGTAAAATAACTGATGGTACAACAAAGGATTCAGAAAAGGAAGCATCTGTTGTGGGTGGGCACCAAGAAAATATTTGCAGGAACGTGAACTGGAAACTGGCAAACTTTAAAGAATGCAGGGTATTTCTAAGGAAGATTAACTCTTTGGATCAGAGCTGTTTAAGAAATTATGGTGTATGGAAGCTTTCCAAAAATAACTCATCTAATATTAAAGTAACGAATAACCTTCAAAGATACACTGAAGTAAATACCAATCCGGGTACAGAAATAAATAATCCTGTTGTCAGTACTTTTGAATCACAAAGTTTAAACTCTGTAGGTCATAACCTACGTGAACCAAAACGAAAGAGAAAGCATACAGATAGGGCAAATAATGAGAATGGACTAAGTTGTTCATCATCTAAAAAAGTTAAGTATTTTGCAAGCAAGCAGTCAATGATTTGCCAAGTCAACAACAATTTCTTTCCTTCACTGGAGACAAGCTCAGTAAACGAGATGAGTACACAAAAGGAAAATGCAAAAGTAGTGAAAGGTAATGCAGGAAGAGTGAAAATGTATACAGACGTCAACACAGGTGCAACTTCATTGAAGAGGATGAGAGAATCAGCTGTTGAACAAAGATTGTCATGTAATAGATTACAGTTCCAAATAGGTAAGATTCAACTATTGAAGTTTTATTATAATGGGAAAGTGAATTCCTGTGTCATTCTGACATATTTATTCCCTGCTTTTACTTTGGAGTTCTATTATGTTACTTAAGGAAATGCAAGTTTAAAGAAAGTACAATGATTGCTGATCACTTTACTAACATTCTGCATCTTCAGTGTATTGTTCTATCCTGTGATGGTAACTGAGACCAATAAATCAAAGGTTGACTTCTTGTCACCATATTGCTACTCATGGGAAGTGACTGTGTGCAAAAAAAAAGTGCCAAGAAATAAAAGTTGTTCAGGGGGAAGTGAGGTATAGAAACTGCTGGTATAGTATAGGGAACATTCATGTCCTGTCTGCAATCCGGGTGCACACGACTTTACATTATAATTACAAATCATCCCTTTGGTCTCATGCAAAAGCTGTTCATTATGATTCGTTTTGACATGGTTGAAGTATTCAACAATAAAACGATCACACAACTAATTGATTAGTTACAGTAACACTTGATGCTCAGTAGTTTTGAATGTGAAGCCAGGATGGATGCCTGATGTGCCAACTTGGAATTCTGTATACAGAAGGGACATGGTCAGAGAAAGTGCAAATTAAGGTGAGAAAGCTGAAAACTTTTGACAAGTTTTATAGTACTTATAAGGTACTGTGACAGCTTATGTTGATTGTACCCAATCTTATGAATGCCAGTGCAATGGAGATACAGCATTAAACCTTTCTAAGAACAATTCAAGAACAGAGATTTTACATTTCTTTTTGCATTTAATTACCTGTGGATTTTTATTGAGATTTATTTGAAGTTACACAGAATTATAAATATGATTAATTCATGTGTGTTTTGCCTCATTAAAAATGAATCTAGTTTTTGACTGGATGAATGCTTTATAGGAAATTTTTGCAGGGCAGTGAGAAAAGAGCAAGATAATGTTTGCAATTGAAATCTTAGATTGAATGAGATACTTAGCCTTTGTATATCATTGATCTTCCCTAAAAATAACCAAATAAAATGTATTTTATTCTTTGCTACTATAAATCTTCATCCCCTATGTCCTTCCCGTGCCCCAGAACTCAGTAACACCAATAATAAATGATGTACAACTTTAGCTGACTTTACTGAAATCACATCATTCTAGAGCAACAGGGTCCATGTCAAGAGAGATTGATTACAGCTTTGCAGGGCTTGGACCTAATTTGAACAGATGCTTTAGTAAATTGTTAAAACTAATTTAACAGGTAAAGAACATGAGAACATGTACCATTCCTAAAAGACTGGGAGAATAAAGATTTGTTCAGAAATGAGCAAGATCAAAGAGAAGGAAATAGTAAAAAAGACTAAAATGTGCTAACAGTGTATGCCTGCAAATACATGGGATGTGATAAATACATTTGGAGAGCTGCAGCTTGAGATTTCGAAATGGTGGTCCAACAAGGACGGGTACAGGGTATTCAGGAATGATATTTTTTTAAATTTTTTATTAGTTTTTCAAAACATTTTACAAATTAAAAACCCCAAATTCCAATGAGGAACATTAAAACAGTGCAAAATTAAGCATACAATAACAATATGCTACAAAGGAAGAGAATTTAACAAAAAAAAACACCTAAATTAAAGACAAGTAAGCTTAGTGTCCTCCCCAAGCCCCACAACACAAGAAAAAAACAACAGCAACTCCAGACCAACCACAATACAATATAGAGAGTATAAGTCAGGACAGCCAAACTCCCAGACTGTGAATACACTCAGCAACAGAGGATAATATTGCCTTCTACCAGAAAAAAAAAGGAGCTGAAAGCAAAGGACCAAAAAGAAAAAAAAGGCCCTAGTCAAGAGGAAGGTTATGAAAGTACTCGATAAAAGGTCCCCAGACTTTATGGAACTTTAGATCCGAATTGAGAACTGAATAATGAATTTTTTCGAGGTCCAAACAGGCCATGATGTCGTTAAGCCATTGAGCATGTGGGCGGGGCAACATCTCTCCATCTGAGGAGGATCAAGCGTCTAGCCAGGAGAGAGGCAAAGGATAATATTCGGCATTTGGTCGGACCCAGACATAAATCTGTCTCGCCCCAAAAACCGAACAGAGCAATTAAGGGGTTTGGTTCTAGATGCTGATTCAGAATACACGATAACGTAGTGAAAACATCTTTCCAGAATTTCTCCAAGCTAGGACAGAACCAGTACATATGGATGAGAGAGGCCACGCCCCTCTTGCATTTATCACAGAGCGGACTAACGCTAGGGTAGAATCGAGATAGTTTAGATTTAGACATATGGGCTCTGTGAACAATCTTAAACTGTAAAAGGCAGTGGCGAGCACAAAGAGAGGTTGAGTTAACCGATTTGAGAACTGAATCCCAGCTCTCCTCAGATAAGGAGATATTTAAATCCTGCTCCCAGGCCATTTTGATTTTATCAATGGGGGCCTTTCATAAGGCTGCTAGTTTATCTCGGATGATTGATATTAAGCCTTTACCTAGTGGATTCATGGAAAGAAATAGGTCCATAGCATTTTTCGCAGGCATTTCAGGAAAGTTAGGAATTAAAGGAGCAATAAAGTGTCGGATTTGGAGATATCTGAAAAAATGAGCATTGGGCAGATTGAACTTAACAGAGAGCTGCTGAAAAGAAGCGAAGCGATTATCAATGAAAAGATCTTCAAAATGTCTAATGCCCTTCCTATACCAAACCTGGAATGCTGAACCGTATGTAGTAGGTAAAAAAAGGTGATTATGAGCAACAGGGCTGAAAACTGAAAACCCCTGGAAACCATAGCACTTCCTGATCTGAGCCCATATACGCAAAGTGTGTCAAACAAGAGGATTAGCTGTTGATCTGGGCAGACTACTAGGGAGTGCAGAGCCAAGAAGTGCAGAGATAGATAATTCTTTAGTGGAGCTCAGCTCCATCGCCACCCAGTTAGGGCACTCGGGTTGGCCATGGAAGAAAGACCAGAAGGTAGCACAACGTATATTAGCTGCCCAATAATATAAACGAAAGTTGGGTAAAGCCATGCCACCCTCTTTTTTAGATTTTTGGACAAGAATGATATTGAGGTAAGAAAAACAGATGCTGGCAATATTTCACAAAAGTATAGGATTAGAAATGGAAAATTAATAAAAGAATTTCAAAGTAAAAAACAATAGAACAACTAAATGGTTCTATCAGGCAGGCACATAATGGATTCTTTGAGGTTATAACAAGCATAGTGGATAGAGGGGAACAGATGGACGTTATTTACTTGGATTTCCAGAAGGTGTTCAGTAAGATGCCGCATAAAAGACTTATCCATAAGATAAGGATAGTGAGAGTTGGGGTGATGTATTAGCATGGATAAAGGATTGGATAACTAATAGAAAGCGGAGAGTTGGGATACATGGGTGTTACTATGGTTGGCAATCAGTGGTGAGCCGTGTACCACAGGGGTCGGTGCTGGGCCTGCAACTGTTCACAATATACGTTAACCATCTGGAAGAGGGGACCGAGTGTAGTGTATCTAAATTTGCTGATGATACCAAATTGAATGGAAAAGCAAATTGTGCAGAAGATACAGAGAGCTGTAGATAGGTTGAGTGGGCAAGGGTCTAGCAGATGGGGTACAATTGTTGGTAAATGATAGGTCATCTACTTTGGAAGGGAAAATGAAAGAACAGATTATTATTCGAATGGGGAAAAAATGCAGCATACTGCTCTGCAGAGGGAGTTGGGAGTGTTTGTGCATGAATCACAAAAGGTTGGTTTGCAGGTGCAGCTGGCTGCCAAGAAGGCAAATGGAATGTTGGCTTTCATTGCTAGAAGAATTGAATTTAAGAACAGGGAGGTTATGCTGCAACTATACAGGGTACTGTTGAGGCTGCACCTGGAATACTGCAGGCAGTTCTGGTCTCCTTACTTGAGGAAGAATATACTAGTTTTGTAGGCGATTCACCAGGTTGATTCCAGAGATGAAGGGGTTAGACTGTAAGGAGAGATTGAGTCACCTGGACTGTACTCTTTGGAATTCTGGAAAATGGGAGGATATCTTACAGAAACATAAAATTATGAGAGAGATAGATAAGCTAGAGGCAGGAAAGTTGTTTCCACTGGTAGGTGAGATGAGAACTAGGGTACATAGCCTCAAGTTTGGGGGAGTAGATTTAGGACAGAGATAAGGAGGAACTGTTTTTCTCAGAGAGTGGTGAATGTGGAATTCTCTGCCCAATTAGGCAGTAGAGGCTACCTCAGTAAGTATATTTAAGAGAAAGTTGGATAGATTTTTGCACAGTAGGGGAACTAAGGGTCATGAAGAAAAGGCAGGTAGGTGGAGATGAGTCCAAGGCCAGATCAGCCATGATCTCATTGAATGGCGGAGCAAGCTCGATGGGCCAGATGGCTGAGTCCTTCCTGCTTCTATTTCTTATGTTCTTGTTTAAGTACATAATAAGAGCCACCATAAAGTTGGAAAGAGACAGATGAGTGAATTTCTAACCAAAATGCAGTCCTCAACTTTATAGTGAAGACAATGTGGGGCTTACAAATATCTTAATGTAGACTGGAAAAAGAAGTCATATAAGAACCAAAAGAAGTAGCACTTCCCTGAAATATGTACAAGAGAGCTTTTGTGGTCATTGTGTCGCTAGCTCAAAAGAGACAATACTGGATCTAGCTTAGGCAATGTGAACGGCAAAGTCTTAGAGTCACAGAACACTACAATACCCATCTAATCCCTGCAAAGCTATTAATCTGCCTAGTCCCATCAACCTGCATCTGGACCATAGCCCTCTATACCCCTCCCATCCATGTACCTATCCAAGTTTCTCAAATGAACCTGCATCCACACTTGTACTGACAGCTCATTCCACACTCTCACCACCCTTTGAATGAAGAAGTTCTTCATGTTCCTCTTAAACATTTCACCCTTAACCCATGACCTCTAGTTCTATTTTCACTCAACCTCTGGAAAAAAGCCTGTTTGCATTTTCGTATCAATCCCCCTCATGATTTTGTATACCTCTATCAAATCTCCCCGAATTCTTCTATGCACTAGTGAATAAAATCCTAACCTGTTCAACCTTTCCCTATAACTCAGGTCCGTCCTCAAGTCCCTGTGAATTTGTAAATTTTCTCTGCACTCCATCAACTTTAGTGCAGGTAGTTGACCAAAACTACACACTCCAAGTTGGGCCTTACCAACATCTAATACAACTTCAATGTAACATCTCAACTACTTTCAGCAGACTGAAAAGCTTGAGCATATAGATGTTAACAAAGAGGATGTGCTGGAGCTTTTGGAAAGCATCAAGTTGGATAAGTCACTGGGACTGGATGAGATGTACCCCAGGCTACTGTGGGATGCGAGGGAGGAGATTGCTGAGCCTCTAACGATGATCTTTGCATCATCAATGGGGCTGGGAGAGGTTCTGGAAGATTGGAGGGTTGCAGATGTTGTTCCTTTATCCAAGAAAGGGAGTAGAGATAACCCAGGAAACTATAGACCAGTGAGCCTTACTTCAGTGGTTGGTAAGTTGATGGAAGAGATCCTGAGAGGTAGGATTTATGAACATTTGGCAAGACATAATATGACTAGGAATAGTCAGCATGGCTTTGTCAAAGGCAGCTCTTGCCTTAAGAGCCTGTTTGAATTTTTTGAGGATGTGACTAAACATATTGATGAAGGTAGAGCAGTAGATGTAGTGTATATGGATTTCAGCAAGGCATTTGATAAGGTATCCCATGCGAGGCTTATTGAGAAAGTAAGGAGGCATGGGATCCAAGGGGACATTGCTTTATGGATCCAGAATTGGCTTGCCCACTGAAGGCAAAGAGTGGTTGTAGACAGGTCATACCAGTGGTATGACCCATCTACAGCCAGTGACCAGTGATGCACCTCAGGGATCTGTTCTGGGGCCCTTACCCTTTGTGATTTTTATAAATGGCCTGGATGTGGAAGTGGAGGGATAGGTTAATAAATTTGCTAATGACATAAAAGTTGGGGGTGTGTGGATAGTGTGGAGGGCTGTCCGGGGTTACAGTGGGACATCGATAGGATACAAAACTGGCTGAGAATTGGCAGATGGAGTTCAACCCAGATAAGTGTGACGTGGTTCATTTTGGTTGGTCAAATATGATGGCAGAATATAGTATTAATGGTAAGACTCTTGGTTGTGTGGAGGATCAGAGGGATCTTGGGATCAGAGTCCAAAGGACACTCAAAGCTGCTACACAGGTTGTGTCTGTGGTTAAGAAGGCATACGGTGTATTGGCCTTCATCAACATGGGATTGAGTTTAGGAGCCGAGAGGTAATGTTGCAGCTATATAGGACCCTGACCACTTGGAGTATTGTGTTCAGTTCTGGTCGCCTCACTGCAAGAAGGATGTGGAAACCATAGAAAGGGTGCAGAGGAGATTTACAATGATGTTGCCTGGATTGGGGAGCATGCCTCATGAGAACAGGCTGAGTGAACTCGGCAAACACAAAGTACACTGCTGATGCTATGGTCATCAACACGTACAAACAAGCTGGAGGAACTCAGCAGGTTGGGCAGCATCCGTTGAAACGTCAGGACTGATGAAGAGTCTCGGCCCGAAACATTGACTGCTCATTTCAACGGATGCTGCCCGACCTGCTGAGTTCATCCAGCTTGTTTGTACATGAGTGAACTTGGCCTTTTCTTCTTGGAGCGACGGAGGATGAGAGGTGACCCAATAGAGGTGTATGAGATGACGAGGCATTCATCTTGTGGATAGTCAGAGGCTTTTTCCCAGGGCTAAAATGGCTAGCATGAGAGGGCACAGTTTTAAGTTGCTTGGAAGTAGGTGCAGAGGAGATGTCAGGGTTAAGTTTTTTTTATGCAGAGAGTGGTGAGTGCGTGGAATGGGCTGCCGGTGATGGTGGTGGAGGCGGATATTATAAGGTCTTTTAAGAGACTCCTGGATAGGTACATGGAGCTTAGTAAAATAGAGAGCTATGGATAACCTTAGATAATTTCTAAAGTAAAGATATGTTTAGCGCAGCTTTGTGGGCCAAAGAGCCTGTATTGTGCTGTAGGCTTTCTGTGTTTTTATGTTACAGTGCTCAGTGAAGGCTAATGGCCAAAAGGCTGGTTAAGAAGGTCCAGTTGCTCAGCTTTCAGGATATGGTAGTAAATTTGATTTGACATTGGCTTTGTGGGAGAAGCCAGAAAGTGATCAAGGAGGGTTGCCTTTCTGACTAGAGAATTGTGACTTGTGGTATTCTGCAGGGATTTGTGCTGGGTCCTTTGTTTGTCATCATTTCACTGACCTGGATGATAATGTGGTTAACTGGATCAGCAAATTTGTGGGTGACACCCACAAATGTGGGGGTATAGTGGACAATGAGGAAGGCTACATTGGCTTGCAGAGGGATCTGCATCAGCTGGAAAATGGGCTGAAAAATGGCAGACAAGTGCGAAGTTTTGCACTTTGGTAGGACCAGCCAGGGTAGGTCTTGCACAGTAAATGGTAGGGCACCAAGGAGTGTGGTAGAACAAAGGGAACTAAGAAGACAGGTATATAATTCATTGAAAGTGGCTGCACTGGTGGATAGGGTCGTAAAGAAAGCTTTTGGCACTTTGGCCTTCATAAATCAATGTATTTATTTATGGGATGTTATGTTGATGTTCTGTAAGACATTGGTGAGGGTTACTTTGGAGTATCGCATGCAGATTTGGTCACCTACCTACAGGAAAGATGTCGACAAGGTGGAAAGAGTGCGGAGAAAATTTACAAGGATGTTGCTGGGTCTGGACAACCTGAGTCGTTAGGAAAGATTCAGTAGGTTAGAACTGTATTCCTCAGAATGTAGAAGGTTGAGAGGAGATCCGATAGAGGTATACAAAATTATGAGGGGCATAGATGAGGTAAATGCAAGCAGGCTTTTTCCACTAAGGTTGGGTGGGAGTACAGCCAGAGGTCATGGCTTAAGGGTGAAAGATGAGAAGTTTAGGGGGAACTTGAGGAGAAACTACTTCACTCAGATGGTCATGAGAGTGTAGAATAAGCTGACAGCACAAGTGATCCAAGTGAGCTCGATTTCAATATTTATGAGAAGTTTAGATAGGTACATGGATAGTAGGAGATGGAGGGCTACAGTTGTGATGCAGGTCGTTGGGAGAATGTAGCTTAAAAGATTTTTGGTATGGACTCGATGGGTCAAAGGGTTTGTGTTGTATTTCTCTATGACTCTAAAAGCTGTCTTTACGGCCCTATTTAGCAACTTAGCCACTTCCAAGAAATTATGGTTCAGTATTCCTAGATTCCTCTGTTGTACGGCACTCTTCAGTGCCCTACTGATCACGAAGTAAGTCCCACTTGGTTTGTGCTCCCAAGGTACAGTACTTCACAACTGTCTGCATTAAATTCCATCTGCCATTTTCAGTCTATGTTTCCATCTGGTCCCAATCCCACTGCAACCTTTCATAGTCTTACTTGCTGCCAACTGCATCCCTTTGGCATCTGAAAATTTGCTGATCCAGTTTATCCCATTATCATCCAGATCAACATTATACATGAGGTGACAAACAACAACGGACACAGCACCATTAGTTACAGGCACACCAACCATCTACTATTACTCTCTGGCTTCTCCCGCAGAGCCAATGCCTAATCTATTTTACTACCTCAATCTGAATGCCAAGCAATTGAAACTTCTTGACCAACCTCCCATGCGAGATTGTTTTAGAAGCCTTGCTGAAGTCGATGTAGACAATATCCATTGCCTAGCCTTCAACTTTCTTGGTACTTCCTTGAAAAACTCTATAAGATTGATTAGACACAGCTTACCATGCACAAAGACATGTTGACTATCCCTAATCAGTCCCTATCTATCCAAATACTTGTATATCTGGTCCTTTAGAATACCTTCCAATAACTTACCCACTGCTGATGTAAGGTTCACCATCCCATAATTTCCTGGCTTATTCTTCGAGCATTTCTTAAACAGCAGAATAACATTAGCTACCCTCCAATGCTCTGGCACCTCACTCGTGGCTAAGGGCGTTTTAAATATCTCTGCTAGGGCCCCTGCAGTGTATGCACAAAGGTGCAGATTTTTAATGGAAAAAGTATCAGATTTAGAAAAAAACCTAAAGAAAAATCTGTCATGGTATTCAAATTAAGACGGGCCAATTTAAATTTAATTTGGGAAATTAAATTGGATCAAAGATTTACTATTTTACCTTCAGTGCTAGGGCTTCAAGGCAAAGACAGGTATGGGTTAGATCTACACCTTTGAGAAAAGAACTGATATAGGAGTTCACTGCATAAATAAATATATATTTACATATATACATATATACAAAAATAAATGTATACATTTACATATATACAAAAGAGGGAAACTTAATAGTAAATATACTTCAAAAAGTATAGAAAAATATTTTAAAGAAAATATGATAGGGAATAAGTGAGAATAGGTTGCTGGGTAAATATATAACCAGTAATAAATGAAAAATCAAAGGAATAGACTTGGTCTCCATTCTTTTAGTTCAGGCCAAATTTTAACACAGTAGCAAGTTACATTTTGATCATGTTTCTACTTTTAGAAACAAAACCAGAAAATGTCAATGTAAGATAGTAACCAGGATATGAGTTTAAGAATGGACTTAGGAGAGCTAGAAGAGGACAAGCGAATGTGTTGTCAGGTAGGATTAAGGAAACCACTCAAGACATTCTACATGTATATGAAGAAAACAAGGATGACTAGAGTGAGGGTAGGACCGATCAGGGATAAAAGAGGAAGCACATGTCCGGAGTCAGTGGAGGTCAAGGAAGTCCTTAATGAATACTTTGCTTCAGTATTCACCAGTAAAAGGGACCTTAATCTTTGTGATGACAGCGTAAAACAGTCTGATATGCTAGAACATGGTGACATTAAGGTAGAGGATATGCTGGAATCTTGGAAAAACATTAGGATAGTCCCTGGGTCCAAATGGGATATATACCAAGTTACTATGGGAATTGAGGGAAGAGATTGCTGTGCCTTTGGTGATGATCTTTGCAACCTCACTGGTCACAGAGGTTGTACCAAAGATTGGAGGGTGGCAAATGCTACTCCTTGGTTCAAGTAGACCATTAAGGACAACCCTGGAAATTATGGACCAATGACTTTTACCTCACTGGTAGGCAAACTATTGGAGAGGATTCATAAGCATTTGGAGAAGTATAGTCTGATTATGGATAATCAGCTTGGCTTTGTGAGGAAAAGATCATGCTTCATGAACCTGATTGAATTCTTTGAGAGTGTGTCAAAACACATTGAGGGTAGAGCAGTGGATATGGTATATATGGAGTTTAAAAAGGCATTTGATAAGGTTCTCATTCAGAAAGTTAGGAAACATGGAATCCAGGGAAATCCAGGGTTATGTTGCATCAGAATTGACTTATCTATAGGAAGTAGATGTAGATGGAGCATAATCTGCCCAGAGATCATTGACCAGTGGTGTACTGCAGGGATCTGTTCTGGGGCTCTTGGCATTTGTGATTTTTGTATATGACTTGGATGAGGAAGTGGAAGAGTGAGTTAGTAAGTTTGCAGACGACTCAAAAATTGGTGGTTTTGTGGATAGTGTAGAAGGTTGTGGAGGACACTGATAGGATGTCGAGCTGGGTGAGATGGAGTTCAGTCCAGAAAAGAATGAAAAGTAATTCATTTTAGAAGGTCAAATTTGAAGGCAGAATGCAGGGTTAATGTCAGGATTCTTAGCGACCTGGAAGAACAGAGGTATTTTGAGGTCCATATCTATAGATCTCTCAAAGTTGCCACTTAAGTTTATAGGGCTGTTAAGAAGGCATAGAGTGTGTTGGCCTTCATTAGTCAGGGGATTGAGTTCTAGAGCCGTGAAGTAACGTTGCAGCTCTAGAAAGCTCTGGTTAGATCATACTTGGAATATTGTGTTCAGTCCTGGTTGTCTCTGTATAGGAAGGATGTGGAAGGCTTAGAGAGGGTGCGGAGGAAATTTATCAGGAATCTGCCTGGATTGGAGAGCATGCTGTATGAGGATAGGGTGAGTGAGCTAGGGCTTTTCTGTTTGGAGTAAAAGAGGATGAGATGTGATTTAATAGAGGTGTACAGGATGATAAGAGACATAGATTGAGTGGATGGCAGAGACTCATTCCCAGTGGAAATAGAGATTCAATGTGGAACAGGCCTTTCCAGCCCAACAAGCCACACTGCCCAGCAGCCCATATATTTAGCCCTAGCCTAATCACAGGACAACATACTAATCAGTACATCTTTTGGACTGTGGGAGGAAACTGAGCACCTGGAGGAAACCCATGCAGTCACAGGGAGAATGTACAAATTCATAACAGACAGGTAATTGGAGAAAAGTATGGGGTGGGGAAGTCAAAGGTAAGTTTTTATACAGAGAGTGGTGGGCACGTGGAATGTGCTTCCAGTTGTTCCAATTGTTCCAGAGTTCCAATTTTAGGTACATTTAAGTGCCTATTAGATAGGCACATGGATAAAAGAAAAAATGGAGGGCTTCATTGGAGGGGAGAGGTATATTGATTTATTTTTTGAGGATGTGACTAAACACATTGATAAAGGAAGAGCAGTAGATATGTATATGAACTTCAGCAAGGCATTTGATAAGGTACCCCAAGCAAGGCTTATTGAGAAAGTAAGGAGGCATGGGATCCGAGGGGACATTACTTTGTGGATCCAGAACTGGCTTGCCCACAGAAGGCAAAGTTGGGTCATATTCTGCATGGAGGTCAGTCACCAGTGGAGTGCCTCAGGGATCTGTTCTGGGACCCTTACTCTCTGTGATTTTTATAAATGACCTGGATGAGGAAGTGGAGGGATGGGTTAGTAAGTTTGCTGATGACACAAAGGTTGGAGGTGTGTGGATAGTGTGGAGGGCTGTCAGAGGTTACAGCGGGACATTGATAGGATGCAAAACAGGGCTGAGAAGTGGTTGATGGTGGTCAACCCAGGTAAGTGTGAAGTGGTTCATTTTGGTAGGTCAAATATGATGGCAAAATATAGTATTAATGGTAAGACTCTTGGAGAATCAGAGGGGTCTTGGAGTCTGAGTCCATAGGACGCTCAAAGCAGCTGCGCAGGTTGACTCTGTATAAGGTTGTATAAGGCATTGGTGAGGCCGAATTTGGAGTATTGTGTGCCGTTTTCATAACCAAATTACAGGAAGGATATTAATAAGGTTGAAAGAGTGCAGAGAAGGTTTACAAGGATGTTGCCGGGACTTGAGTGAGTTACAGAGAAAGAGGTTAGGACTTTATTCCCTGGAGCGTAGAAGAATGCGGGGAGACTTGATAGAGGTGTATAAAATTATGATGGGTATAGATAGAGTGAGTGCAGGCAGGCTTTTTCCACTGAGGCTAGGGGAGAAATAAACCAGAGGACATGGGTTAAGGGTGAAGGGGGAAAAGTTTAAAGGGAACATTTTGGGGGGGCTTCTTCACGCAGAGAGTGGTGGGAGTGTGGAGTGAGCTGCCAGATGAAGTGGTAAATGCGGGCTCACTTTTAACATTTAAGATAAACTTGGACAGGTACATGGATGATAGCTGTATGGAGGGATATGGGCCAGGTGCAGGTCAGTGGGACTAGGCAGTAAAATGGTTCAGCACAGCCAAGAAGTGCCAAAAGGCCTGTTTTTGTGCTGTAATGTTCTATGGTTCTAGAGTAGGTTTAAAGGTTGGCACAACATTGTGGGCCAAAGGGTTTGTACTTTACTGTAATTTTCTGTGTTCTAAGTCAAATAGGGAATTTAGAAGAACTCTTTCACCCTGTGAATGTTGAAAATGTGGAATTCGCCTCTCAAAGGAGATGAGGCAAATATTTTGCATAGAATAAAGGGAAAGGTAGTTAAAGATATGAAGATAAAGGGAAATTCCGATAACAGTGTGTGAAAGAATAGATTGCTCGCACTGAATTGCTTAATTCTGTGCTTTATATTCTACATGAAGAGATACAATCAATATCACAGTAATGGAGAGGTTGGCAGACACATTGAATGACCTAAAAGTAGAGGTTCTAAAAATTTTGGAAGGGCAAAAAATAGAAAAGCTGCTTGCTCCCAGTCTAGGTTTGTTAATGCAAAATCATGTTTGACTGATTTAAAATTTGTTGGTGATATGGCAGGGGTATCGATTTTCAAATCGCAGTCAATAAAGCGTCATGTAATAATAATTAGCAAACCTGTCCACAGGATTAAAGGATTAGAAACAGAAGATAGTGATGAATGATTATTTTCCACATCAGAAGGAAGTAAACAATGTTATTATATAGTGTTGGTGTTGGGATCACGTGGAAACCAGAAAAAAACTTTGAACTTTGTAGATGAAACTTAGAACTATAATGTTCAATGAACAGTGTAGTGCCGGAATGGTAAAGTGAAATAAGGCTAGCTAACAAAAGTAAGGTCTGTGGAATTAAATTTACCACGAAGGATGAGAGCAATGCAGAGGAAATGGCAGTTTTTAAGGATGTGCAGAAACAGGGACATGGGTGTATATGTACATTAATCCTTAAAAATCATAGAACATGTTGAGAGAGTGGTTACTAAAGTCTTTGAAATCAGTGGATTTAGAAATAGATGTGTAGAATACAGAAACAATGGAAGTTTGTATGAGAAAATTTAATTAGCCAGTTATTAGAATATTTAATCTAATTCTAGTTGCATAATTTTAGGAAGAATATGATGGTCTGATGTAAGATGCAGAAACAAATTACTAGGATGGTTCCAGGAAAGGTGGGTTTCAGCTTTAAGGAATGTGGAGAAACTGGGATTCCACTCATGAATAATGATGGTTAAGATATTTTATAGAGGTGTATAGGAGCATAATTGGCTTAAATTGGATAGGTGGAGAGGAGCTGTTCTGCTTAGTGGATGATTCAAGAATTGGAGTCATTGGTTTGCAAGTTTGGGAAGAAAAGCATAAGGTGAGTGTGAAGAAGCACTTTATATAGAAAATAATTATATTATAGAATTTTTTGCCTTTGAAAACATAATTGATGTCTTTAAAGAAATTGGGAAAAGAATGGGAAATGGATCTGATGAAATTGCCCCACTATGAACTAGTACAGAATCAATTTGTCTTAATTACTGCAATAGTTCTATGTTTCCTTTCCATAGTTGTTGAAGAGAAAATATACTTGTTCGACTTTCTTGAGCAAATTAAGTAAAATGAATAATTTTTTTTCAATGGGTTATTGAACGCATGGCAAAATAATGAAAGAGCTTTTTGGACCAAAAAATCAGTTTAATTTGAAGAAGAAAATTAGCGAGTAGATAAAGCCCCTGTTTTAGAATATAAATGCCATTGAATGATGCTGAAAAGTTTATTCACATATTTTAGCATGTTTTAATGTGTTTAAATTTTCATATAGGCAACTCAACTTGATGCGGAATTATACCCTTATAATGGATGGCTGGGATTACACATCATTGCTACCAAGACATGGCACATCTTACTGTAAATTTGGAATTTTAAGAAGAAAGTTGTCTTATCTCATTCAGAATTTATTTAATTAGTGCCTTAATTCAGCCTATTGATTCAGGTTGAATGTATTTAGCAGTATCTTTTTCTGTTTGCTGCTTTGTAGCCAAAACCTGAAGCTGTCTGAACAATGTTGTAGATATTGAAGTTGCACTAATTCTCTTTATTCAAAAAAAAAATCTCATGCTTATTGCCTCGCAAGAGCCCATTAGAGTTATCTACAAATTAATGTTCCTTTAGGTTACTGCTAGGTCTCATACATGTATATAACTATAGCAATAACTGATTAATTATTCATTCTTTTTAAGCTTTTCTGTTCAGAAGTCAAGTTTCACCAAATCATATAGACTGTAAATCATAATCCATTAAAAGTTTGTATTACTTGTTTTGAAAGGGAAATTATGGAATATGATTTATCTTCACTGTCCCATGTTTTTGGAAAGTAAGGCTCTTCAATTATTGTACTCCATTTACATCACACTTTACTAATTTTCTGTGTATATTGTGTTGTAATTTTTTTTATAATTTGTATCAATATAGCTAAATAAGTTCTCAAAGTTTTAAATAGTTTAAATGGTTCTTTTATGGAAACAGCTTTATTGCAGGATTAAAACTACCTCAAAATGTCGAGCATATTCTGACCTTTTCTTTATGGGGAAATGGGATTTATAGATATAATATATGTAGACACTGGTATCTGCTTCATTTGATTGTAAATATCAACAGCAATAAATTGGTTGCAGGCCTAAAAAAAACTGGTCGTTGTAAAACAAGGCCCAGGTATACAATCTTGTATCAGTACTCTCATTTAGTGACATTTCACTCAGGGAAAATCAAACATGTGCTTTGGTTTCCAGATTATTTAGTCTGATAGAAGCACCCTGTGATAAAATGTTACTACGTTGAATGTGATAACCGATAGAACAAAATCTGTCTGCAGGGTCATTTCTTTAAAGATTTACAGCAAAGGGCAGTTCATCTGCTTACTGCCTTATACGCTGTTAATTTTCATCCTAATTTGCTGTACAGTAATGTTCACTTTTTCTTGAATGAGATATTTTTTAGCTTGTTGATAAAATAAAAATGCCTTTCATGATTTCTTTACTGTTTATTATTCTTTATAAATCTCATACATTCTTCAGTGAAACTGAATTATGGCTTTCTATTTTTATCTGGATCACATCACTTAGTCATTCCCCAAGCTTAAGATGGTATTTATAAGTTGTTTCATTTATGCATTATGATTAATAATACAAAGGATAACTGCCCCCCCCCCCAAAAGCTAGTAATATTGTCAGCCGATAATCCATCAGTTATTTGGATTCTTAACATAGATCAGATTTCCTCCGACCTCAGTGTAAAATATTCTGACTACAGCAAAAATATGCATTTCTATGTATTCTTAAATCCTTAATAATAAAGATGCAGTTTCCCCTTTTCAATTACCTGTATGAAAGGTGGCATCTCCATTGGGACTTCCTGTCAGTGACTTTTGATTATCTCTGTGAAAGTCAAAACCCACCATCTTTAATTGCAACAATGTTCTTTTTCTCTCTAATTGTTTAACTACCCACCCTAAATGAAAGCAAGTGAAGCTCAGTAATCTTGAGTTATAAATGTTGACTTTTCTAAAATCTATGTGTCTTAATAAATCAATGGTCTAAAGTTGTTCACAACTCTCAATATAATCTCACTAGCATTTTCAACTATAGTCATTAGCCCTCTTTTTTGATATCTTCATCTATCTGTCTACTTGTGAAAGATGTTAACATTACATTTGTCTTCCTGTTTTTTTTGCTGCAAAGACTACATGAAAGATGATCTTAGAAGAAATCATATATCTGCCCAGAAAATCTGACAGGCCACCTCCCCTTTATTTCTGAAGGAATGATTATTGCACCAAAGTTTATTGGTCCACTATATGTAACAATATGCTAATCACTCACTATTTTTCTTATACTACCTTTTACCACACCAGTAAATGCTGGTTGTCTAACTTTTAATTGCTTTTTCAGTAAAAATCTTAGAACAACATCACCTTCTACAAAATATCTTGATTCTGAACATGTGTTCACTGTGAAGTGCAATATTGGATTTCACTTTCTATGAACTAATGAGCACTTAATAGATTATGAAAGATGACATTCATACAGCAGAATCATGCAGCATTCAATTTTTCTCCATTGCCCAATTAAACATCCATTACTGACTAGTCATTGTTCCTTTTAATTTAATATTCATTAATCGAAGCATCCATATGTCATCAGTTTGGTCTTTCATGTTTATAGTAAACAGCTTCCAGAGGATCTCAGCAAGTACTTAATTTCATCACCAATATTGGACTCCTGTTATAGTATAATTCAGGTTCTTCTACTTGAGCCAATTCTCCATATTTAAGTCTTTATTCTGAGTGATAAAGGACAATTACACTAAAGGGAAGATACTGGAGGCAGCTGAATTATTTCATAACCTAAGAACCCAAGGTCACTGGAGAACAATTAAAGAGTCACAGAAAACTACATCACAGGATCAGGCCATTTGGTTTATGTAGTCCATGCCAAGCTGTTACTCTGCCTAGACCTGACCTGCTCCTAGACCATTGCCCTCCATACCCCTCCCATCCATGTAATTATCCAAATTTATCTTAAATTTAACCCACATCCAACTCCTCTGCTGGCAGCTCATTCCACACTTTCCGCACCAACTGAGTGAAGAAGTTCTCCTTAAATATTTCACCTTTAACCTATGACCTACATCTAGTCTCACCAACCTCAGTGGAAAAAGGCTGCTTGCATTTACCATGTCTATACTCTTCATAATTTTGTATATCTCTATCCAATCCCCCCTCATTCTCGTACACTCCATGGAATAAAATCCTAACCTATTCAACCTTTCCCTATAACTCAAGTCCCCGAGTACCAGCAACATGCTTGTAAATTTTCTTTGTACTCCTTCAATCTTATTGATATCTTTCTTGTAGGTAGAGTACCAGAACGGCATACAATACAATACAATTAGGCATCACCAATGTCTTTTACAACTTCAATATAATATCCCAACTCCTGTATTCAGTATTTCTATGTATGAAGGCCAATGTACCAAAAGCTCTCTTTGTGACCCTATCTACCTGTAATGCCACTTTCAAGGCACTATGGATCTGTACTCACAGATCCATATTTTCACCACACTCCCCTACTGTCCACTGTGTAAGTGCTCACCTGGTTTCATCTCCCAAGGTGTGTATGTCTTAACTTGAATAAGGAGATCAAAGCCCTGTAACAATCTATCTATACAGCTGTAGCAATATTTTTCTAGCTGTGTACTCCACCCTCTTTCAAAAGAAGTCAACATTGCTTTTGTCTTCATAATTGCTTGCTGGAAAGACTACAGAAAGATGATCTTACAATAGATCTGCAGGACATTAGAAATTTTGTATGAATTAAGAATTGAGGCTTCTTTGCTATCAATAAGAATATGGCTGATTGCTAGTAACCTCAATGCCACATTCCTGATACTATATAAAATAACTTCATCTTATAAGATTTATAATTGCTAATATATATGAAGTGATATTTGTGGCAGCAGTACAGTGCAAAGAAATACAAATTCTATAATAAAATAAACTGCAAAAATAAAAATAATGAGGTAGTATTTATAGACTATTCAGAAATCAAATGGCAGGGTGGAAGAAGCTGTTCCTAAATTGTTGGGTGTAGGTCTTCAGGCTCCTGTACCTCCTCCCTCCTGGTAGTAATAAGTCTGCATGTACTGGATGGTGAAGGTCCAATGGGGAGACCATGATTGATAAAAATATTCAAAGAGTTGCTTCCTTCAATGAGTAGTACCTCATTTTTAAAAGTTACCTCTAAGACGCTGTCCAGAAGAAAGCAATGGCAAATAACTTCTGTAGGAAAATGTGCCAAGAAAATTGTGATCATAGAAAGGCCATGATCTCCCACATCATAAAACACAGCACATAGCAAGCGAATGAAACTCTAACTCTGATTCTCCGCTAGGAAATGTTCCCACATCACATTGCCAAGAGCCCTCAGGATCCTGTATGTTTAATCATTCTGATCTCCAGCAGATGCAAGGCTAATATGTCCAATCTTTTCTCATATGACAACCTGCCCGTTCCAGATAATGGTCTGGTATACCATGGAACTCATGAGACTACCGTGGCCAGTACTGGCTTTCTTGTTTATAGAATAATATTAATGCATTGGATGCAAATATTCTTAACTTTGATTCCGTAGCCTTGGCATTGACGTATATGACTGAAGCATAAACTCTCTACCATTGTATTAACTTCCACTAGCAATAAAAATGTTTCACTCAATTTGGTGCTGCAGCTGTTAGTGCCTCAGTTGGATTAACTGCTGAATGTAGATTACTCCTTAGAGCAAGTAACAAATCTCACAACATATGCGGGTGATATTAAATCTGATTCTGAGATAAGGAACAAAAGAGTCAAGGCAAGCAGATTGACATCTAAGGGGAAATGGGATTGTGTGCTGGGAAACAAAAAAAATAGGGCAAGAGTAGGCCATTTGGTTCATTGCTCCTACTTTGCCATTCAATACAATCACAGCTCATCATCTATCTCAAGTCAGAACTCCCTTGCCTTGACCCATTGTTCTATGTGCCCCAGCCATGGAAATATTCAGCCTGTCTTGTACTGTCAAAATTAAGTTTGAAACTGTGAAGTATACCATAGGGTTCTCTCATCCAAATCATTTTAGTATCTAATGAATAGCTGAGGTCCAAGTTCGGATTCCTGTGGTTCTCTGCTAGTTACTACTGTTTCCTGTCTGTCAACTAATTTTCAATCCATGAAACTATTAACCCCCACCCGCCCACAGCCCATCCCTATGCAGACTTCAATTTACATTTCAACTTGTTATTTGGGGCTTTATCAAAAGCTTTCTGATAAAACAGTGGTTGTCTTTTGTGTATTGTACTAGTTTCATACTCAGAATTGAGTATCTTTGTTGACACAATTTTTATTTCCGAACTCCACGTTGATTTCCTAAATGTCCTATACCATACTTTATAAAAGGCAATCTAAGAGCCAGCATGGATCCAGTGGGCTGAATAGCCTCCTCTTGTATTAAAAGCAAATAAACACATTACTAACCAGAAGACCGACTTAGGCCTGCTGTCTATGAGCCAGCCAGTCTATTCATGCGAATATAAGTTTTTATTTTCAACAATAATGTTATCAAAGCCTTTTGCAAATTTAAATAGTTTGCCCATCCTGATTATCCATAGCATGTTACTTAAAAGAATTCCAACAAATTAGTCATATGATTTTGCCAAAATACTTTGAATTTTTCTAAATGTTTTCCTATAACATTTGAATAGTAATTTCTAATATTTTCTGTATATCAGATATTAAGTAGCTAGTAGTTTCCTATTTTCTGGCTCCCTTTTTTGAAAAAGAAAGTTACATTTGCCATTATCCAATCAGATGGAACCTTCTCTTAATCTTGGGAATTTCAAAGCATTAAAATCCAGATGTCAACTATATCATTAATTACTTCTCAGAATCTGAATCAGGTTTAATTCCACGGTATTACATATTGTGAAATGGGTTGTTTTGTGGCAGCAGTACAGGCATAAAACTACCATAAATTACAAAATAAATAGTGCAAAAAAAAAGAATAATGATATAGTGTTCATGGGTTCATGGACCGCTCAGTGTGTGTAGGCCTCCATTAGTCTCGATAGACCATGGACCTTGGAAAAAAAACACTCAGTAATCTGATGGCAGAGGGGAAGAGTCTGTTCCTGAATCATTGAGTGTGAGTCTTCAGTCTCCTGTGCCTCCTACCTCTTTCCTAATGGTGGTAATGAGAAGAGGGCATATCCCAGATGGTGATGGCTTTTAGTGATGAATGCAACCTTCTTGAGGCACTGCCTCTTGGTGCTCTCGATGATGAGAATGCTTGTACCAAAGATGCAGGTGGCTGAGTATACAGCCCTCTGCAGCTTCTTGTGATCCTGTGCATTGGAGCCTCCACACCAGGCTATGATACAGCCAGTCAGAATACTCTCTACCGTACCATAGAAATTTGCAAGAGTCTTTGGTGACATACCAAATGTCCTCAAACTCCTAACAAAGTAGTACTGCTGGCATATCTTCTCATGATTGCATCAATGTTCTGGGCCCAGGACAGATCCTCTGAGATTACACACCCAGAAGTTAAAGCTACTCACCTTTTCCACCACTGACCTCTCAATGAGAAATGGTGTATGTTTCCCCAACTTCTCCCTTCCTGAAGTCCGCAGTTAGTTCTTTGATCTTGCTGATATTACGTGTGAAGTTGTTGCAATATCACTCAACCAGCCAATCTATTTTGTTCCCTGGATGTCTCCTCATTGCTGTCTGATATTTTAAAAACAACAGTGGGGTCATCAGAAAATTTATGGATGCCATTTCATCTGCACTTAGCCACACAGAGAGTAGAACAGTGAGCTAAGCACACATTCTTGAGGTGCAGCAATGTTGATTGTTAGTGGGGAGATGTTATCACCAATTTGTGCTGCTTGTGGTTTCACAATGAGGAAGTTGAGGACCTAGTTGTAGAGGGAGATATAGAGGCCCAGGTTCAGAAGCTTGGTGATTAATACTGAGAGGATAATACCGAGCTATAATCGATAAACAGAGCCTAATGTATGCTTTGCTGTTGTCTAGATGTTCCAGAACAGGGTAGAGATCCAGTGAGATTGCATGTGCAGTAGACCTATTGTGGTGGTATGTATATTGTAGCAGGTACATGGCCTTGCTCGTGCAGGAGTTAATTCTAGGTATGATTACAGCCCTTCGTTATGGTCAGTGTGAGTGTTACTGGGTAATTGCTGTTGAGGCAACTCAACCTGTTCTTGGGAATGATTGCTTTTCAATCACTTCTTTTAAGATCCTGGATTTGAAATCTATCAAGACTCCACAACATGCAGTTTCAATGTTTTGCCCTCTGCTATTGCGGCAGTGATAATGATTATCCCATGCTCAACTCTTCTCAATTCCAGCAATTCGTAGAATGTAAATTGTATCCTCTCATTCATCCATCACCTCATTGTATTTCCAGACTCACTTCGTGATAGCCTAATACACAATACATTAACTTTTCATTTTAAGTATCTATATACACTTTTATTTTCTGTTTTTCCATTATTGTCCAGTTTTGCCTCATACTCTTATTTTTTTCCTTATTGTATTTAGTCATATTTGTGTAATTTTTCATTTTCTGGTGAATTGGTTTATCATTGTCACATATACCGAGGTATACTGGGAAAAACTTAGTGCATTGAGAAAGTACAAGGGAACATAACAGAATGCAGAATAGGGAGTGTTATAAATACAAAGAATGTGTGATGCAAGCAGACAATAAGTTACATGTCCATAACAAGGTAGATTATGAAGTTAAGAGTCCATCTTAACATTTCTTATAACAGCTGGGTAGAAGCTGTCCTTGCACCTGCTGGTACATGCTTTCAGGCTTCTGTATCTTAAATACATAGACCAAGACAGCATTGTACAAGCCCTTCAGCTGTCCGTCTCCTTCCTGTATTCCAGTTCATCTTTTTTTTTGAGGTTTGACCACAATGGTGGTGTCATCTGTAAATTTGTACATGGAGTTAGAACGGAATCCAGCTACACAGTCATGGATGTATAGGAAGTCAAGTAGGGGACAGCTTTTTGGGACACTACTGTTGAGAATATTTTCTATTTATTTAGAGGTACATACAGCATAGTAACAAGTTCTTCCAGCCTAATGAGCCCACACCATCCATTTACACCCATGTGGCCAATTAACCTACTAATCCTTATGTCTTTGGAACGTGGGAGGAAACACATGCAGTCACAGGGAAAACATATAAACTCCTTACAGACAGTGGCAGAATTGACCCTGGGTTACTCACGATGTAATAGTGTTATGTTAACCGCTATGCTACCGTGTTGACTATAATCTGTTAGTCAGGAAAGTCAATGATCCAGTTAAAACTAAAGGTGTTGAGTCCTATGTCTAGTAGTTTGGAAATAAGTTTGCTTGGAATCATAGTATTAAAGATGGAGCTGTAATCAATAAACAGTGTCTAACATAGGTGTCTTTACTGTCCAGATGATCCAGACATAAGTACAGTATAGGGCCAGGGAAATAGTATCTGCCATGGTTTGTTTTTGACAATAGGCAAATTACAGTTGGCTGAGGTTGTCTGGGAGGTTGGGCTTAATGTGTGCCACAACCAACCTCTTAAAGGACTTTGTGATAATGGATGTCCACCACCAGATGGTAATTATTAAGACAGGTTGCTTTATCTTCTGGAGGTCTACTCTACCTTTGTACTGTCATTTATTTTTCTTTAAATTTAATTTTCCCAAGATGATGCTCTATTTAGAATTTCTCTTTGTTATATATCTTGTGTATTCTGCAGATCTTCAATCTCTGATTCTGCATCTCAATCAATGGATCACTGAACCTAATTTGTCTGTTTATTTGATATAATTCTGCTTTCATGCCTTCATAATTGTCTAAGATTTTATAGTGTTCTTTTCAATATATAATTGAATTATATTTTCCATCCCGATGTGCTCTTCTCTAATCAAATAAAGATTCCAACATCATATCTTGGAAGTTAATAGCCGTTGTTTTATTTATTTTATTAAATGGGACAATTTTAGATGTCTAATAGTTTTCTGAATTTCAGCACACCTGCATCTACGGTGGTACTAGAAAGTATGTGAACCCTGTAGAGTTTTCTCTATTTCTGTATAATTATCTCCTAAAATGTGATCAGTGCTTCACATAAGTCCTAAAACTAGATAAAGAGGACCCAATTAAATAAATAACAAAGAACATTATACTTGTTCATTTATTTATTGAGAAAAATTATTCAATATTACATTGGTTGGAAAAAGCATGTGAATCTTTGCTTTCAGTAACTGGTGTGACTCCCTTATACAGTAATAGCTTCAACCAAACATTTCGGGTAACAGTTGATCAATCCTACACATCGCCTTGGAGGAATTTTAGGCCACTCCTCCTTACAAAACTGCTTCAATTCTGGGATGTTGGTGGACTTCCATTGCATGAACTGCTTGCATCAGGTCCTTCCACAACATTTCTATAGGATTATGGTCAGGGTTTTGACTCAGCCATTCCAAAACACAAATTTTCTTCTTTTTAAACCATTCTGTTGATTTACACTTGTTTCAGATCATTGTCTTGTTGCGTTATCCAATTTCTATTAAGCTTCAGGTGACGGACTGCTACTCTGGCATTTCCCTGTGAAGTGTCTAGATACAATTTTGAATTCATTTTTCCTTCAACGATTGCAAGCTGTCCAGACCCTGAGGCAGTAAAGCAGCCCCAAACCTTGATGCTCCTTCCACCATGCTTCACAGTTGGGATGAGGTTTTGGTGTTGGTGTGCAGTGCCTGTTTTCCTCTGAACATAGTCCCAGAAGCATTGCAGAGCAATCAGGTGGTCTTTTGCAAACTTGAGACATGCAGCAATTTTTTTTTTTTGGAGAGCAGTGGACTCCTCCATGGCACCCTTTCATGAATACTATTCTTGTTCAGTGTTTTTCTTATAGTGGACACATAAACAGAGACTTTAACAAGTTCCAGAGGTTCTTACTGGTCTTTTGCTTGGGTTCTTTTTCACCTCCTTCACCATTGCACGTTGTGCTTTTGGTCTGATCTTTGCAGGATGCCCACTCCTAGGGAGAGTAGCAACAGTACTGAGTTTCCTCCATTTGTAGACAATTATACTGTGGACTGATGAGCACTCAGATCTTTAGAAATGTTCTTGTAGCCTTTGCCAGCTTCGTGCATCTCTACAATTCTTCTAAGGTCCTCTGAAAGTTATTTTGATCAAGGCATGGTACACATAAACAGACCTTTCTTGAGAAGAGCAGGCTCCATCAATAAGCTGACATTGTCCTTTTTATAGGGCAGGGCACCTCTACAACCCACACTCCAGTCTTACCTCATTGCTCATTGGAACACCTGATTCCAAATAGCTTTTGTAAAAGGCATTACCCCAAAGGTTCACATTTTTTCCAGCAAATACGTGTAATATTGGATCATTTTTCTCAATAAATAAATGAACAAGTGTAATGTTTATGTGTTATTTATTTAATTGGGTTCTCTTCATCTAGTTTTAGGACTTATGTGAAGATCTGATCACACTTTAGGTCAACTGTAAGCAGAAATAGAGAAAATTCTATAGGGTTCACAAACTTTCAAGCACCACTGTATGGAACCTTTGTCCACATCACTAACAAATGTTCTAAGCTCTGGAATTTCCATCCTAAAAATCTGTGTCTCTCTATCTCTTTTAGAAGGACTTCTCTTTGACCAAGCTCCTCTTAGAACATGACTTCTACCCAAATATGTGTCTTGGCAACAGTTTTGTTACGGTACAATAAAGCACTTTGGGAAGTTTACCAATTGAGCCAGTTATCATTTATCTTGTTATATCTCTACTATCTGCTCCCTTGGTGTTTTTTTTTGATAATATATGCATACCACTGTTTGTCTACTTACTCTGTTTCTTTCCAACATGAACTTATGTTCTTATTTAGGACACAAGAGACTGCAAATGTTGGAAACTGAAACAACACACATTCTACTGAAGGAACTCAACAGGTCAAGCAGCTTTGGTCAATGTTTTGGGCTGAAACCATTCATTGCAGTGATCATCCCACAGATGTTGCTCGACAAGCTGAGTCCCTCCAGCAGGTTGTTCATTGCATTTTGCTCTTAATAATTTCACTAGCTAATAGAATTAACCCCTTTAATAAAACCTAAAGTAAAAGTCAAATTTGTTATTCAGTACCTGTCATTTCCTTTGTTTGTTTTGTGTTTAGGTTGCTTATTCTTTGACAATTGAAGTAGTTTAATTCTTACATATGCCATTTATGTTCCTTGATAATTTTGTTATAGTTTCTCTCACTTTCAAAACTTTACACTTCTCTCCATTTCATTTAATTGCAAATTAGATGCATGCATCTTTCATTAATTCAATTTGTCCTCAATTCTTTATTTGTCCACTGTACCCAGCTATCAACTTGCTTCTTTTAATCTTTGTGGAAAATATTCTTCAAACTTTATTACTGGCCATTTTATACAATGTTTTCTTCTATCTTTTTTCTTAAGAATTCCTCCGGTTTTTCTTTACATTTCCTCTTTTCTAATCAACTATCTCAATTTTATTTCACACTCATCATAACATTGAGCCTTAACAGTATGTAATCACTAAAGAAAAATTTTCTAGGATACTTAAGAGAAGTATATTCAAAAAAGTATCATGCTACGATAAAAACAAATGGTAGTTTAATGAAACTTGAGGACAAGGATGGTTGGATTTTCGGGAAGACGAGAGAACTAAAGAGGTTTAGAAAAGGACCTCCAGATATTTGTTATCGTGCAGCCATTCGCTTGGCTGTTCACGGAAGGTGATGTGAAAGGGTTGAGAAAGAGTGTCCCTAGAGGGAATTTAGGTCCATTCCACAAAAGGAAAACAATGTGAATAAGCCTTCCTTACCTCTGTGATCTAGCTATTCCAAAATTTAGCAGTTGCAGAACTCTGACAATTAAATAGAACTATATGTTTCTTAGTATTTAAGTCCAAAATTGAGTTGTCATTTTATTAATCTACAGCATTCCTTTTAGTACACTAAATTATTACATTTTGTGTAATATTAACTGTTGTGACTGACTAAAACTGAGCTGCACTGAAACTGTAATTGGGAAATATAGTCTTTACAACAAATCCCCAGGAAAGGGGGGAGAGAGAGAGAGAGTACAGGTGAATCGAAAAGAACCTTACTTTCCTGACATGATGTTTTATAATTCTTAATACCAAGATAACAATAAATGATTAACTACTGTTTCAATTGCTATAATCACCTACTTTCAAGGGGACGATAGTGTTGAATGTTGAACTGTAGTCAATAAATAGCATCCTAATGTATGCACCTTCATTGTCCAGATGTTCCAGAGTTGATTGAAGGGCCATTGAAATTGAATCTATATGTCAAGTAAACTTATAGAATTACATATTTACAATGGTAGCTCATCCAACTTGCAAAACCCCTTTGAGTATTCAATACTGATGTGTATTCCAAAATCCTTTGAATACTAACTCCAGACACTCGAAGTATACCCCTTTTGCTACAGTGTTGAGGGAAGGCTCCAGACCCTGAACAGAAGGTTAAATGATATAAAACAGACCTGTGCTGGACTGTGCCTTAAGTGGCAGGGATACACCTTAACTATGCACTCAAAGCTGTGACATTCATCTTTTGTCTTTTCCTACGTAGTTCCAATGGGGCAGAGTATGTCCCACAGCCAATGTTCCGTTTCACTAGCCATGAAGGTAAATTATGTACAGATTTTCTTTCCTGAAGACTTGTTCTCATTTTAGTTAATCCATAATTAGGCTATCCATAATTTAATAACCTCAGAACGATTCCTATCATAGCCAATTATATTAAATAATATAAAAAGGAAATGATTGTGGATGCCTTATTATTAAAATAAAACAATATATTATAAGAACATTATTAAAATAAAAATAAAGCATTGAAAATACTCACAGGAAGATGCTGTAGATAAGGCTTTAATATCCAAATTTTTTGGACACCAGTAAATCAACGTCATTTGCCAAACATACAACACTAACTAGTGATCAAATGGAAATAAAAACAAGGAAGCCTTCCCAAGACAAAGCCTTATGTTCAAGAGCCCTCATTGTACAGGTGTCATGTATAATGGACTAAGCTAATTCCACTCAGAAAACGAAGAAAGAATTGAGAGCAAATTCACATTCCTTAAAAGCATTTAAATGTTGGAAATATTCAAAAACATCAGTAATCCCAAATACTTAAAATCTCTTCAATAAGTTAAACGAAAATCAAAAGAACCTAAAAACAAATTTAAACCCCTTTGGAACTGTTACATTAACAAGCTCATAGAGTAAAACAAAATCTTTGAAAGACTATTTGCAAACTTAATAACTCAGCTGAGAGTGCTTTAAGATTATCATTTACCCTGCTTTCTCGTAGCATCTCCTTTTCATTGAAGGGAGGTCCCTTTCTTGCACTGGCGGGTCAGTTTTCCAACAGTGAGCAAGTAGCAACTTCGTGCTCCCTCACTCAACAGCCCCATTGCCTCACTGCAAATTACTGAGAAACTAATGGCATTTGTACACATGCATGGAAATCCCAGTTACTATTAGTTTTGCAGGGTAATGATTATAAATGTTAATACCATCACTGCAAAATCTGGGTCAGATTTTCAATTCAATTACTTTTCATCATTGCACATCTTCCCCCTGCAGTAATTAGTATTTGGAAATGGTACATTAACTACTAATGAGCTTGAGTTTGAAGCATGTATTTTCAACATATTGCATTAGTGTGATGAATTTGTAAAAGAGCAAAAGCAAAATTGCAGAGAAAAAGCAAATGAAGCCAAAAGAGGAACTGAAATGAAAATAAAATGGCTATGTCCACCTTTAGTTTACGTGTTTGTTGGGACATTGTTAATTTTTAAAATAAACCTTGCTATGGAATCCATGTACTGTTTTATTCTAAATTGATACCTTCTAGGTCACTTGGTGCACCTTTAAACTGTGAAAGATTTTTTAAAAATTGTTGTCCTGTTTATCTTGGTGCTAATTTCAGTGTACTTTTACCAAAAGAAATTATAAAAGCAAAAATTTCAGGAATATATGTATTTGCACTGCAAAATATTTTTCTATTTATTTTAGTGTACATATTATTTTAATGTCATTTTCTAAGATCTTTGGCTCTGTAAGTAATACTTGATGAAATAAAACAATCAGAATCCTGAATTAGAGTTTCTTTTTTAAGTAGCTTGTATGTGAAGTCATATCATTGCACAGAAGCTATAGTCTTCAGAATGATTTCCACATTATTGCCTTCGACTAGTTGATTTTATGCTGTTAACGTTTCTTTCAGTACTTGGCACTGATTTTAAAAGGGTCATGACTTGTGAAACCAGATATATTTTTCAGAGCAATTTTACGATTAAATAATCTGGGGAAATTTTTATGAAAACTAATTTCTACAAAGGTATGCAAGGACATTTATTCGTCTGGGCGAAATCTGATGCAGATCCTTCAATGTTATTTTTTAATTATTATAATTTGTTTTTGCACTTATTATATGTCCCAAGGTATTTAAAATTTATAAGTTTTGCCAGCGTGAGTTGTACTTGCCTATTTTCCGGAAGCATTGGGTTATAAATGTCTGCAAGAGATTTTGAATTACTGGCCATTATTGGAAACACGTAGAATTCCTTTTCCAACTGTTTCAAAGGCTCTGAATTAATTTTGCTTGGACTCCATGTGGCCAGTCTTACTTGGCTGCAATTCCTTAGAATTAATTCCTTAGTTAGAACTGCAATAAGATTTAACAATATGTGTTATACCATCCTACTGAAACAGGATCCAGTAAATAAAATGACTTATTTAAGGGACTGCCCAAAAAACAATAGTTAAATAGAGGTAATATTTGTTAGACTGCTGGTTTGATTTAGTGTCTGAATACTGAAAATCAACTGAGTTACTGAAGGTCAATATCTTCAACTACACCTTGGAATTGTTACAGATATAACCAGTTTAGAAAAGTATAGAGAGGAAAAAGGAAAGGAGAACAAAAGGGAAGTATTGTGATAGTCAATATATAGATGTAATTGTATTTTAATGTACAGTATATACTCTATTTGCTATGCATGGTATTGGTTCTTTTATAGGGGAAACTGAATGCCATTTAGCTGTTTCACTAAGCTTGTTTTAACCTGGCCTAAGTATGACCCTAAGCTTCTCCCATAAGATTTATACTCCATATGCTTTCTGCTTATGTTGTTCCAATACAATTGAAGAAAAGCATCCAAAATTTCAGTCAAATGTCACAGCTGGGGGTTTACAACAGAACTGTATGCAACAGCACACACTTTATCTAAACAGGAAATGGGTTGCCCCATGACTGCAGTACAGGCGTCTCTATATTCCTATATAATTTCTTTCCAACCTGCAATGTAAAGTCCTGAACTTTTCACAAGGTAAGCAACTAGTGACTGCATTAGGTCTAATGACGAAGGTTGTGTATTCAGAGGCAAGCACTGCTCACCTTTGAAACAAACTGAAACTTACCTGGGAAAAATAGTAAATAGTCAACGTTTCAGCGTGAGACCTTTCATCAGGATATGTTGACTGTTCACTCCTTTCCATAGATGCTGCCTGGCCTGCTGAGTTCCTCCAGCATTTTGTGTGTATCACTTTGATTTCCAGCATCTGCAGATTTTCTCTCATTTGTTGATAAATTTTGTAATAGTTTAAAATGTGTATGATTTTTGAAAATTATTCAAGCATCATAATAATGTAAAATTTTTAATTACAAAATTAAAGGTAACTAGAAACACACTTTTAAAAATAAGTTGGAGACACAGATTACAGATGCTCAAATCTGGAGCAGCACAAAACCTGCCAGAGGATTGAGCTGCATCTGTGAAGCAAAAGGATTTGCCAATGTTCTGGGTTGAAACCCTGCATCAGTGCAGTCTCTGCTACAAGTAATGCAGGGACACATGTGCATAGCAAGATGGTATTTGGGAAGGTGCTGAGCCTATCATGCTAGGCCTCTGTGAGCTCCCAGCAGCTTTCTTATTTGAGAAGTTTCTGAATGCATCTTCTTCAATTAGAATAGTCTTGAGATTCCCACAAGTTGATAAGAAGTTAAACTTTGTAAAAGATATTTGAGAACAACCTTAAGTCATTTCCTCTATCCACCTGGAAATATCTTGCCATGATACAGTTTGGATTAGAGTGAGTGTTTGGGAGTTTGATATTAAACAATATGTTTGTGTATCTTAGCTGAGTGTAACTGGGGCCTTGATGTTGCAAACATTCGTCATGGAGAGGACTCTGCTGTTACAGTAAAACTCTAATCATCCAACTATACAATGATCCCAGGGATTCAACAGCTGGTTCACCAGGTGATGTCCCTGAAAACACAGTGGAGTCCTGTTTCTCATACTCCCTTGAAACTCATGTCTTTTTTACTTCCTCTGCATCCTAAGTTTAAACCAACCAGGTTCACTGGAACATTGACTGTACAACATCACAAAAAAAGAGTGTTGAAGTATTAATAGCAAGTTTGCTCACATGGCACCAATTAAGTTCCAAGTGTGTGTCCCCTAACCAGTAGTGTGGAAGGATGCTGCAGGCCTTGTGGAGAGGATGTTTCCATCAATAGAAGAGTCTAAGATCAGAGGGCACAGGCTTAAAATAAAGAGGCACCTGTTTAAAACTAAGATGAGGAAGCATTTCTTTATCCAGAAGGTGGCAAGCCTGTGCAATTCATTGGCGCAGAGGCAGCCAGGTCCAAGAATCTCCTCTCATGGGATGTATTGAAGGCAGAGGTCAATAGTTCTTAATTGATAAGGGGATTAAAGGTTACTGGGAGAAGGTGGAAAAATGGGACTGAGAGGGAAATAAATCAGAAGTAACTGAATGTGGAACAGAGCTAGATGGGCCAAATTGCCTAATTCTGCTGTTACAACTTATTTTCTTTTTGTATGGAGAAGGCACTCGTGGTATCTACTCAGGGGTTTGCAAAGCCTCCCCAATGTATTCCATGGCTCAATAGCGTACAAAAATATAACAATTTCAGCAACCCAGTACAGTATCAGCTGTTGCCAGATTTTGAGGGTACAATCTTTAAATACATTTTTCTCAGACAGCCAAAGACTCACAAGAGGCAACTGTGAATTTCACCTCAATTGTTCACCTTCATTAATGGGTGACACTTGTGCTACAGGAAGCAGTCCAGAGCCTTGTCCTCATCAGCGGCTGCTATTGTTTAATGAATACTTGAAGCTCAGCCTTTAACATTTTCAGGCCGGTATTTCAGGTTAACCTTGGTCCTAGTATGAATGCGACCTAGACAGAAATATAGAATTACTTATACTACAACAGGGAGCTTTAAGTAACTAATGCTCTGACTTCATATTCAAAGTACTACAATGCCCACTAACATCAATAGTCTCAAATCTTGCACAATCCAAAGTTCCCAGTGTGATATCTGAGCAAGACAGGACTTAGCCACTGATTTCCTTAAAGAACCTAGCTATGGGTTGAGAAAGCCCCATAGTCATAAAACAGTACTGCATAGAAGCAGCCCCTTCAGCCCATCTAGACCATCCAATCCATTTAAGCTGTTTAGTCCCGTTGACCTATACCTGGACCATAGCCCTTCATACCCTTACCATCTACATACCTATCTAAATTTCTTTTAAATGTTGAAATTAAGCTTGCATTCTCCACTTGTGCCAGCAGCTCATTCCACACTCTCACCACCCTTGAGTGAAGAAGTTTCCTTCATGTTCCCCTTGACCTTCTCACCTTTCACCCCTAACCCATGACCTCTGGTTGTAGTCCCACTTAACCTCAGTGGAAAAAGTCTGCTTGCATTTACCCTATCTAATCCCCTCATAATTTCATTTACTTCTATCAAATCTCCCCTCAGTCTATTGTTCCAAGGAATAGCCCTAACCTATTCAATCTATTCTTATAACTCAGGTCCTCTAGTCCCAGCAACATCCCTGTAAATTTTCTCTGTACTCTTTCAACATTATCTACATCTTTCCTGTAGTTAGGTAACTAAAATTGTACACGATACTCCAAATTAGATATCACCAACATCTTATACAACTTTAACATAACATCTCATCTCCTGTATTCAATATGTGCCAAAAGCTTTCTTCACGTTATCTACCCATGATGACGCTTTCAATGAATTATGGACCTGTATTTCCAGATATTTCTGCTACTGCACGCCACAGTTCCCTATTGTTCACTGTGTATGATCTACCATTGCCTAAGTGCAACACCTCACACACATCTGTGTTAAATTCCAACTGCCTTTTCTCCAGCTGGTCCAGATCCTACTGCAAGCTACAATAGTCTTCCTCACTGCCTTGGTGTCATCTACAAATTTTTCTGATCCAGTTAACCACATTATCATCCAGATCATTGATAATAACAACAAACAATGGACCCTGCACCAATCCCTGAGGCACACCATTTGTCACAGGCCTCCAGCCAGCGAGGCAATCATCTACCACTCTCTGGCTTCTCCCACAGAGCCACTGTCTAATCCAATTTACTACCTCATCTTGGATGCCAAGCGACTGAATCTTACTGACTAACCTCCCATGTGCAGACCTCTTTAAAGACCTTGCCAAAGTCCATGTACATAGACAACATCCACTGCTTTGCCTACATCAACTTTCCTGGTAACCTCCTTGAAAAACACTATAACATTAGGCACTAATTGACTATCACTAATTAGTCTGTGTCTATCCAAATACTTATAAATCTGGTCCCATAAAATACCTTCTAATAACTTTCCCACTACAGATGTCAGGCTCACCGGTCTATAAATTCCTGGTTTATATTTAGAAACTTTCTTAAACAGCGGAACATTAGCTAACCTCCAATACCTCAAATGTCACTAAGAATGAATTAAATATCTCTGCTAGGGTCCCTGTAATTTCTGTGCTTGCCTCCCAGAATCCGAGAAAACACACTGGCGGGGCCTGGGGGTTTATCCACCCAATTTGCATCAAGACAGCAAACATCTCCTGAGTAAATACAGATGCATAAAATCCATTTAAAATCTCCCCCATCTCATTTGGCTCCATGCATAGATTACCATTCTGATTTTCCAGAGGACCAATATCCCTTTTGCGATCCTTCGACTCTCAACATTACCAAAGAGTCCACTTGAATTCTCCCTCACCTTGTCTGCTTGGGCCAGGGGTCAGCAACCTTTACCACTGAAAGAGCCACTTGGACCCGTTTCCCACAGAAAAGAAAACACTGGGAGCCGCAAAACCCGTTTGACATTTAAAATGAAATAACACTGCATACAACTTTTTGTTTTGCCTTTATGCTATGTATAAACAAACTATAATGTGTTGCATTTATGAAATTGATGAACTCCTGCAGAGAAAACGAAATTACATTTCTGCATGCAACAAAAACATTTTGAACTCCGAAAAAAAGACGTTGGGTTGAAGGTTACTTTTAGGTAAAATACTCTACGTCTATTTGAGTCCTTCTTGTATTTATGAAAAATGCCAAACTTAAATTTGCCGCCAGCAGCAAACCAAAAATAACGTCAGCCAGCTGTCAACCTGAAAAATAAAAGGACTATTTCACTGAACAATGAAAACATATGAATATACGTAAAATAATAGGCAATTAAAATATTTATCATACTTGGTCAGGTTGACTCACACCTGACAATGCAGTCGTATTCAGTAGGGATGGATCGATGCTTAGGGGAGTGACCGGGAAGGATGATGTGTTTTTTTCCTCTCTGAACTCACAGAAGCGTTTCCCAAACGATGTTTGCATTGCAATGATTGCAGAATGTAAATACTCCGAATTTATCATGTCGTGACATTGTTTGAACTCTCTCAAATTGGGGAAGTGAGACAATGTGCCTTTCTGTAAATCTCTGGCAAGCAACGTCAACTTGCGCTCGAATGCCAAAACATCCTCCAACATGTGCAGGGCTGTACCCCGTTGAAGAGCTGTGTTCAGCGTGTTCAGGTGCGCTGTCATGTCTACCATGAAGTGTAGCTTTTCCAGCCACTCTGGCTGTTCCAGCTCAGGAAAGTTGAGCCCTTTTGCTGCCCAGGAAAGTTTTCACTTCTTCCAGACACGCGACAAAGCGTTTCAGCACCTCCCCTCTGGACAGCCAGCGATAAAAACACGTTGTAGTGGTTGCTACACGCAGTCAGTAAACTGCAATCAAAGATAGCTTTATTCGAACTAAACAGCCTTTTAAGCCTCCCTCAACCCGCCCCCCATGGGCGCGGATGCTGCAAAAGACACGTACTCACAAACCCCCATAGGCTATCTCCCTTAGCCTGAACGCTGGCTAATTGTGAGCCGGTTCCAATGTGCCAGGAAATGGGTCGCCACAACGTCTTATTTAGATTGTACAAGATCACCATAATCTTCAAATTTAGATTTACATTTCAAAAACTAACAAACTAACATAAAATACATTTTAATTAAATACTGACCATGTAGCGGTGTGCTACACGCAGCGCTAAAATTACGACACGGAGTCGGTAACTGCAGTCGAAGGAAAAAACTTTATTCGAAATCTTCAGCCTCACTTTTAAGCCTCCCTCAACCTGCCCCCCATGGCGCAGAGGCTCCAAAGCTCTGTGCTCGCAAACCCCCGTAGGCTATCTAATTGTGAATCGGTTCGGATGTGCCAGGAAAAGGGTCGCCACAACCAATTATTTCCCAAAGCAACAGGGAGCCGCAGCACAGACGTAAAAGAGCCACATGTGGCTCCGGAGCCGCGGGTTGCCGACCCCCGGCTTGGGCAACCTCATGCCTTCTTTTTAGATTTCTTTCATAAGTGTTCTCTTGCATTTCTTATACAGTACTCCACAAGTACATTTGTTCCTACCTATTACGCACCTTTTTTTTCTTAACCAGACTTTAATAACTCCTGAAAGCCCAGGATTTCATCTCCCAGCAAGTCCTGGGCATACTGGTGGTTACATAGAAAAGGAAATGTCGCACGTGAAGTTTAGACTAACAACTCCATTGCTTTGTACTCTTCCTTCAGATCTAACTTATTTTATTAGTACTTGTATACCCTTTGTATACAAATTTAGCTACTAACAAACCCTTTTGAGTTTGTACCTTACTCTATATATTCCTTTTTTTGGTTCACTACCTTACTTTCTCTGCATCTTAAAAATTTTTTACATCTAATTTTCTAAAAAGTTATCAGTCTGAAAAGTAATTCAACACTGCAATAGCTTAATTTATCAATTACATCATTTCCCTTGATTTTAAATTTGGAAATATATTACACCTCTCATCAATCGGCTGCAGCTTTGACCTGTTACATAAGGATCCGTATTTTAATTTCACCTTTCACAATTCAGGCCATCCATGATGATTAAATATCCTTGAAGCTGCCACACTCAGTGAAAGACACTGCCACCCATGTTCCCAACTTGTCTCCTGCTGCAGCAACAGCTTGTTGTTCGTCAGTTTCTTGAGCTGCAATTCTCATTCGTTGCTTTAACAATAAGGGTTTTCTTCCTTTCAACTGTCAAGAATTCTTACATTCAACACACCCTGAATACTAAGAGGGTCATTCTTCTCCTTCACTAACCCTTTGATGCATTCCCTGCTTCAAATGTTCTTTTACTTTTTCCACTGAGGTTATCCTTCAACTCAAAATCTGTCCTTAGTTTCATCCTTTAACAATAGCGAACATAGTATTTTTTCCCCATGCTCAAACTTGCAACATTCTGTTCTGTCCTAAGTCCCTTGTCAGCAAGTTTTAATGACAATGTTTATGGTGAATATAGAGATCTACCCTAGTGGAGTTTAAGAGGAAAGAAATTGCAAGTCATATTATGCTCTCAGTCCTGGAAGCTGGATGGAATATTTACAAGGTGGTGTTAGAGATCTGTAGCAAGGAGCTCAACCATTCCTGACCAAACAAAAAGGATGGAGACTAAGGAGATGGAAGAGCTCAGCTTTATGCAAGCTCAGAAAGCATTTAGCTTAAATTTGGCAGAGATTGCTAGCTGGTAAGTGATGTGTGCCAGGAAGTTCAGGATTCCTGTGCAAATGCAATAGCTCCAAACCTGCTAGCTATTCTTCATAAAGTTCCTAACCACACTCCGAAACTAAGCTGGTGCTGGAGCATCTACCTGCTAAACCTGTATTCAATTATACCTGGTGTAAGGCAAACAAGTACATTCACTTCAATGGGGAGAAGTAACTTCCATGGACAAGGGTGAGTATTGGTTAATATTTAGTAAATGGTTAATTGTTTAAGTGATTTGATATTTAAGGTTATAGTCATTTTCATCTGTCTGATTTAAAATTACCTTAGAAGTGTTCTGTCTCAGGGCATAAAATAGCAAATTGATACAATTTGGAAACAAACAGTTAATCATCAATATTACAACATTAATTCCTGTAAATTAAGAGACCACAACATTGTCAGCCAATTAAAGTTGCCACTTTTAAAAGGACCATGAAATCAAGCCTTGCTCCCTTACTTCTGAATTTGCTCCAAAGTATTTACCATCCCTTCTACTCACTTGGACACAGAGAAGCATGAGGCCATCCATCTTGGATGTATGGATCAGAATATTTATAAAATAAGCACCATTGAGGAAGTAAGATCTTTAAGGATCTAAACAGAGAAAATCACAGGAAGATGGCAATTGGGTAGAAAGAATTTAAAAAATATATTGTTGGGCTGTTATCTTAGTACTGTTGTAATATAAAAAGGAAACAAAGCCATATTAGTTGTATAAATTCTTAATTCAAACCCCAGTGAAGTACAGTCCTGCTCATACTGGTCTTGCAAGGTGTTCTGTGCAAACTGGTGAATGGGTTATGTTAAGGACAGGTTGCAAGTGCACATATTTTCAAATGGAAAAATTTAACAATGACCTAACTGAAATACTTATGATTAAAATTTTTAACTACATAGAGGATTATTAACTCTAGTAGCAAGTTTGGAAATAGCAGTAATAAAATATGATCTCAGCAATAAGTACTCACCAATGGAGAGTACTTCTTTACACAAAGGACAGAATAAACCTATAAAATGAAGATGCTGAGACTAGGTTAATGGAACATCCTATTGTACGGTTCAGTTGATTTGTGCTCTGATTACATCTAAATGAGTGTCTTGTACACAAGATGCTGGTAATATGATTAGCAATGGAAAAAAATGGGAAAATAAAGCAGCAACAAGAGGAAAGATTAAAAATAGCTGCATCCTGTTAAAAATACCTTGAGACTTGAGCATTTGTATCAGGCAACCTGCAGAAGTGAGGAAATTCAACCTGTAGTAATTTGTATACATGTGACCTTTAATCTTACACTGAAATTCTGCACAAAATGTGCAAAGCCAATCTACCCAAGTTTTACATTTGGGGAAAGAGATTATCATTGGTACAGCTCTAGCAGGTACATAGCAAAGGTTGAATGGATATAGGATTATTCATCATAATTTCATTTCACCAGTGTTTTCACCACTTTTGGTTTCTTGTGTAATAGCCTTCGGTAAGTTTCCCTGTTCTAATTCCAACAAAGTCTACTTTTAAAATACAAAACCAAATGAAGTTGCATTTTCAATTCATCCACAGGATGAGAAGGGTATAAACAAACCTAGTATACATATATTGGTCATCACTAATTGTTTTTGAGGAGGGCAGCTTCCTCAGCAGTTGGATATGTTATGTGAAAAGGTAGCATTATTCATAACGATGTTGTTCTTCGATTGTTCAATGTGTTATTCCAATCAAGAGTTGTTGCTTATTTATTTTGAGATAGTTATTAAACCGTGTTCACTTAACTAGAGTCCAACAATTCAACAGGATAAATTCAATAGGACCCATTAAGACCACTTCAATGTCTTCAATTATTGACCCATGGAATATGGCATTCTTGTCGTCTACACTGACTGGTTATTAAGTCAATACAAAGTATATCTTGTTTTGACAGTTCATTTGTAGAAAACGTCAATGAAATTTTGTATTCCTTCATCTAGTTTTACTGCTGATTAAGGTACAGGTTTAACTCTGAGCTACGCAGCATCATTTATAACAACAAACTTCTGTTTTTAAAAGATCAAAATATGTTATTCTATAGACATGATCTAAAATAAAATGTTAAACCACGAACAACACATTTCCCCAATTAAAAAAGCATTGTTTAATTTGTAGTATAATTTTAAGCAATTTCTTCTGTAGAAAACACTAAGTTGACAACATAGCAATAGGAAAGAAAGAAATCACTCTTTCGAAAGGCCATTTTCCAATGCAATAATAAGGAAATAATTCTAATATTTTTCCATTGATATATTGGCAAATTTTATGCCAAAATAAGAAATGCTACTTGTAAAGAATATTACTTTATATATATGGCAAAGCAATTAAAAATGCTAAATATAGTAGCATTTCAATTTAATGCTAATAAATGCAACAGCTGAATTATTTGGTAATAGAAAAGTCACAATATATTACAATAGCAGATATTTGCAATATAGTTTTGAGGCTAATCAGTTCCTTCGTCCAGTAATTGAGAAAGTTTAATTTTTGTTTTTTCCAGCACTGCTGTTTTTGCTCGTCTTGAAGATCTTGTGGATACTGAAGGAGCTGGAGTTACAAAATCGGGGCTGTCACTGAAATAAAATCATGCTATTAATATTACAATCAAATTCAAGAGGCAATAAACTCAAGAGTTTCAGCAAAACATTTACAGAAAAAGGAGATTGTGTGCAAAACCCACGATTTTCAGTTTTCTTTAAGATTTGTGTAGCAAATTTTTAAACTAAAAGCTAAAGCTTAGAAGTTGAAAAACTGTTCTTGCCTCACTTACATGATGCTTACCTACTCACCCTATCGTGCAAGCAGAAACAACATACTACTAAGACATATTGGAATTAGAAATGTAATTGCCCAAAATATGCTTATAAACTTCAATACTTTTGCAAGGTCAACAAAAATCAGTTACTTTCATCTATGCTACAGCAGAAGGTTAGGAAGACTGTTGTAAGAAAATTTTTCTACCATTTCCCATTTGAAATATATCTATCTACTCACTTTGATGCAGTCGCCCTTCCAGCTCAAGTAATCTCAAAATTGACTGTATTTTATCACAATGACACATTACATATTCCACACAACTTGTATATTTTATGAAGCAACTGGTGTTGCTACTTTTCATCTAGTACAATGTACAAATTCCCATTATGGTGGTTCCTGACTACTCTCTGCTTCTCAGACACAAAGAAATGATGCATAGGTATCAAATTCACCTATCTAAATCATTCACGTGGGTATTGTTAAATATTTCCAGATAATGCACAGCCTCAATCTAGATCCGAATTTCCCTGTACTTGCAGACTAACTACTCAGGAAACAGTTTTCATTCTTACCAAGAAAATGCCCTGCTAAATATATTATTGACATAAAGATAAAGTTAGTGTTACTGTATAACATTTAGTGAAATCTTTGTAATTCACAAGGATATTGTTGTTTTTTGACACTATAATTTTGAACTTCCAAAAAGCTTCCTTACAATGTACAAGAAAATACATCGCACAATTGTAAAACATTAATATAAGTACTTTCTTAGGTGCCCTTATAAAAAATTCAAAGGAAACTGAACGTAGTCCATACTTAAGTATACTGGACTGTGCCAAATGTAATGGATTAGGTCTTAATGATTTTTTTTTGATGGGACAGAGTGATGCACCATCAATAACTCTCGGAGATGGGAGGCCAACGATAGGCTTTTATTAGCTGCAAGAGACCACCACACAACATCCTGGAGACTGAGGGAGGAGCAGTGCCTCCAATCGCCTTTATACCGGGGTCTGTAGGAGGAGCCACAGGAGCAGTCAGCAGAGGGGCGTGTCCAGACAGGTATATGTAGTTCACCACACAGAGGAAGGAAGAGAATGGCACCATTATTGTCCATTATCTATTTGAACTCTTCAAAGAGTGGTGCAGACAGCCCAGCGCATCTGTAGATGTGAACTTCCCACTATCCAGGACAATTATAAAGACGGGTGTGTAAAAAGGGCCTGAAGGATCATTGGGGACCCAAATCACTCCAACCACAAACTGTTCCAGCTGCTACCATTCGGGAAATGGTACTGCAGCACAGAAGCCAGGACCAATAAGCTCTGGGACAGCTTCTTCCACCAGGCCATCAAACCAATTAATTCATGCTGACACACTGTATTTCTATGTTATATTGACTATCCTGTTGTACATACTATTTATTATAAATTACTATAAATTGCATATTGCACATTTAGACAAAGGCATAACATAAAGATATTTACTCCTTATGTAGATGGAAGATGGAAGTAATAAAGTCAATTCAATTCTTTATTTTACTATAAACAGATTGCAATTTCTATTTTTTATTTCTACAGTAGTTAATTGCTTTGGCTAATTTTTATACAATTGTCAATCTGTATTATAAATCATAAAGATTCTCTCCTTTTTAAATTATGTGAAGTATGTTATGAAAACTCATCAACTCAGCATTACGATCACAATATGGGTCCAAAAAAATAGCAAATTCTATCCTAATTTCTAATACCTCCAATGTTTGATCTGTGCTTTCATACAGACCAGGGTGGATATGTGTTTTAGTTAGATTTTCTATGATATATGGATTTTTCAATTAATACAGAATAAATGTCTTGTCAGCTAATCTGAGGTGATTTTCAACACTAACATCCATCTTAACTTATTTCACTAAAGATCATAAATCAGTGCATTTATAGAAACCTTAAAGCATTTCCAATCATTGACAATTTATCAATACTTGCCTTTCATCAGAGGGATCTGGTACTTTCTTGGTCCTTCTGCTTCTGGTTACAGATTTGGCAGTTGATACACCTTTACCTTGTTATAAAGCAAAGTACAGACATCTCATTTCTGGTAGATATAACATCTGGATAAACTTTATTCTATATTAATATTCCAACTATATGTAAAGACAAAATTTAGGATAAAAATCAGTTTATACAAATTGAAATGAAAACTATTTTATGGAAATAATATATAATCACACACCACCTATGCTACAAAAGAATTAAGTTTACCATCAATGGCATTCTGTCAGTATGGAGTACATTCAGTATTTTCCATTTTTCCTTCAGACTGGCAACAAGTACAATAGATATACATTTGTAAAAAAAAAAGTCTGAAGACGACTAATGCACCTTTCTATAACCCTGCAGCAGCCATGGTGCGTAAAATAAATTAAAATTACCTTCTTCAGTGGTTTTGTTCATTTCTTTGCCCCCACTTACCATTTACTGTTTCATTATTCTGATGTTCTGAAACATTTACACTCTCTTCAACTTGGGATTTATTCTCATCTGCAATAAAGGAAACAGTCAAATGTTCCCTTCAATCCTTTCAATGATGCAAAGTAGTCAAAAGATCACATTTTAAAACAAGTTTGTGGGGATGGTGAATTAGTGTTCCCAAGATTGCATGTGATACATCAATACTGCTCAATTCTCAAAATATAGAAAATAGCTTTCAAAATGTAGACACTTGGTAGAAACAGAAACGACTGAATAGTAAAGTAACCCATGAGAATTACACACATTGATCTCTTCCTTCATGAGATGATCACGGAGCACCTTCCAGCCTCACGACAGAATATTAGGCTATCCAATGCCCATACCACCACAGCATTATTTACCTGAGATAGCATTTTCCTAACCTGCCATGACTGCACAAGAGCCTATGCAAGAGATCTAAACAATTTATTCTAAGATGTTGACTGACTTGCTGAGTTCTTCCAACATTCTGTGTTATTCTTAATCCCTATAGGCTTAATACTCAACTCAGTCTGTTAAATTCTTTCCTTGCACAGAATAAAAATACCACATAAAATTTGACATGTTAGATAATTATTAATTATAAAAAGATTTGTATGTACATTGGAATACAAATTGGATAGCACTGGACCCAGAAGCAGGAGCATGATTTTGTGCAGGCAAGAATATATCTCAAAGATTTGATTTGGTTTTTTTTTTGAAGAAGTAACAAAGGAAACTGATGAAAGCAGAGCAGTAAAAATGGTTTACATGGACTTTGGTAAGGCTTTAGACAAGGTCCTGTATGCTAGTTTTGCCCTCAAAGTTAAACTGCAAGGGATTAGAGGACTGTTGACAAACTAGATCCAAATTGAGCACAGTGACCGAAGACAGGAAGGTAAAACAGAAAACATAGACCATTAGACCATTCAGAGAATCGAGTCTGCTCCGCCATTCCATCATGGCTGATCCCGGATTCCATTCAACCCCATACACGTGCCTTCTTGCCATATCCTTTGAATCCCTGACCAATCAGGAAACTATCAACTTCCATCTTAAATATGTCCACAACGTGCCCTCCACCGCTGTCTGTAGCAGAGCATTTTGCAAATTCGGTACTCTCTGGCTAAAAAAATTCTTCCTTACTCCAGTTCTAAAAGTTTGAGGCTGTGTCCTCTTGTTTTAGATACCTGTACCAGAGGAAACATCCTCTCTATATAGTCCTTTTAACATTTGGTAGATTTCAATGAGATCCCCTTGCATTCTTCTAAATTCCAATGAGTACAGGCCCAAAGCTTCCAAACACTCCTCATATGTTAACCCCTTCATTCACGGAATCATTCTGGTGAACTTCCTCAGGACGTTCTCCAGTAAGAACACATACTTTCTGAAACATGGGACCCAAAACTGTTATGGAGACAATACTCTGTGTGGCCTGACTAGTGTCTTAGAAAGGCTTAGGATTATCTCCTTTATTTTATATTCTATTCCCTTGAAATAAATGCCAACGTTGTGTTTGCCTTCTTTACCACAGACCCAAATTGCAAATTAACCTTCTGGAAGTCTTGCACAGGGACTCCTAAGTCCCTCTGTACCTCTAATCTTTGAATTTTCTCCCCACTTAGATAATAGTCTGCACTATTGTTCCTTTTACCATAATGCATTATCATACATTTACGAAAACTGTATTCCATCTGCCACTTTTTGCCTATTCTTTCCATTTGTCTAAGTCCTGTTTCAAACACATTGCCTCCTCAGCAATACCTACCCCTCCACCTATCTTTGTATCATCCACACAGCAATTCCATTATCTAAATCATTGACAAACAATGTGAAAAGTAGTGGTCCCAATACTGACCCCTGAGGAACACCAGTCACTAACAGCCAACCAGAAAAGGACCCCCTTATTCCCACTTGTTGCCTCCTGCTTGTCACTCACTCGACTCCATTCTCCTGCCTTCTCCCCATAGTCACTGACACCCCTACTATCAAGAACCCATCAATCTATATTTTAAATATACCAATGACTTGGCCCTCACAGCCATCTGTGGCAACTAGTTCCACAGTTTCATCACCATCCAGCTAAAGAACACCCTTCTATCATAAGGCTATGTATTCTGATCCCAGACTCCATCACTATAGAAAATAGTGATAGTTAGATCAGCCATTATCTTAATGAATGGCAGAGCAGGCTTGAGGGACCGTGAGTGGCGTTCTCCTATTCCTAATTCATATGCCTTTTAAGGTTAAATTTACAAATTCTAAAGCAGACCATACCATTGTTAATTTCTTTTGTTCTTTCCATTGTGTTGTCACATTTATGCTTTTCGCCTTCTCTTAATCCTCCATTTAAGTGAGCAATAATTTTCTCAATGACTCGTTGATTTATTTTGTTTTTCATTTCCTACATGGAGATAAGTATTAACATATTTAAGTTTCAAATTCATATCAAAACTGTAATTTCCATATTTTCACATTCTTCAAAGATACCATTACATATACTAAAATTATTTCTAGCGTATTTATCAAAATTTGGAATTTTTAATAACCATTGCTTTAACAATACCATCTATTTCAGTTTAGATAATCAAACATCTTTATAAGTGATATGGCAGGCAGAAATTGTGATAGATAACTTTACCAAATATTTTAAAATATTTTAAACATTACTCAAATATTGACATACAATAGTAGTGGACTGCAGTTACATTGTTAATTTTCAACAAAAGATCAATGTTAATTGATGATGCGGTGGAAGGAGGCTTAAAATGAGAGTATGGGAATTGTTAGCTTCCACTAGGAGACTTGGGTGGTGGAACAGAGAAAAAGATGTGCGTTTCAAATTAATTTCAGGACACTTCATATCAGGTTACACTGCTTTGAACAGAACAAAAAATGAAGTAACCAGAGCTAAGCCATGATATCAGAAAAATCAGGAAGTATGCCTGGGAGCTTCCCAACACTTCCAGTCCAGGACAGGCCATGAGAAAAGTGAGGAAAATATGGAGTGGAAATGGGACTAATAGTATTTCTCCACAGGAAACCAGCATGAAGGGACTGAATAGCTACTGTATATTGCTACAGGGATAACCCAAGCTATGTTACTGAATAATTTGTTTATTTTTATCAACCCAAGGGATAAGAGCAAGTTTACTAAACTTAAGCTCCAAAGTAAACTCAATTAATTCAAATTCTAAGAAAAAGCAATCTGTTTCTTTCCAATATAGATGTGTAAAAAAAAAAAAAATCACAAACATAACCTTAATTTTGTTCAGGAGAACACACAACTGCTCTGTGTGTGATGGCAGTCCTGTCGAAAGATCAAGCAATGCCAGAACTTTGACAAATATTCGAACATCTGGAGAATCTGGATCTTTCAATATTTCATTGCAAATCTTCACAGCCAAGTTATCATGAATTGTAAGTTCCTATGCAAATAAAATAACATTTTAGAGAGCATCACAAGCTACCATATAGAAGACCAAACAACACACACAAAATGCTGGTGGAACACAGCAGGCCAGGCAGCATCTATAAGGAGAAGCACTGTCGACATTTTGGGCCAAGACCCTTCGTCAGGACTAGAAGACCATAGATGTATAATAAGTTGTAACTTATTTAAAATCATTGTCTATCTCAGTTCAGTAATCTACAAATAAGATCTTGTTAGAAACACATGACATATATATTCATTTCCAGCTGCATCACTTCATTTAACTGTCCAAATTATTACCATCTTCTTTGCATACCTTAATATCTATATATAGCCAATTCCCTTTTTGCAGTTTCCAGTTTAAGAATCTATTTCTCCAAGTCACTTGCACCACATGGTTAAATTCCAAAATACCAAACATTTAGTTCATTATCTATTACATTACCAAAGCAGGCTTAATTCTATCAAATACTTGTTTCCATAACTCCAAAGCAATTATGTAAATGAAAGGTACTGCTTATCTACATATTATTATTGTAGCATACCTGGTAGTCTTCTGTTTGTTTGTTCTTCAAATTAGCTGCACTTACACGAGTCAAATCCACAAAAAGTTCTGCCACATGAAGTGTATTAACTTCAGCTAAAGGAGAAGAAGCTGGTGCATAGAACAGGGTCCTCAAAGTAGGTAAGAAAGCTTCCTGGAAACATTCTTGATTTTTCCTAGGAGAATTATTGTAAATATTTAACATAAGCTTGATTTAGTTTTACTGATCAATACTTGTTTTGAAGTTTTAACTATAAAATGGGTTTCTCCCATAAAGTAACACAATAATGAGCAATTTCAAAACGGGCTCTGGAAATCCAGGATAAAAACAATGTGCTGCAACTTTTCAACACCGTGCACAGCATCTGAGACAGAAACATAATGATTCATATTCTGCAACTAAGGCTACATCCACACAAGACCAGATAAATCTGTAACTGAAGCTTTTTCTCTTCATTTTGGCCCTCCATCCACACTGAAACAGCATTTTCCTCCCCCAAAAACGGAGCTTTTCTAAAATGTCTTCCAGACTATGTAAATTTGAAAATGCCTCATGGGCAAGAGTAGTGTAGACGGGGTTACCAGATTTCTAGAAACGCTTTTATGACATGCCAGAACAGACGGCGGCAATTCATTGTTTTCTTAAACACAACCCCCCCCCACCCCCACACAACTTAACAATTTCAGAACAGATGGCGATGAGACTGAAGCTAGAAGAGTTAGAAATGTACTCACCAAATACTTTGACCCAATTGTGTGCATACATCTACTGATGCTTCTGGACACAGCATCAGTAATGTTCCTGGAATCATCGGGTGTTTCGGGTCTTTCAACATCATACGCCCTCCTCCAGGTGACCCAGCCGGGGCTGATCAGACCCCAGCTTGTGTCCAGATAACGAGCTACACGTGACTCCATGGCTCCCCTCTCTTGAGCCACAACCACCTTGAGGCCCTCTCTGCCGCATCGGTGGTACTGCAGATGGCTCTCCTCTTCCTCTCTCCCTCGATGCTCAAATTGCTATAGGCTCTGGCTAAGGAATGGGCTGCGAATCCCCTACAATCAACTTCCACTGGGAGACACCTCGCTCTCCATCCAACCTGCTGGCAGTTGCTGACCAGTCCTGCATACTTAGATAGCTTCCTTTCAAAGGCCTCTTCCAAGTGATCTTCCCATGGGACTGTCAGCTCGAGCATCACCACCTGCTTGGTAGACTCAGACACAAGGACAATGTCTGGTCGCAGGGTGGTGGCTGCAATATGGTTGGGTAACTTCAGCTGCCTTTCGAGGTCCACCAACAGCTGCCAGCCCCTTGCAGATGTCAGGATACCTGCAGATGTTCTTTTGGCGGGTATTGTCTGTTCTCCAGCTCTGACAAAGGCAATGGTCTGCTTGGAGGGTCGGGACCACTTCGCCCACTCAACTCCTGCACTGATGGCTTCAGCAATGGTCTTCAGGACCTGATCATGCCTCCATCGGTACCGTCCCTCACCAAATGATCTTGTGCACCGCTGAGGATGTGCTCCAGGATTCCTCGCTTGGAACACAGTGGGCACTTACTGAATAAATAAGTATACTTACCTTGCCCTGTTTTCTGTCCTTGCTTTATTGAAGGTGGTTTACCTATTAATGCAAGTACTTCTCTGACAACAGATGTGTTACAGCCTAATGTAACATTGTATGGAAATACAAGATAACACTGATGCAGACATGTTTTATTCTTTTAACAAGGTGCTTTGTTAATGTATTGCTTGTGCAAACGATCAATAGATGCAATTGTCACTACTTCCAAAATGTCATTTTTAAGTAGTAGCTTATGTTTGGCATAGATGTGAAAATGTTAAGGCCAAAAAAGGAAAATAGTAGTCAGTCAGTTTTTCAATGTACGTCGTCAGCTAGGTCATACTTCCATGAACTCCCTGTCGGTTGTCTCCATACACTCCTGTCTTTTTTTCTAGTTTTAAGTCCCCCTGCATGAGAGCGAATAGCTGTCCGTCGTTTGGCAATTTCATTTTAAGTTCTTCTAGTCTGTAACTGCACAAACGCACACCAACCCTTTCACGGCGAGATTCAACCCCAAACATGTCACTTGTTTTCTGTAGATGTGTCCTGCGCATGCCCGGTAGGAGGAGATTCACTCAAATACTCGCTTTAATGTGGATGGAGGTATTTTCAAAAACACTTGGTGTGGACACCTATCGTTTTTACATGAAACCGGCGTTTTCAAAATTATCCAGTCTAGTGTGGACGTAGCCTTAGTAACAGCAAAATTAACTGACTGTAAACAGGTTCTACAGTACACACAAGCAGAGCTAAACACATACAAGTTCTCACAAAAAAACATGATAAATGGTACATACGTGGTAACATTTAGTCATTACTACTACAACCAAATCATCATCATACCACAGAAATGCACAACATGTGGATATGTGGTTTTAGGAAATCAACTCAGTAATGTTATTAATAAATAATTTCTTTCAGTGATGCTAATGGATGGATAAATAATAGCTTGGATATCAAATGCAGTATCCTATCCTTTCAAGTGGATATGGACTTGGCATAACTTTGCCTCTTAAAGATGAACCCTCTGAAAGCAAAATGGGAGGTAACAATGTTAGTTTAGATCTTTGTGATGTGTCTGTTGTGGGGCTCAAATCTATAGTCTTTGACTCACAGTATATGGTGGTGTGCCTGAATCATGGCCGGCATTTAAGGCAGGGGAATGGTAAAACAGAAACATTAAAGGAAATGAGCAGGAGTGTACCACATAGCCTTTGAGCCTGCTCTTCCTTCTAATATGATTAAGACTGTCTTGGTACCATATTCCCACTTACTCCATAAACTCCTTGAAACATTTTGTACCTACTAATTTATTCTTCTTAATATTGCTCAACGACTTGGCCTTCTGCCTTCTATGGCAGTGAACTCCACAGAGCCTTCAAATCCTGGTGTGAATTCATTTTCTCAGTCCTGAACCTCTTAGCTTGCTAAGCTAGGAAAACATCCTTTGCACATTCTGAGTTCTGTGAGAACTTTCTAAGTTTTAATTTTGTCCCTTCTCATTTTCCAGGCTCCACTGAATACAAATCCAATTTTCTTACTGTTTCTCATCTGTAAATCTCACCACTCATGGCAAATTGAGTTTTTGCCACCTCCATGGCATGCATATCTTTATGTAAAAAGACCAAAACTTTACACCATATTCCAGGTGAAGTCTCACCTAATCACTGTAAGTGTTCCCTGCTCCTGTATTGTCATTTGCCTTTTGAACATATTTAACTACTTGAATGACAACGCCCTTATCTTCTGTTTAATGTGATGGAAGCTGCTGCTTGAACTCTCACTTGAGCCTATTACAATAAAAACCCTCTGGGTGCAAAAGGGTTTTGCCGTTTGGCAAAGAAGGGGTTGTAGGGTGCACAGCAAATGTTGGAGAAGACAGCTGAACATACAGTGCAGGCATTGCCAATTTCCAACAATGGCCCACACTCGTCATACCGGCCAGTGCAATCAATCAAGCCCTGTATCTCAGCACTGAGCATCAACACCCCACTCAGGACCGGTCCTCACACACTGCTTCTCCACACTAAACAGTGCAATTCAACGCTGGAGGTGGGGATTCGTGTCAGATCAGTGTTAGATATCAGCGTTGTTAGTAATTCACCTCTCTTTTATAAGCTCCACTTTTTGCACAAATTGTATTGCTGTTTTCGTTCCTGGGAGCACATTCAGAGCATTGAGTGAAGTACCACCATATAACGTTTTACACTTCATTCAGAGTGTAACAAGAGTTTTCTATTTTATGGAACTCCCAAAAACAATAAAGAATATCTGAAAACATGTATGAAACAACAGGAACAGTAGATAAATTACAAACCTGTTGGTAAAAGCATACAAAGGAAAGAAAACCCCTAGGCAATGTCGAAGGAAGGTGTCTTCTTCAGTCACAGGATTGTACCACAATAAAATAAGCCGGGAAAGGAGTTTGGGACTAGAAAGTCTTCCAGAAAAAAGTAGTTTCGCGAAACCTTCAGCAGCTACAGTCTTAAGTTCTGCTGTCTAAACAAAACACAAGTAGTTATACCACCCATAACATTAGTAACCATGTGGGAAGGGGAGGGGGATGGGAGGACGCAGAAGGCTGGTGGAAGGGCAAGTGGGAAATAGGAATATTGGAGCACACCTAATAATAACGGATAACATATTGGCAGACATAAGGAATGATATAACCAAGAAGTATAAGCAATGTGGTTGGTAAAAGGAGATAACAAAAGACAAAATAAAACATTAGTTCAGAGATCCAGTGAGAGTGTATTCATGAAAGCACCAAGCTTATAGTAATTTGTATCACTAAACAAGAGAGTAAAAGGACTAAAATTTAGCATACAGTCAGCCCTCCTCATCCACGAGGGATTGGTTCCGGGACCCCTCGCAGATACCAAAAAACGCAGATGCTCAAATCCCTTATTCAACCTGTCTCAATGCGGTGGACCTTAGGACCCAGTGGCACAGCTCTGAATCTGCAGTGTTTCTGTTCACGAAAATAGTCACAACCACGATTGAAAGTAAAGTGGAAATAATAAAGCGATCAGAAAGAGGTGAAACGCCATCGGTCATTGGAAAAGCGTTAGGCTACAGTCGGTCAACGATCAGAATAACTTCAAAGGATAAAGTGAGAAAGGCCCTGCCCTGATGAAAGCTACAATTATTATTAAGCAACGCAGTGGTTTAATTATTGGGTTTTGGATCCTCCACATCAACCAGGCACGGATGGAGAGCGTGCTCGGGAGCAATCTGTCACTGGATCGAACTCGGGAACTTCTGTTCCCAATCCCGGCTCTGAAACATACGTTCTTAAGTGTTTTATATGCATAGAAAGGTAAAATATATACTGTAGGCTAAGACAAACGTTCAGCTAACTGACGCTAAATAATACCGGATGTACCTTTCCGACTTACTTAGTAAGAGAACTTATGATTTTTTTCGATCCCGATCCACGATAACCCACGCACATCCTCCCGTATACTTTAAATCATCTCTAGATTACTTATAATACCTAATACAATGTAAATGTTATGTAAAATAGTTGTTACTCTGCATTGTTTAGGGAATAATGACAAGAAAGAAAAGTCTGTACATGCTCGAACAACAAGTGCTGGAAGAGCACTTCCGGGTTTTCTTGCTTTGCGGTTGGTTAAATTCGCACATGCGGAACTCGTGGATAAGGAGGGCCGACTGTATATCTTGACCTAATATTGTAAAAGCAGTTAGCTGTAGAGATGGTGCATAATTACTGATAACCATCCCAAATTCCTTAGGAATTGACCAAATGCCAGATGGTAGCAAAGGTAACTTGACAATCATTTACAATCCACATAATATTACGCTGTGGCTTAGACAACGAGATAAACATATAACAATTACAGCACGGGAACAGGACATCTCGGCCCTTCTAGTCCATGCCGAACACTTACTCTCACCTAGTCCCACTGGCCTGCACTCAGCTCATAACCCTCCATTCCTTTCCTGTCAATATACCTATCCAATTTTACTTTAAATGACAACACCGAACCTGCCTCTACCATTTCTACTGGAAGTTCGTTCCACACAGCTACCACTCTCTGAGTAAAGAAACTCCCCCTCGTGTTACCCTTAAACTTTTGCCCCCTAACTCTCAACTCATGTCCTCTTGTTTGAATCTCCCTTACTCTCAATGGAAAAAGCCTATTCACGTCAACTCTATTTACCCCCTCATAATTTTAAATACCTTTATCAAGTCCCCCCCCTCAACCTTCTACGCTCCAAAGAATAAAGACCTAACTTGTCAAACCTTTCCCTGCAACTTAGGTGCTGAAACCCAGATAACATTCTAGTAAATCTTCTCTGTACTCTCTCTATTTTGTTGATATCTTTCCTATCATTCAGTGATCCAGAACTGTACACAATACTCCAAATTCGGGCTTACCAATGCCTTGTACAATTTTAAAATTACATCCCAACTCCTGTACTCAATGCTCTGATTTATAAAGGCCAGCATACCAAAAGCTTTCTTCACCACCCTAACCTCATGAGATTCCACCTTCAGGGAACTATGTACCATTATTCCTAGGTCACTCTGTTCTACTGCATTCTTCAATGCCCTACCATTTACCATGTATGTCCTATTTGGATTATTAGGATATACATGGTAAATGGTAGGGCATTGAAGAACTAAGCCTCAAGGAGGAAACAAAGTGCTTGCAAAGGGGTATACAGTCAGGGTTAGTGAATTGGCAAGGTGGCAATAGGTAGACGATGAATGAATTTGTAAAAACAGGAAAAAAATAAATACAAAAAACTGCAACGGGGAATTTTATCAAATGGCAGAGCAGGGCATTTCTTTTTTTTGTGTTCTTCAAAACATTAAAGCAGAAATGTTGCAAATGATCCAATTTTACATGCATAAAACATATATATTCAAAACTTCACTCTCCCATGATTTTTTTTCCATTACCATCCAGATACAACAAACTCAATTTCAAAAGTCAATGGTAATCCTTACCTCACTGTCTAAGTATCCCAAAAGCAGTGTAAGGATACTGCTAACTGTGTTTGTTTCCACAGAATTCTCTGTTACTTCTTCAGATGTCGATTTCTCAGTTTCACTGCCAATCTCCTCATTTTGAGATACTTGTGATGTGTCATTACAAGGTTTGAAAACCTCAATCCCAAATACTTGCAGAATGTCAAAAACTGCCTGCAGTGCACTGATTTTCACCCTGGCCTCATCTAGTTGAGTTATCTATAAATGTACAAAAAAGACATTTTAGAGTTTATTTAGTTAGAAGAAAGTCACTACAGCAAATTGAATATTTAACTGAGAACAGCTGCAAAGAAAGAAAGTGCGATTATTTCTTATGGAGGCAGTACACTAATTTCACGTTGCCTTCTCAATTACATGATTGGTGCATGCAATATTTAACATACTCTTCAATGACTCAGCAGTAGCTCGAATGTTATGATTGGCAATGACAAAGGTCAGCCCGCAACTCTCAAAAGTGAAGCCTCACTGTGGCTACATAGAATTCTGACAGGCATTCTGGAACTCATTCTGACCCGAGAGGTATCACGTAATAGATAAGAATGAGTGTTTTACTGTTTTCCAACATTGCACTGAAGCCACTGGCAATTGGAGATGTACAGTGAACACATTATCTGGCATCAGCTGTAGATCAAGAAGCTCTCACACATGTGAAAGTGACAGGAGGAGACAGTCAGTCACACCTAAAATCTCTTTCATAAGATACTGCATGGTGGCAGTTGTATCACCTCATTCTAGTGAAGGGATTATTGCTAATCATTGGCCATTAGGGACAAGGTGGTGGGGGATAGGATGGGGGTTTGTGGAAGTAGGAGTTACTGAACACCTTGAAAATGTCTGTATTCTCATACCAAATCCTCCTCACACCCTTTAACCTTACAATCCTTAACTCTATGTGACACTTATAGTCACTATAATTAATTACAAACTTAATTTAGCTATTAACATTGAGACAAAATCAGTATGTAATTATTCTTGGGGTTTGAGTGGCTCCTAGTTAGACCAGGGGAAAGGAAAGCCCAAGTCCCACTCACTCACGGGTAAAGATGTATACAGGTTTCACTGCAGATGTACATTCTGAACAAACAGCCTACAGAAAGCTGATGGGATACACACAAAATGTTTATTGGCAGGTCTTGTAAAAACCCTGAATAGATAGTCAAGGGCCAGAGAGAGATCTGGATTTCAGCCTTACAGTTTGAGACAAGCAACTCTGGCTCACATGAAGACCATGTAAAAATGTAGCATCTGATAACCATGCTCTTGGCTTTTGTTGTTTGAAAATTTGTTGTGGACATTCAAAAATCTATCAAGCAAGCTCAACGTCATCAAGCAAACTCAGTCTGTTATTAAGACACTGCTGGTACCAGTATTCACACAGCTTCCTCCAGCATACATCTTGGATGGCTTAAGTTAGTGGCTCATTAGATCTTGCATTTTTGGGTCTCTCTCAAGAGTACATCATGTGATCAGTAAAATTTTATTATAAAAACAAATAAATTCAAAAGATTGTTAAATATGGAAACGGCATCATCTGCTTTTCCTTTGTATTCAGAGAATGATAAAAGTAGGAAACAAGTCAGGCTTTGCAAAACATGTCAATCAATTCTCTATTACTCTGCCCATCATTTCTGCTAAGAAATGCTAGTGACAGGAAAGGAGAGATAGAGATAGAGCCAAAAAACACCAAAAAACAGCCGAGCGCCAATCATCAGATTAACAAAATTTAAGTAAGTGACATTTAGTCAATCCTCTCATGGTGTTGCTTATATTATTCTAAAAAGTGTTTCTGTCAAGACTTTCTGTTCATTTTCAGGTAGTGAAGCCTAAAGGAGGCACAAATATGAATTCATATTTGTAAATGGGTAGTTAGGCAAATTGCAAGGGCCAATTAAAAAAAGGTTACCTTCAAAGTGCCATAGTGTGACTGGACAGGATTAGAGTGGACAACTGAAGTTTTGGTTCAAGAGGTAGAGGCTAAGGTGCAGGTTTCTGTTAAGTTTTTTTTCTTTCTTTCTATTATTGCATCAGTAGAGCAGTGGGAATGGAACCCAGGGTGGCGGCATGCTCCTCTTGCAGTATGTAGAAAGTCAGGGAGACCTCCAGTGACCCCGATGATTACACTTGCAAGAGCTTATGGCTGCAGCTCCTTACAGACTGCATTAAGGAACTGCAGCTGGATGATCCACAGATCATTTGGAAAATAGCGGAACAGGGAGGCAGTTACTGATAACCGAGTGACTGTCAGGAGAGGGAAAGGGAATAGGGTACCCCCGCAGTCATTCTCATCAATGACAAGTATATTGTTTTGAATACTGTTGGAGGGGATTGCCTAGCAAAAGGAAAGCCACAGAAGTCAGCCTCTGGCACAGACTGGTTCTGTGACTCAGAAGGGGGGAAAAAAAAGGGAGAAAGGGTAAGCAGTGGTGATTGGTGATAGGGGATTCACTGGTTAGAGGGACAGAAAGGAGATCCCTGGATAGTATGTTGCCTCCCAGAGACAGAGGCTCCTCTGATCAAATCCATAGCATTTTTAAAAGGGAGGTTGTGCACCCTGAGGTCGTGGTCTACATTGCTACCGATGGCATAGGCAGTAAAGGTGACAGGGTCCTGAAAAGTGAGTTTAGGAAGTTAAGTCACAAACAAGAGAAAATCTGCAGATGCTGGAAATCCAGGCAACACAAAATGCTGGAGGATTACAGCAGGCCAGATAGCGTCTATGGAAAAGAGTACAGTCAAGAGGAATTCTTTTCCATAGATCCTGCCTGGCATGGTGAGTTCCTCCAGTATTTTGTGTGTGTTGTCAGGAAGTTGAATGCCAAGTAATAGAGTAATACCTCCAGGGTAATGATCTCAGGATTGTTACCCATGTTACGTGCTAACTTCCAGGGACGGTGAGAACTGTACAAACGGGACGATTTGCAACTAAACTGGAAGGGTCCAATATCGTTCTGGAAAGGTTTGTTTGTGCTGCTCCAGAGGACTAAACTAGAATTGCTGGGGCAGGAAGAAACAAAATGGCAGGACATAAAGTGGAATGACTGGGGGGGCTGGGGGTGGGAGTGGTGAGTGGTTGTAAAGCCTACATGCAAAGATAGGAAGTGAAAAGCCAAGCACAGTGGGTCTAATGTGCTGAGTTGCATATACAGCATTTCAATGCAAGTAGTATTGTCAGTAATGCAGCTGAGATAAACATATGGAATTATAATGATGGAGCCATCAGTGAAACTTGGTTGGAGGATGGGCAGGACTGGCAGTTCAATGTTCTGGGGTTACATTACTTTAAACATGATAGAGGGTTCAGAGCCATTACTCATCAAGGAAAGTGTCATCAGAGCAACACACACAAAATGCTTGAGGCTAAGCAGGCCAGGCAGTGTCTAGGAAAAGAGTACAATTGATGTTTCAGGCCAAAACCCTTTGTGCATTTTGTGTGTGTGTTGCTTAGATTTCCAGCATCTGCAGATTTTATCTTGTTTGTGAAAGGAAAATGTCATGGCAGTGCTCAGTGAGAACAAAATGGATGCTTGTCTACTAAAGCAATATGGATAGAACTGAGGAATAAGAAAGGGATAACCAAGTTAACAGGTGTGCACTATATACCATTCAATAGTCAGCAAGATTTAGAAGAGCTTATTTGTAGAGATAGCAAAATAAGTAAGGTGTGACAGTAGATAACTTTAACTTTTCACTTATTGACTGGGATTACTATACTGTAAAAGGAATGGATTGGATACAGTTTGCCAAATGTGTTTAGGACAGCTTTCTTAATCAATATGCAAAACCCCAATGAGAAGGAGTGCAACACTCGATCTCCTCTTAGGGAGTGAGTTAGGGCAGGTGACAGAACTGTAAACTGTAAACTGAGTGTTTGTAGCCCTTAGAATTCTTTTTTGTCCACCTGAACAACCTATTAAACCTATTACGGCTGTCAAAGTTTACAGGTGGACCTAGACCAACTGGAAAAATGGGCTGAAAAATGGCAGATAGAATTTAATGCTGTCAAGTATGAGATGTTGCACCTTGGGTGGACAAACCAAGGAGGACTTGCACAGTGAACAGTAGGGCACTGAGGAGTGCAGTAGAACAGAGGGATCTGGGAATACAGCTCCATAATTCCATGAAAATGGTATCATAGGTAGATAGGGTTATAAAGAGTGCTGTTGGCACATCGGCCTTCATAAATTAAAGTACTTGAGTACAGGAGATGAGATGTTATGTTGAAGTTGTATAAGACTTTAGTGAAGTACATTTGGTCACTTCTGTGCTGTTCTGATCACCTATCTACAAGAATGATATCAAGACAGAAAGAGTACAGAGAAAACGTACAAGAATGTTGCCGGGACTTGAGGACCTCCTGAGTTATAAGGAAAGGTTAAGACTTTATTCCCTGCGGCATAAGAAAATAAGGGGAGGTCTTAGAGAAATACAAAATTATATATGAAGGATAGTGATAGGGTTTTTTCATAGATAGGCTTTTTCTGCTGAGGATTGGTGAGACTAGACCTGAAAGTCATATGAAACAGGTGGAACATTTAATGGGAACCTGAGGGACACTTATTCACTCGAGAGGGTAGTGAGAATGTGGAACAAGTTGTCAGTGGAATGATGTGGGTTCAATTGCAATATTTAATAGAAGTTTGGATAAGGACATGGATGAAAGGTATGGAGGGACTAAGTGGGAAAACAAGATGGCATGGACTTGATGGGCTGAAGGGCCCGTTTCTGTGCTTTGGTGATCAATGAATATGAAAATGAATATCATTCTTCTTTCCCTCCCAAACCGTTTGATGAGACGTTGCTGTCCTGACAATCCTTACAACACTCAGTGATTCCAGTAAATCACAACCAAGGTATTGAAATGAAATATTTACTCAAGTACAGACCAGTCCATTACTTACCTGCAATAACAATGGCAGATGTTGAAGTGCTAAATCTTTATTGTGCAATGCAGATGAACCCAAACATAAGACTGCCATATTTCTTACAGCAGGATTAACATTTGCGATACTAGGTAGTATCTAAAAGAAATGTATTGGAGAGAAAAGAAATACAACATTGTGAAATATGGTTTTAATGCGATTGATCTATAACAATTAAAAGGTATAGTTAAATGGCATTCAAATCAAAACCAGCAAGGGTCACAACCACACACAAAGTAAATTAAATCCTCTCCCTCACACAAAAAAAAACCCTGGCCAACTGAGTCCAAGCTAATTATCAAGCTCCCATTTACACTACTGCCATTTTATTCTCTCAATTTCCTTCAGGTTCAACAGCCACCTACACAAAGGGGTAATTTACAATGCATCAATTAACTTACCAACCTCTACACCTTTTGAAAAGACCATAAAACAGAAGAGCAGAATAAGGCTACTCAGCCCGAATCTGCTCAGTCATTCCATCATGGCTGCCTTATTATTCTTCTCAAATGCATTAGCTTGCCTTCCCTCAGTAACCTTTAATGCCCTGTCTAACCAAAAACCTATCAACCTCTGCTTTAAATATACTCAATCTCTTGGCCTCTATAGCTGGCCAAGGCAATGAATTACAAAGATTCACCACCCTCTGACTAAATAAATTTCTTCTCATCCCTGTTCTATATGTATGTCCCTCTACTCTGATGCTGTGACCTTCTGGTCCTAAGCTCATCCACAAAAGGAAATATCCTCTCCACATTCTCGCTGTCTAGGTCTTTCAATATTCGATAGGGTTTCAATGAGATTCCCACCCCCCCCCCCCATTCTTTCTAGCTCCAGTGAGTACAGGCCCAAAGCCATCAAATGCCCGTCTTAGGTTAACCTTTTCATTCCCAGGAATATTCTCACGAACCTCCTCCAGACTCTCTCCACTGCCAGCACATCTTTTCATAGATAAGGGGCCCAAAATTGCTCACAATACACTGTGTGGCCTGACCAATTCTTTATAACAGCTCAGCATCACATTTTTTGCTCTTGTATTCTATTCCTCTTGAAACGAATGCCAACATTGCATTTGCCTTCCTTGCGCCGACAACCTGCAAGCTAACCTTTGGAGAATCCTACACAATGACTCCCAAGTCCCTTTGCAGCCAATTTTTGAAATTTCTCTGTTTAGAAAATAGTCTAAGCCATTATTCTGCCACCAAAGTGCATTTCCATACACACTATTCCATATGCCACTTCTTTGTTAATTCTCCCAAACTGCCCAAGTTCTTCTGCAGAGTTCCTGGTTACTCAACACTACCTGTCGCTCCACCTATCTTCCTGTCATATGCAAAATTGGCCACATAACCATCCATTCTGTCATCCAAATTGTTGAAAAGAAGTGCTCCCAATACAGAGCCCTGCTGAAATCCACTTGTCAATGGCAGACAATCAGAATAGGCCCACTTTACTCTGACTCTTTGCCTCCTGCCAATCGGCCAATCTTCTATCCTTGCCAGTATCTTTCCTGTAACACCATGCGCCCTTATCTTTTTGAACAGCCTCATGTGCAGCACCTTGTCAAAGGTCTTCTGAAAATCCAAGACAACAATATCACTCCTTTGTCTATCCTGCCTAATATTTCCTCAAAGAATTCCAACTGATTTGTCAGACAAGATTTTCCCTTAAGTAAAGCATGTTGACTTTGGCCTATTTTATCATGTGCCAACAAGTACCCTGAAACCTCATCCTTAATAATAGACTCCAATGTCTTCCCAAACACTAAAGTCTGGTTAACTGGCCTATAATTTCCTTTCTTCTGCCTCCCTCCCTTCTTAAAGAATGGAGTAACATTTGCAATTTTCCAGTCTTCCAGAACTATGCCAGAATCTGGTGATTCTTGAATGATTGCTACTAATACCTCCACATTCTGTTCAGCTGCCTCTTTCAGAACTATGGGGTATAGTCCATCCAGTCTAGTTTAACTTATCTACCTTGACACCCTTCAACTTTACAATCACCTTCTCCATAGAAATAGCAAGTACACTCACTTCTGACCCCAGACAGTCTCGAATTTCTGGCATACCTCTACGACTTCAATGGAGAAGACTGACGCAAAATACTTAAGTCCATCCACCATTTCTTTGTCACCCATTACTCCCTCACCAGTGCAATTTTCCAATGGTCCAATGTCCATTCTTCCCTCTCTTTTACTCTTTAGAAATCTGAAATATCTTTTGGTATTCTCTTTAATATCATTAGCTAGCTTACCTTCACATTTCATTTTTCTCTCCTTATGGTTTTTCCAGTTGTCTTCTGTTGTCTTTTAAAAGCTTCCCAATCCTCAAACTTCCCACTAATTTTTGCACTATTACATGCCCTCGCTTTTGCTTTTATGCTATCTTTGACTTCCCTTGTCAGCCAATATCGCCTCATCATCCCATTGGAATATTTATTCTTCATTGGGATATATCTATCTTGCACTTTCTGAACTGCCCCAAGAAACTCAAGCCATTGCTGTTCTACTGTCATCCCTGCTGGTGTCCACTTCCAACCACCCATAGCCAGCTCCCCTCTCATGCCTCTGTAATGTTGACAGTACTTCTCCCTATAAATGCTGCCTGGGCTGCTGCGTTCCACCGGCATTTTGTGTGTGTTGGTTGAACAAATACAGAAATTGGAGGTGCAAAGAGACTCAGGAGTTCTAATGCTGGATTCCCTAAAGGTTAACCTACATTTATTACTGACTCAAAGTCCAACGTTAACATTCATTTCAAGAGGACTAGAATATAAAAGCCAGAATGTACTGCTGAGGCTTTAAAAGGTATTCGACAAGACCACATTTGAAGTATTAGTGAGCAATTTTGAGCTCTATCTAAGAGAAGTTATGCAGAGATTGGAGGGGTCCAGAAGTTGTTCACGAAAAATGATCCTGGACTGAAAGGGTTAATGTATGAGGAGAGTTTCATAGCCCTAGGCCTGTACTTGCTGCTTTTTAGAAGAATGAGTGGGGATGTCATTGAAACCTACTGAATATTTAAAAGCCTAAATACAGTGGATGTGGAAAGGATGTTTCCAATAGTGGAAGAGTGTAGGACTAGCGGGCACAACCTCAGAAAACAAGGATGTCCCTTTATAACAGAAATGAAGAGGAAATTTCTTTAGCCAAAGGGTGGTGTATCTGTAGAATTTATTGCCACAGATGATGGTGGAGACAAAGTCAGTGGCATACATAAAGTTGAAGTTGATAGGTTCTTGATTAGAATAAGGATGTCAAATATCATGAGGAGATGCAGAAAAATGGGGTTAAGAGATAATAAACCAGCCACGATCAAATGGCAGAGCAGACACTAAAGTCCGAATAGTCTAATTCTGCTCCTATTATGTCTTGTGATCTTGGAAGATTGTGAGATCACCCATTCAAAACTTTTGGGTACACCCTTATATTTTGCTCCCCTACCCAAAGTGTTTGGTTCTGGTATCATTGAGTCACTACCTTCTCCAGTTAGGCATTCAGATGTCTAATCACAGATTAGATACACAGTTTGCAAAATAACTTGGGAACAGTTCTAGTGACAAACAGATTGATAAGGACACGATTAAATAGATTTATCCATTGCTTTCATGCTTAAATCATCTGCTTCAGGTGGATTCTGATGGCAGTTCACCGTTCTTTTTTCACACTTCTGTAATTAATTTCTTTCCACCATTTAGATAAGCTTAGTTAAATGTATGTCCCACCCATTCAGATCAAAGTGACCATTTGATAGGCACTTGAACATTTGCCTCTACCACATAAACACTACTTGTATTACATACGATTACAGAATTCACGTCTTCTAGACAACTAGAACTATGAAATGGCATCACATACAAGTTCTTTTCCAAGTCACATGTCATCTTGATTTGGAAATGTATTACCTTCAACTCACAATCACTTCCTTCATAACAGTTAGGGACAGACATTAAATGTTGACTTTGCTTACAATACCTACATTTCAGAAACACATAAAAATTGCTGCACAGTCCTATTGCATTGGTTTTGTTGTCTGAATTTTCAAGTTTTGGGTTAGCACTACTTCTAGCATATTTTAAAAAAAGTTTAATGGATACCAGAAGATTAAATTTTAAATTAATAAGATTTAAGCTCTTTTAATATTTTAATAACCTCTCACCCTTCACAATCTTATATAGAAATTTTTCATGGCATTGAGAACAAAATACACGTCCTAAAATCTCACTTCAATCCAGAACGTTTGATTTGCAGACTAATCAAGATAGAGTTAAGACACCAAGGGGTAAAAATGAAAGCCATACCAAAGCTTCTGTGATTCCATTCAAGGTTGAACCCAGACCCTTTGTAACAGTCATTTCTTTGAGAAGCTCATTGCACATGATCAGGCATTTTAACATTGTTTCAGGGTCATCCTAATTATGAAGAAATAAAAGAGAAAACACAAGAAAATAATATCAATTTAACTATTCCATGAAAGTTTGTGGATAACAAACAGCCTTTCAGGTTTGATGTGAAGCCTTCACTAGATCCAAGATATTAATAAATTTATTTACTTCCACTGTCTACTTCAGGAGTCACCAACCTTTTTTGCACCGCGGACCGGCCGACGGGGGTGGGGTGTTAATCACGACCAGAATATAGGTGATAAGTCAACTATAAGTCACTTATAAAGTGGCTAACACAGTCAACTTCGTTTCTGAAAGGGGTTATCTAACAAATTTAATATTAAACATACAGTGCATATTTTCCTCACATGAATATAGTGATGAGTCAATTATAAGTCAATAGCATCATAACATTTTAAGTAACGCTTGGATACTAAACACACAGCACATAGTTTCCTCATATGAACATATAAAATCATTGCAACACACCAATATTGCTGAATCAGTGGGAGCTCTGGGCTTGTTTCCATGCAACAAGATGGTCCTATCGAGGGGTGATGGAAGATAGCGATACTCGAAGGGGGTTCCTTATGTTCAGTTTATTCCGCAGTTTAGTTTTCATTGCATTCATTGCACAAAACCCAGCTTCGTAGAGATATAATGTTGGAAATGGAATAGGTGATCGCACACCAGCTGAGAGAAGGACAGTGCAGCCTCAGTCTCTCCCAAAATCCCAGCTAATGTTGGGAACATGTCAAATATGCCCCTGTCCACTCGCCGTCCCCACAGTTCCAGTTTGGCTTTGAAAGCAGACACTTTATCTGCCAACTTGAAGACAGTTGTCATTCTCCCCTGAAGTGACAAATTGAGTTCATTGAGCAGGTTGAGTATGTCACACAGATAAGCGAGTTTTGCTATCCACTCCGCATCACTGAAGTGTGCTGCCAGTGGTGACTTTTTTCCTGAAACAAATCTCTGTAGCAGCTCTTCTAACTCAAAATACCCTGGCCAGGGTTTTCCCCCTTGATAGCCACCTGACTTCAGTGTGAAAGAGGCGTTTGTGCTGTGCACCCATTTCCTTGCAAAGCTGCTCAAACAGACGTGAGTTAAGGGCTTTAGCTTTGATGTGATTGATAGCTTCAACGTCACTCAATACGCTGTTAAGATCAGATTGTAGCGGTGTGCTACACGCAGCGCTAAAATAACGACACGGAGTCGGTAAACTGCAATTAAAGATGATTTTATTCGAACTTCAGTCTTGCTTTAAAGCCTCCCTCATCCTGCCCTCCCCAGACACGGATGCTGTAAGGGACACGTACTCACAAACCCCTGCAGGCTTTTTCCCTTTGTTGCGGACCTGGCCTTTGTGCCTGCGCACTGGCTATTTGTGAGCCAGTTCGAGTACGCTAGGAAGTGGGTCGCCACAAGATGACATTTTTCGGCTAGCTAGCATTTCCCTGTGTATGACACAGTGTGTAGACTGGCATTCAGGAGCAACCTCTTTGACTCAGGTAGTGAAACCAGACAGCTGTCCAGTCATAGCTGCAGCCCCGTCTGTGCATATTCCAACACAGAATGACCAGTACGGTTTGCCTGACATGTAGTCATTTGAAGACTTGAATAGTTCTGCCCCAGTTGTGTTAGTTGGCAGCGGCAGTGCACACAGCATATCCTTGTGCACACTGTCTTGAAATATATATCGCACATAAACCAGCAGTATTGCCTTGTAGTTGACATCGGTAGACTCGTTGACCTGGATAGCATAGCATGGTGACTCGGTAATCCGTTCCAACAGCTGAGCTTTGATGTCCTCCACTATGTCATCGATTCTCCTTGAAACTGTGGTAGCTGAAAGAGAAACCTGTACCATCTTGTTAGCTGCAGCTTCTCCCAACAGTTCACGGCACATGTCCTTGGCAGCAGGCAGAATCAATTCTTCACTTCAGCAATACGGCTAGCCACTAAGTACAATGCTCTCAGAGCAGCAGCAATTGTGGAGGTGATGGCTCTCAGCACTTGCTGCTGTCCCACGTGCTCACATTTTTTCCACTCAAAAAAAACCCAACGGGTTCATCTTTAAGTGCAGGGTGCTTGGACTCAAGGTGGTGAAGCAGTTTTGAGGGCTTCATTGCCTCATTAGACAGCTTGTCCACATACCACACACAAGGGGCTTGGAGCGTGCGAGTCACCAGTCGCATTAATGCGACTTTATGTACAACTTTACGTACTTTATGTACAACTCAGCGTATTTTCTGTTGAAGAAAGCTTTGTTTTATTTTGCAGTCTCGGCCTCAGCTGTCTCTGTGTTATCATCGTTAGGCCTTTTATTCCCCTACCACCTCTTCCAAAGAAACTCTCAAGTGACGTTTATTTTTTTACTCATCGAGTAGTTGTAGGTTAATGACCGAATGATGACCTCACGTGGGTTGAAGTTCAACAGTGGGCGTGACAGGGAATGAGGAAAGGTGCAGCTGACTCACAGCGTTTCATATCGCCAAATCATATTGTTTCCTTGCGGCCCAGTAGCATATGCTTTGTAGCCCGGAGGTTGAGGACCACTGGTCTACATTGATAACACAGCTAGATAAAAATAATTACTTTTTGAACAAGCATTTTTCAGAAATTATTTTATGGTGTCTTGAGAGAAAAAAGCTACATTTTTCATAATCATATTTATTAACAAAACATAGCAATATAGTCAATCGGAATATTTTCAATTATGCAATTTGAAACCAACGCAGTTATACTTCAAGACAAAAATTTAATCTCATAATTAACTGACACCCTCTAAAATTGAATTATTTTTAAGAAAAGCTGGTGCAGAAATTAGTCCATGTTAAGAGAATGACATAGGAGAGGAGATGTGGAGGGCACACATTAACTATGGATGGAATAACAATTCTGTATTGGGTCACCTAGAGCTGACCTAGAATGTGTAACAAAGATCTAATGCATATATTGATTCATTCATATAAACTTGACGACAAATATCTTTGAGGTTTCAGGATTCAAATACAACACAGAATTTAATCTTGAACAAACAGTATTCAGAGTAGGATTGACCTAGAGGCAATTATTATTTTAGTTTATGGCATGATAAGGCCAATATTTAGTAAATTGCATATTTCTATTCATATCTACTTAACATGTAATGATGACCATTAGTTATTAAGTCTTTTAAAATATGTACCTTTTCAGTGGTAACTTCTTCAACTTCAGGTTGTTCAGTTGGTCTCATCATTTCAGTTTTGATGTTTTCTAATTCCTCAATTTTCTGCTTCAGCACTGAAGCAGAAATGAAATCCTGGGCAGCTATGATGTCTTCCAGTGCTTGTTTTGCTTCTATCAGTTGAACTTTAATATTGGCAAGCTAGGAAAAGGAATTAGAAAAGGAAAAGAGCCATATTAACACAGTAATATCCAGGTATTCATAAAAGTGGGCTAGAATTTGCAGGTGGGATGATCAATCATTCTTGGAGGTGGTGTATAAAAATCTATGCATTTTTTAATATAAGGATCACAACAGATGAATTAACAGTAAGCAGAGCTGGAAAATTAGACCTGCCTTCTTACAGTACTAAGAATTCTTCGAAGTGTCCTTAATATTTAAAAGCATTCTATAACTATTAAGCAATTTACCAGTTTCAAATATTAAAAATTAAATTCATTTCAATACACTTAAACAACTAAAATATTGTTTAATTAAAGAAATCTCTCCAAAAAAAATGCGAGTTGTCTTTATTCGCCCCCCCGGCCCCCCACACAGTCTATCCTCTCAATTGAAATGATAGGCTAGGATTCAGCTGGCAGATTTTTTTTAGTATATTAACGGCTGTGGAATTCAATGTTTATGTTCCATTACTAAACTCCCAGCTTATTTGCAGCCAAGAAAGTGACAGTAGAACTTGGTTAACAAGTTCAGAACTTATGCACTTCAGCTTTGGAGGGTGAACACTGGCAGCATTTGATCACACTACCAGCATTTCCCAGTATGCTTCAGCCCATTTCTGGAGCTGCAACTGCTCAGCTCTTAATAAAATTATAGTTCACTGATTTGTCTTTTTAACATCTCTAACTCTTAATGTTAGTCTGCTGAAATTACAATGGAATTGAGAATGAACAATAACTTATACATCAACATAATAGATGATTTTTCTTAATCACATTAAAACCATCTCTTTGATCCCTTCTGTTACAATTTTGAATCAAATGTCACATGTTGCAACAATGGAACTTGGTACCATTGTTGCAACCATAACATTGGTGCCATAACTAATAGGACACTGTACTTGATATGGATGTTTTCATGCCCAACATAATTATTTGGCTAAATTCTAAAAATCTAGGCACAATTCCTTCTTTTGAAAGTTTGATTTTGTGCCATAATAAGACCAATACTACTAGCCTGGATCTCCTTTATCATTTGTCTATTTTTCTAATACAAAACCTTACAACATTGACTTCCTTCTTAGTATCAAAAACACCACACAAATTGTGATCTCAAAACCAATTTTTCAAAACCATCACGAAAGAAGTCTTTATAATACAGACAAAATGCTGGAGGAACTCTACTGAGTTCCTTCAGCATTTTGGGTGTATTACTTTGATTTTCAGCATCTTCAGATCTTTTCATGTCTTGTCTATAAAAGTCTTTATCCATTTTGAAATTCTGTAAATCATTACTTCACTTTAAAGTTATTCACTGGCAAGTAATGTAATAAAATAGCTTTCAGGTGTGTTGCATCTCAATTCTTAATTTAATTTTAAATGATACATAATGTTACAAATCATATATAGCCAAAGTAGCCACTAGCCTACATAGCTATACCTTGACTTGTCTCTTCCTTTCTTCATCAGCATCCTCTGGTACATCCACCTCAATAGCGGGTTCACGGACTTCTGATATTATTTCTGCAACCTGTATTGTTAAATAATAATTTATCTATTGCTCAAACCTGGTACAGGGAAAGGGTTGCAAAAAGGAGAAGCTAAGAATAGAAAGGAAATGTGCTCATGGAAGCAGAGCAGATAGCTAAGGTATTAAGAGAGTACTTCACATCTGTCTTCACCAAAAATACTGCACAGAACACTACAGCATAGAAACAGGTCCTTCAGACCTAGTCCATGCTCAACTATTAATCATCTTAGTCCCATTGATCTACATCCATAGCCTCCATATCCCTCCCATCCATGTACCTACCCAAATTTCTCTTAAATGTTGAAAACAAACCTGCATCCACCACTTACTCTGGCAGCTCGTTCTGCACTCAGTGAAGTTGTCCCACATACTCCCCTTAAACATTTCACTGTTCACCATTGATGCTGGCTCACGCAGCATCAACAGAAAAAACGTGCTTGCATTTCTTCACTAAAGAGGTTGGAATTCACCAATCAAGTGAATAATGGAAGTTCAGTCACTGAATACATCAATATAGATTTTTTTTAGATTCCAAGGGAATCAAGTTTACAGGATTAGTCCAAGAAAGCGGTAGAGGTAAAATATCAGTCATGATCCTAGTAAATGGTGAAGCAGGCACAAGGGATCTTGATTTTCTTTTTCAATGTCAAATTGTATCTATTGAGGATCCTATCGAAAGCTTGCAGCAGTAATTAAGTCACTGAGCAGCTAAGCAGACCAGTCACCTGATGCTGCATCACAATCAAAGGGCTTTTGGTGCTGGCCCCAGATATCTTATAGTGGGTAGATCACATCTTGTTGTAGCAGATGTCTTTTCTAAAAAGGAGATTCATCTTCTAATGGCAGAAGCAAACTCTGTGTAAACTGTGCAAGTGAAAGAAAAGTCATATACCATTTCTAGAGTTCCTGAGGTTGGATCCTTGACAAAGTCCTCCTTTCCTTAATAATTCTCTCCAGACAACAGTGTTGGTTCGAGCACACCAGTGTGCACTTAGTGATTCTACCAGTGCTCACCGGCCTAGCTTGTTTGAAATTTCCTAAATTACTACATTGAGAGTCATGATTGATGAAAAATTTATCTCTTTTGTCATCATATGAAGGTTATGAACTTGTTTTCTTAGTCTAAAGGACTTTAACTTACACTCTCAACAGACAGATAAATTTTGTATGCAGTCTAATTTTGACAACAGTGAGTTGAAATCAGACTTGCAGTTTAGGCATCACAACTTGTGGCAGACAACTCCTAACAAGAAAAAGTCAAATTGTAGCAGGCACAGTGAAATTTTATAAGTGGCAGGCCTTGAGAAAGTAGTATTCACAGCATGTGTCATTAAATTGATTTGTCAAAGTCACAGGATAGTTTTATGGAACAAAGTACAAATGTTTGTGATAATCATATCATACGAGAACTCGCCAAAATGCAAATTCACCCTTGTGACTGCACTTCTCTCAGCACTCAAACTTAGTATGGTGATGCTACAATAAATTACTGATGCACTGTACTATGGAGAGAACAACTGTCCAATTAGCACTCTAGAATCAAGTACTTGTAATATCATTTGGATTTCTGGAAGAAAATGTGAAGTGGGATTCAGTGCTTAAATTTGTTCTAAAATGATGATTATGCTCATTTACACATTATCCAAGTCAAAACAAAGTCTATTGCTCAGGACTCAAACACCCAATAGTTCTACTTTCCCGATGAAATGACTAATTTCTTGAATTAATAGTTCAGTGAAACACACATTTTCACATAGAAATGTTCATAGCAGAACTACACTCTTACCAGCCGAATCCTTCTATCATCATCTTTCTGTATGTTCAGCAATTGTTTCATCAGTTTTGCTACAAGAGAACTTGGGGTATTGGACAAGAGTAGAATTTCTTTCAACACTGACAGCATACATTTCCTGGCAAATCAGACCACAAAATAAAAATCAGAATTAAGCAGCATCTGCAGAATCCACCTGCACCAAAAATTCCATTAAATTAAAAGAAATTCCATGCAGTTTCACAAGCTCCAACTTCAGACTGCATTCATTCCATAAACATAGAAAAACTACAGCACAAATCAGGCCCTTCAGCCCACAATACTGTGCCAACATGTCCTTACCTTAGAAATTACCTAGGGTTACCCATAGCGCTCTATTTTTCTAAGCTCCACATACCTTTCCAGGAGTGTCTTAAAAGACCCTATTGTATTCACCACCACCACCATCACCAGCAATCCATTCCACGCGCTCACCACGCTCTGTATAAAAAAACTTAACTCTGACATCTCCTCTGTACCTACTTCCAAGACCTTAAAACTATGCCTTCTTGTGTTAGCCATTTCAGCCCTGGGAAAAAGCCTCTAACTATCCACATGATGAATGCCTCTCATCATCTTATACACCCTTGTTAGGTCACCTCTCATCCTCCAAGGAGAAAGGGCCAAGTTCACGCAACCTATTTTCATAAGGCATGCAACATCCTTATAAATCTCCTTTGTACCCTTTCTATAGTTTCCACATCCTTCCTGTATTGAGGTGACCAGAACAGTTCTCCAAGTGGGGACTGACCAAGGTCCTATGTAGCTGTTACATTACCTCTCAGCTCTTAAACTCAATCCCATGGTTGATGAAGGTCAATGTACCATATGCCCTCTTAACCACAGAATCAACCTGCGCAGCTGATTTGAGTGTCCTATGGACTCGGACCCCAAGATCCCTCTGATCCTCCACACTGCCAAGAGTCTTACCATTAATACTATAATCTGCCATCATATCTGACTTACCAAAATTAACCACCTCACTTATCTGGATTGAACTCCATCTGCCATTTTTCAGCCCAGTTTCCTATCAATGACCAACTGTAACCTCTGATATCCCTCCACACTATCCACACACCCCCAACCTTTGTGTCATCAGCAAATTTACTAACCCACCCCTTCACTTCCTCATTCAGGTCACTTATAAAAATCACAAAGAGAAGGAGTCCCAGAACAGATCCCTGAGGCACACCACTGGTCAACAACCTCCATGCAGAATATGACCCGTCTACAACCATTCTTTGTCTTCTGTGGACAAGCCAGTTCTGGATCCACTTGCATTGTAAAGCATCACACAGATATATTACAAAATCTACAAGTCTACAAAATCAAGAAGTCCACAAAATCAAAGAGGAGGTAGTTTTGATTGGACTAACAGAAAAACACTTATCTGAACAATTGCTTTTCATACTGAAGAGAAACGTGCAACAATGCTTTCAGGCAACTGGTCTTTCTAATGCATTAATGACCAGGTCTTAAACACATGGAACATTATTTTTAAAATTTGAAGAGAATGCAAGAATCAAAAATTAAGTTAATAGGGGGAAGTGTAGCAGCAAACTTTAGGAGGATACAAAGAGAACATAAGAAACAGGCAAATACCAAGCAGTTAAAACTTAACTCAGAAGCATAAAGTAAATATACTTTTGAGAAAATAACAGCAATGAAATCAAAATGGGACAATTTTCAAGGCAATGGAGTAACAAAGATAGATATTTGAATAACACTTGAGGATGTCAAGAAGGCAAAAGTGGACTAAAAAGGGCTCAGAGGACACTTGGCTTCATAAATAAAAGAATAACAAGACAAAACATGTAGCAATAACAAACTTTATAAAACACTGGTTATACCATCAGTTAGGCCATTGTGGAGAGCTCTCAGTGTTGATATGATAGAGAATGCACAGAGGATATTTAGTAGAACAGTATCAAAGAACTGTAATTTTAGTTCATAGAGAAACCATCAATGTTCTTATGGCAAAGAAAAATCATGGAGAGTTTTGATAGAATGGTTAAATTGGCAAGAAATTTCATAAGGACAGATAACGAATCATTTCTAATATTTGGTTAAGTAATTAGAATGAACCAGAGTAACACTGAAAATTATTCAAAGAAAATGAACAGAGCAAGTTGTTGTGCTCAATAACTCACAGAGTGATGTAGATTCTTTCTTTATTTTTATTTAGAGATACAGCATGGAACAGGCCTTCTGGCCCAACAAGCCCACACCAGCAGTTACACTTACGTGATCACTAACCTACTAACCCATACATCTATGGAATGTGGGAGTAATCCAAAGCACTTGGAGGAAACCCACACTGCCATGGAGGAAACTGACAATCTCTTGAGACAGCATGAGAATTGAACTGGGTTAACTTACGAGTAAACAAACTTTTAAAGAGGAATTTGCATAAATAGTTGAAAAAAATACAGAACTAAAGGAATCAAAGGTTAAGGAGAAAGGAGAGGAAAATGGATTTAAAAAATATCATGGCTGATTTGATCTTTTTGAATGATAGAGCAGGTAGAGGTGCTGAACAGCCTTCTCCTGTTCACATGTCTTATGGCTAGGAAAATTGCAAATTATTAAAGCACTTTGTGAAAGTTCAGCTATAAGAATAATCAGTACCATGTCAAAGTATTCCATGTAGTAGTAGTGTTAATGAAAAGTAAAATTGTGTGTGGTGTACAAAAGATGCCTACTCTAGAAAAACAAGTTTTACTTCCATCCCTCAGTACTTACAAACACTGAACATGACAAGCTACAGTCATTAACATTAATATTAACCATGTATAGTTCCATCATTGTGCATACCACTAAATTTAAGAATGACTAGAGAATTTCGTGAGGGTTTCTGTTCCATTCTACTTCCAATATTTTTGTTAAATCAAAAACTCTTAAGCTGTTTATAATACACAAAAATAGCTCATCAGGTCATATCCAATTTTAATTAATTGGATACTTATTCTCCAAGCTTCCTGAAAATTTAGAGTAAATTTATCAAAACATACCTGCCACCCTCTTCTGATGTATCCAGGCAACCAACAAGATTAAGCAGCTCTTGGCTTATGAATTCTTTCTTCATTACATCTTCAACTTCTGCAAAGTTGGCTTTCATCGATTCTTTCAGAACAGGAAGATTTTTCAGGTAACTAACAGCAGAAAGAATAAATAGTAAATCGTAAGCTAATTTTAATTAGTTTCACCCCTCTCAGAAACTGCAAAAGTAGAATTACAAATTAAGATAAGGACACTTATTATATGCATGCAATACACAAGTAGAAATGTAATCTATGACAGACATACAGGGACAAATAAAATCACCAATGCAGGAATGTTCTGGAGACACAATACACTAACCTGAGAAGCCAATCAAAATATACCTCACTAGCACCACTGGCCAAATTCCTATACCATGCTGTTGTACTCACTATGTAAAAGTTTGATGTCCAAATTCTGTCTGAAAACCAGGTAGATCAGATAGCTGGTAGTTCTCCAGCTTTATCCTTTCCTTTCCAATTGTGAATCTGTACAGTCCCTTTGTGTCAAGTGGACCTGACTTAACCAAAACTTAATAATAATTTGGGCATCGGACTTATGTTTTCAATCAGCCAATCAGAAGGAATAGAATGATTCATAGTCAATTGGACTGTACATTTAGGACATGTCCACTCCAAAGCAAGACTGTAAAGTTCCAAGGTGCAATTATGACTAAAATTAATTCAGATTGAATTCATGTGTGCACTGGTACCAGAGATATTTGAAATACATGCCAATTGCTAAAACTTACTAATATGCACCTGAATAAGTATCATTTCATTCTTCTGTCTTCCTCAGGAAGCTACTTAGACGTGACTGCTAAATACAGTATTCCAAATATTTATCCCAATCAAACATAATTTCAACATTTCCTTATGACATAGGAAGCAGCCATTTGCCTCATTGTATACCAATGGCAATGCCATTCCCTAGTCACACAATATTTTCATAAATTCCCCCAAAGACTCTACTAACAGGAAATAATTCAGAAAGGGCAATTACATTACCAGTCTTTCGAAAGGGCATAGAAGCACCAACAGCTGAAACAGGCCACAACAGAGATAATGTGCAAGTTCCACAGATGGTACTTGAGGCCACAATTGAACCTGGATTGCTGGCATTGAGAGGTAGCAGTTATGTGTGCTATGTGACTTCAAGTACCATGATCCTCTGGTTCTACTTCTCTGATTAGCTGAAACAATAGCCTACACTACCTAATCTTCCAGAATTATAAAGTTACCTATCTTTTTGTTTCTCCTTTTGTTGGAAGAACGACCAATTGTTTTTAAAAGTTTCTGAAGCTAACTATTCTACACATATATTTACACACACTGTCACCAAGAACTCATTCATATTCCAATTGTGGTTTTATTATTGATCAAGGTGTCAGGATTGGACTGCATCTCAACAATAATTAATGTATCATGACATCTGATTTGCTCAATTCTTTGCCAGCAAACTTACAATCAAAATTTCCTGTTTTATAAGAACTTTTATTTCTCTACTGACATTACTTTCTTTTGAAAATCCACTGAGTGATGTTTTTTGATGATTTAGTATTGATAAAGATGGCAGTACAAATCAAATCAGAAATAGGAAAAGATCAATAATTGTAGAATTATTAACTTTTCAGAGCATTGTTTAATCATATAGACAACAAAACATTTTAAAATACATAAGCAATTTAAAAGGAATACCTCAACAGATAGGATGCATATGTAGCTGCTTCAGGCAAAAGTTTTTCTAAGGCTTCTTCCCCTTTATCTCCCTTTGATTTCACATAGTTACAGAGACATCTCCAGTACAGGGCATTTTCACAAGTTAGATCTTCTGCTGGTATTATTTTCCTGAAAGGCAGAAAACACACTAAGTCAGGTCAATGATTTTTAAAATGCTGTAATTCACTATTATTCTGAAAAATCAAACATATGAAGCATTTGTTTTGAGTAATTCACTATATTTTTTATTTTGGAGTTGGCACAATGATTTAGATCATTTGTAACCAATCTTTGTGAAGTAGTAACCCACAAACTGCAAGTGACATTGTAGATCAGTTTCTGCATATTGGGAAGGACACGGAAACTTTTTTTTAATTTAGAGATACAGCACAAAAATAAGCCTTTCCAACACTGAGTTGTGCCTCCCAGCAACCCACTGATTTCACTCTAGCCTAACCATGGGACAACTTACAATGACCAATTGACTGTGGGAGGACCCAGAGAAAACTCGCGTGTTATACAGGGAGGACACACAGTCTCCTTTTAGATGGCATTATAAAAGTTAAAAGCACTAATAAGTATAAAGGAATACAAAATGTTTGGAATGCATAGCCACAAAATGGTAAGGAAAGGGTGCAGGAAATAGAACACTAGGACATGATTATGCTGGAACCACATAAAAACTAGCTGGGTCACAGATCAACCAATTAGGAACAAATTCAATCACATTATAAAGAGGGCACAAATTGGACATCAATTTTTGAGGGTGTTGGCAGGGTGGGAGAATTTTGAGAACAAAGATTAGTCAAGCTAGGTTTATCAACATATAGCTTGGGGCAATAAGGTTATTAGAGAAGTAACTTTGAGTTAGTGGGAGGGATTAGTTTTCCTCAGCAAAAACAGTAACTGTAAACAAATATTTTAATAGCTTGTAGAAGGACTAGAGCTGATTAAAAAGAGAAGTCATTCCAAGGACAGTGGCACCCTAGAAGGGTGGTGAAGCCCTCATCACATTTAAAAACTATTTGGATGTGCATTAAGTGTCATGCATTAGTGGGTTAGAGACCAACAGATAGAAAGTAAATGTGAAAAATACAATGGGCAAGATGACTGCATCCTATACTGTAAAACTGTAAATCCACCCTCGTCAAAACAGGGATACTTTTATGTAGAAAATATAGCAATAAAGATAACATTCACTCCAGATAGTACATTACTCATTTATATTCCAACTAAGGCTTCTCCTCTCTTCATCATCTATACAATATCAGCACATCCCCTCTGTTTCTGTATCCTCTCTCAAATATTCGCCTTAAGTACATCTGTAATGTTCATTTTCTACTCCACAGTTGTGAGTTCCATGTTCCAAACATTCTGGTACAGAATCTTCTTCTGAATTCTCTATTTGATTTTGTGGTAAATAACCATGGTAGGAAACCGATGATCTCCAGGCCTTTTTGGATCAGTTATCAAGCTTGGGTAAATTATGCCTTTTGTCATATTAAACTATTAACATCAACAATTAGAGCAAACATATTAAACGCACCCATTATTTAGATTTTGACAATTATTAACTAATTCTTCAAGAGGGCTTTGAGAAAACAAAGCATTAAGTGCAGACTCAGCCACATCAATACAGTTTTCCACATCTAGACAATGGAGCAAGTCTAAAACATTGCCATCCAGTATGCGAAGCCAAGCCTGCAACAGCTTTTTCTTTACCACTTCTTTTACAGCATCTATAAATGAAATAAAAATCACTGCATTACTTGAAAAGGTAAAATACATATTAAAAGTACCATAAACACAAAAGCTCCTACATAACGCCAAAGATCAAATTTGCTGATAGTTAACAAAATTGTTAATTCCAAATGTTTAAAATAACAATTGAGAGTCAGCGGGAGACACTCATGGAGTGAGTACTGTTTTGGATTCGCTCCACAACCTTTACTTTTTTTTTTAACCTTTGATCACCCTTATTCAGCTTATTTTTACCTATGCCGAAAGTTTCTTTGTTAATTTTTTTTGAACTCACTGTTAAGAGTTTGTCGTGAACTTTTGAAGATATGCAAACAGAAATGTCTCTCAGGTCTAAAGGACGAGAACCCGGACGCAATCCGAACGGTAACGGAAAGAAGCAGGCTCCGCCACAACACACTCAATTAACATGAGTTGTTTATGGAGGTTTTGGACAAAAAATTTGATGAACTACAACAATTTTTTTAAAGAAGATATAAAGGCTTTTCAAGATTACATGGTTAAGACGGATTCAGTAATTAACCAGCAACAAGCTCTTATTGCATCTCTGCAAGAAGATGCTCGGAAGCGAGAACTGACTATTGAAAAACTGCAACAGGATTTAATTTCGACCATTAAGCTGATGGAAGCCCTTAAAGCCAAGAGTGACGATTTTGAGAATCGGTCCAGAAGACAGAACCTACGTATACTTGGTCTTCCAGACGGCATAGAAAAAGATGATCCTTTGAAATATTTTGCTCAACTATTAAAAGAAGCGTTTCCGACAATTTTCCCGAATAACCCTCCTTTATTGGATCGGGCACATAGAATTCGGCGTCAATCACCGAGTGCTACAGACAAACCTTCGGTTGTAATTGTCTGGTTCCATTATGTACACGACAAAGAACAACTTATACGTGCAGCTCGTCGGCCAGGAATGGTTAAATTTCAAGAATACTGCTTCCATCTGGTTGAAGACTTTAGTCCTGATCTTTTAAAAAAAAGGCTTCTTTTTAAACTGTTGATGGCTGAATGTTATGAGAAAAATCTGAAACCTGCGCTCCTATACCCTGCGAAGCTTCGAATTTCTCCGTTGAATGCTCCACGCCAGGTTTTCCTTTCAACTTCAGAAGCGAGAAATTATCTGGAGAAGAACTTCCCTACTGCTATAGACACCACTCTTTAATAAATGAACGATTCTGATCGTGTAAGATGCTTCTTGATTTCTTAAACCAGAATTAACCTCTGGTTTTTGGTGTAGGTTTATCCTATACTTTATACTTAAGTTAAAGTGTGTTTTCGTCATATCAATTGCTTTGTCTTATACATTTTAACCATTATACTACATTCTTGTCTATTAACTTTGTTCCTTCGAAGGTATATTTTTAACCCTTTGAAGGTGAATTTTTTTGTGATTAAGATGGTTTTTTGAAAAAGATTTTTGGTTTTGCTTAAGATGGCGTTTTTTTTTCTTTTTTTCGTCTTCTTCCTACAATGCATCGCTTATCATAGCTTAAATATTTTTTGTTTTGTCTGGGCTAGAGCCAAATTTATAAGTTTTTTTTTTAGTGACTGTATTCTTATTTTTTACAACTGACTATACTTAGAAATATGGTTTTTATTATAGCGATTTTAATTTTTAAAGTTGGGGTGATTTTTTTTATATATCCTTTATATACGGAGTGTTCTTCTGCTGACATAGGGGTAGAATTAGTCTCATTCTTTCCTTTTTGAAGTCATATTTTGGCTTTTTCTCTTTTTCTTGGGGGGTGGGGGGGATGGTCTGTTTCCTAATTCTATTTGTTTTGCATCAGTTTGTGTTAGTTTTTTCATTTGGGCTGTTTTTGAACTTCAAATATGTCTGCGTTGTCGTCACTTCCGGGTCCTCTCTTTACTTTTGTTCCTCTTCCGGGTGCATGAGTTTACAAGTTGGTTAACCCTTTCTATACCAAAGTGTTGATTTTATAATTATGGCTCAGACCATTAATTTTGTGTCTTGGAATACTAATGATTTAAATCATCCAATTAAACGAAAGAAGATTTTCAAAGTATTCCAAAGACTTAATGCTCATATTATTTTTGTACAAGAAACTAATGTGGGGAAGGAGGACAAATTTTGTTTTTTTAGATTTTGGCGGGGTCAACAGTATCATGCAAATTCGAATAAAAGGAGTTTCAATTTTTATTGACTCCTCTATTCCATTTGTTCAACATGATATTTTTTCGGATCCGAATGGTAGATTTTTGTTAATTATGGGTTTACTTTGTAATAAAAAGGTTGCTTTGGTTAATGTTTATGCTCCAAATGTGGATTGTCCTGACTTTTTTAAGTCCTTATTTACTTCTTTACCTAATCTAAATGAATATGTTAATAATGGGTGGTGACTTTAATTGTTGTTTAAATCCTTTGATGGATAAATCTTTATATATTCAGACTTTACCTAATAAGTCGGCCACTTGTATTAACTCTTTTTTGACTGTCAATGCAGTTTTTGATGTTTGGAGATTTCGGCATCCTAACGACAGAGTTTTCTTTTTTCTCACATGTTTATCACTCTTATTCGAGAATTGATTATTTTTTTGTAGACTCTTGTTTTATTCCATTGGTAATCGGTTGTAACTATGATATTATAGCTATCTCTGACCATGCTCCATTATTACTTTCTATGAAATTTACGGATACAGTTTCTAATGCCAGACAATGGCGATTTGACTCTACCTTATTGCAAGACTCGGACTTTATAAAATTTGTGAAGGAGCAGATCGACTTCTTCTTTTCAACTAATTCCACAGATGATATCTCCTGCGGAACACTTTGGGACACTTTTAAAGCGTATATACGTGGACAGATTATCTCTTACTCTGTCGGTTTGAGAAAACGTACTAAGGCGGAAACTCTTTTATTGGTCGATAAAATTAAAGAGATTGATAAGAAATATTCGATTGCTCCTAGTAAGGAGCTTTACAAACAAAGGGTTGAACTTCAAATGGAACATAGTTTATTACTTACATCCTCGATTGAAAATCAATTAATGAAAATCATATCTGATTTTTATATACATAATGATAAATCTGGTAAACTGTTAGCTAGTCAATTGAAGAATGCTTTGGTTAAACGTCAAATCACTAAGATTTGTCAGCAGAATGGGAATTTGACAGTTAATCATGATGAGATAAATAAGGCATTTCTATACCTCCCTGTATCAATCTGAATTTCCTCAGGATCGTAATACCATGTGTGATTTTCTTGGGAAATTAAATTTTCCAAGATTATCATCTGATGATTTTTCAATATTGGATACTCCTATTACGGATGTAGAAATTAAAGGGGCTATTTCCTCAATGAATTCTGGGAAAGCACCGGGTCCAGATGGTTATACAGTTGAATTTTTAAAAAATTTTTCCGCTACTCTTTCCCCTTGGTTATGTAAGGTTTTTGAGGAAGCAATTAGATTGGGAAATTTGCCACAATCTTTTTATAGAGCTTCCATTTCTCTAATATTGAAGAAAGATAAAGACCCTACTAACTGTGCATCCTATAGACCAATATCTTTATTGAATGTAGACTCCAAGATTTTTTCCAAGTTATTGGCATCCAGATTGGAGAAGGTATTACCCAAAATTATTTCAGAAGATCAAACCGGTTTTATTAAAAATCGCTATTCTTTTTTCAACATTAGGAGATTATTGAATATTGTTTATACTCCCTCACATGACATTTCAGAATGCGTGATTTCATTAGATGCGGAGAAAGCATTTGATAGAGTTGAATGGCCTTACTTATTTAATGTGTTGGAGAAGTTTAATTTTAGTCCGATATTCATATCGTGGATTAAATTGATTTATCACACTCCAGTAGCCTCAGTGTTTACCAATAATCAAAGATCTCCCTTTTCTCGCCTATTTCGGGGTACTAGACAAGGATGTCCTCTTAGTCCATTACTATTTAACATTGCCTTAGAACCTTTGGCAATTGCCATCAGACAATCACAGGATATTTTGGGTATTAATCGTGGGACAGACATTCATAAGTTATCTTTGTATGCAGATGATTCATTACTATTCATTTCTAACCCTGAGAAATCTATCCCAGCAGTTTTATCATTATTGGCTCAATTTAGTGAGTTTTCTGGGTTTAAGTTAAATCTTAATAAAAGTGAATTGTTTCCTTTGAATAGACAGGTCCCAATTTATGGAAATTTACCTTTTAAATTAGTTAATGATTCTTTTATTTATTTAGGGATCAAAATCACAAAAAACCATAAAGATTTATTTAGATTTAATTTTTTACCCTTAATTGATCAGATTAAAGGTTTGTTTACTAAGTGGTCACCATTATCTTTATCTCTAATAGGTAGGATTAATGCTATTAAGATGATTATTTTACCTAAGTTTTTATATATTTTTCAAGCGATACCAATTTTTATTCTGAAATCTTTTTTTACTAATGTTGACTCAAAAATTTCCTCATATATATGGCAGAATAAAAATCCCAGGTTAGGTAAAATATATTTACAGAAGACAAAGAAGGAAGGTGGGTTAGCATTACCTAATTTCAGATTTTATTATTGGGCAGTTAATATTAGATACTTGTTATGTTGGTTGAAAGATTGGGGTGGATCTTTCAGCCCTCATTGGGTGAGTTTAGAAATTAAATCTGTATCAGCTTATGCTCTGGGTTCTATTTTAGGGACTTCTCTCCCTTTTGCTCTTTCTAAATTGCCGAAACAAATTGACAACCCGATAGTTAAACATACTACGTATATGGTTTCAATTTCGGAAATTTTTCGGGTTGACTCAATTCGTTTTAAATAGTCCTATTGTATCTAATTGTTTTTTCCACCCTTCCATTATAGATCAAGCTTTTTCGGCTTGGAAAACTAAGGGATTACTAAGATTTTCTGATTTATTTTTGGACAATTGTTTTATGTCTTTTGAGCAATTATCCAACAAATATAACTTGCCTAGATTTCATTTTTTTTAGATATTTACAGATTAGACATTTTTTAAGTTCTCTACTCCCTATGTTTCCAAATTTTGTGCCTTCAGATACTTTGGAGAGTTTGTTTGAATTAGACCCTTTTCAAAAAGGGCTTATTTCAAAACTTTATAATATAATTATGAAGATACGTTCAGAGCACCTTTATAAGACCAAAAATGATTGGGAAAGAGAGCTTAACCTTATTATTTCTAGTGAGAATTGGGATAGAATTCTTCAATTAGTTAATACATCATCGATATGTGCCAAACATTCATTAATACAATTTAAGGTCGTACATAGGGCCCATATGTCCAAGGATAAATTAGCTCATTTTTACTCTTATATTAATCCTATCTGTGATAGAGGTCAATCTGAAATCGCATCTTTAACTCATATGTTTTGGTTTTGTTCATTTTTGAAAAAATATTGGAAAGATATTTTTGATATTATTTCTGCGGTTTTGAATATTGATTTACAACCTCATCCTATTACCGCAATTTTTGGTTTACCAATGTTAGACTCACTGCATTTATCTTCTTCTGCCCGTCGAATGATTGCATTTCTAACTCTGATGGCTAGAAGATCTATATTGTTGAATTGGAAGGAAATTAACCCTCCCACTGTATTTAATTGGTTCTCTCAAACTATGTTATGTTTAAATTTAGAAAAAATTAGAAGTGGTGTTTTTGATACTTCTATTAAATTTGAAAAGTTATGAAGACCATTTATTCAACATTTTCATATGATGTAATATGACCCTGTTCCAAGTTCATTTGATTTCCCAGCTTTTAGCTTATGTATGTTGAGAGGACCGGAAGTGACGGCATTGATGAATATTTATTCTTGTGAGATATTATATACAGCCCCTTTTTTTTCTTTCTTTTTCCAATGTTTCTTTTTTTTTCTTCTTTTTTTTGCTTCTTTTTTCTTCTTTATTAGTTATTAGATTAGTAGATTAGCTAATTTTGCATTATATTTTTTTCTTTCTTTTTTCTGTTTTTTATATCATATATTATGAAATATTTAGACTTACCATGTTCATACATATACTGTATGGTTTATGTCTTGGTAAACTCATTTATACTGTAACTATTGTTTATGTCTTTTTTCATCTGAAATGGAATTTGTATGTTTGTAATTTCTTTATTAATATATCATTTGTATTCTGTCCATATTATTAATAATAATAAAAAGATTTAGAAAGAAAGAATAAAATAACAATTAAAACTTTTCTTTAAAATTTGGCATTCATGATGCTTATAGGTTTTAGCATTAATAACTAAGCCACATTGCAACAGAAAAAAGCAGTTTTGAAGTATGCCAGAAGTGAAGATTTTCTATAAGTTTCATCTCAGCAAACTTTTATATTATGTTTCACTTTATTTCCTTATGGTCCTTTTGTGTTTACATTAAATTACATTTCCATCTCAAACATTTCTCTACTTTTAAACTGCATAATTGTTTTGCCTCATTATCTACAGCTACTTTCATTCCTAGCAGGAATAGGTACATTTCAACTGAGCTAAACTGTACATGACTTGTGACAATAAACACACTCTTTTGTCATAAGGAAATATCTTAGATTCCATTAAGTACCCTCTGCCAAGCAATATCACCATCCTGGATCTAGAAAGATAAAATCCATGAAAATAATAAGAGTAAAACAAGATCACATCATCATTTGAAGTATTTCCATATCTAGAGCATGGAGTGAATCTTAAAAACTTGGGCAAGATACTTCTCAGAATTCTTTAGTACATTATATAAGTCAATTGTCTAAAGTGGCTTATCCTACTAAAGGCATGGTAGTATAGTAACTTACAGGATTTGTTGCCATTGACCTCAAGAGAACCAATTTCAAATACATACTCCATCAACAACTGCTTCAGCACACACAAAATGCTGGAGGAAGTGTCTGGGCGGAAATAGTGGATATTTTGGACAGAGACTTTTCATCAGATCATAATTGCTTTTTAATTGTTTGTTTCCCTCTATAGATGCTGCTTGACCTGCTGAGTTCTTCCAGGATTTTGTGTGGCTTCCAGCATCTGCAGAATCTTTTGTTTCTCAGTTGTACAGCAGCCATTGTGAAAATTTAAGTTCCATTGACCAACAATAGATTTCTCTGAATAAGTGTTTTATATGAAGCCTTTAAAATTCCATACATTTTAGTGACAACATTATATGTTGATAACTTACCCGAACGGTCAGTCAAACCGTGCTTAAGAAGCTTTACTCTCTGGGCAATGGAAAATGCTTTTATATGTATTTTTTCCGCCAACACCTAAAAGACACAATTGATGACATAGCTGAATTTGTATTGTTCAATTTTTATGTTAAATGTTGAAAAGTTGGTGTTAATTTAAACAAATTATCATTGGCAAAACATATGAAAATCTCTTTTCATATTGATAGTAATTTATTAAAAAATGCATAATTAATCTAGACCAGTATTCCAAAATATTTTATAGATGAAATTAAGAGATTCTGAGGGGTAATCATATGAAAGAAATTAGTTTCAAGGATCATCTTAGGGAGAGAATTGCAGAGCTTGGTGCCAGTGCACCTGGTATATAAAATGAGAGAATGATATACTGTACATTTAAGATATAGGTCTATGTATTTGGTGCATAAGCACTAATCCCTGTACCTTATATCCAGTTCTTCCATACACAGAGGCCCACAAGCATACACAATAATATCAATTGGCTTGAATACATGTGTTGAAATCACTTGCATAGGCCTGTAGTGAATACTCCAGGTCCAGACAGGATGAATCAAATTTACTGACCAACTTAAGATCAGGACTGAGGATTATTTTAATAATTTTATTGTAAAGGAAGCTCCACTTTATTTGATAGCTGTCATGAACTCCAAGACATCCAACTTCTTCCAGGTAGGTTAATCTTTGAGCATTTTTTCTTAGCAGTGCAACCTATCTAATCCCTTCATCATGGATGTCTTCAAAGCATTGCATATCTTTCCTTTCCTAGATCCATTCTCCAACCACCTATGCAATCAAACCCTAGGTCTATTCACAAGTCACCACTACGATATCAAACAACAGGTTAATTATCCCCAATAATCTTTCCTATACTCTCTTACTCTTGTTATCATCTTTCTGAGGTTGACCCTCTTCCCCACTTCATGACCTGCTTCCCAATGAATATTCACGCTCAGTATTGATTTGATAGAACAAAGAGAAGGAACCAGGTACAGGGAATAGCATGCATCAATATTCATAGCCACTTTTTAAAACCACCCACCTCATAGGCCAACTTTCTGACATTATCTTTAATGTCCATAGTGCGTCCAATGATTTTAGGAAGAGTCTTGGATGATGGTGCAATGCAAGACAACACTGCTCTTCTCACCTCTGGATTGGTGTCACATTCAATCAAATACATGTATGCTAAATAAATTACATTGGGTTAGTGTATTTTAATTAAAATATCAAAATCTTCATCACATTTCATCAAGACAATAGGTTGACACAGGTTGAGTGCCGCTTATCTGAAATGCTTGAGGTCGTAAGAGTTTCAGATTTCAGATTTTGGAATATATAAAGATAGCCTGGGATTGCCATTACTTCCAACTCTGAATTTGTGTTAATGGTAAGTAGTCTTTACCTTACACTTGTTCATCGCACACATGTACAGATGCAGCAATTCTGCATGTTAGATTTTCATGATCTTGGCAAACTCATCAATTAATTTCTCTGCTACTTCATGATCAGCAGGCACTTTATCGCCACAAATCTTTAAAAATGTAATGCAATTACTTTTCTTAAATTTCTGCAACAAGCCTGCTGAATATTTACAATTACCTTCAATTTTAAGTTCGTCAAGATAGATCTTTGCTTGTTTCATGATCAGCATACCATTAAGTGGCACATGTTCTCTGACACTGACAAATACACTCTTTCAATACACAATCAAGATCTTCATTTGTTGCTTTATGCAGTTTTTTTCTATTTATATTAACTTGCTCTTTACATATGTGAGGTCAGTTCTTGGAACTGTCTGTGGTGTGCAGAAATCCGCACATCACCAGGGAATCCTCCTAGCATCTTGTGGGGGTTTCCATTTGTGGCGTCAGGTCAGCGTTCATAATAAATTTAGATTTTGGAGGCTTACAGATTTTGGAATTTCAGATAATGAGTACTCAACCTGTGTACATTAACATCTTATTTGAGTCATAGACATAGAGTCATGTAGTACTACAGAACAAAACAGGCCCTTTAGCCCATCTAGTCTGTGCCAAACTATTAATCCACCTAGTTCCCTTGACCTGCACCCGGCCCATAGCTCTCCATACCCCTCCCATTCCATGTACCTATCCAAATTTCTCTTAAAAATTGAAATTGAACCCAAATCAACCACTTCCACTGGAAGCTCATTCCATACTCTCAACACCAAGTGAAAATGTTCTCCCTCATGCTCCCCTAAAACATTTTACCTTTCACCCTTAGCCAACAACCTTTAGTTCTAGTCTCACCCAACCTCAGTGGAAAAAGCCTACTTGCATTTACCGTATCTATCCATCTCATAATTTTGAACACTTCTATCAGATCTTCCCACAATCTCCTATACACTAAGGAATAAAGTGCTAATCTATTGAACATTTCCTTATAACTCATCCTTGCAACATCCTTGTTAATTTTTCAGCACTCTTAATTTTATTAATATCTTTCCTGTAAGTAGGTGACCGAAACTGCTTAGAATATTCCAAATTAGGCCTCACCAATGTCTTATACAACTTCAGCGTACATCCCAACTCCTGGACTCAATACTTTGACTTATGAAGGCCAATGTGAGAAAAGTTTTTGTCACCACTTTCAAGGAATTATGGATCAGTACTGCAAATTCCCTTTGTCCTACTGCACTTCTCAGTACCCCACCACTCACTGTCTAAGTCCTACCCTGGTTTGTCCTCCCAAAGTGCAACACCTCACACCAGCCTGCATTAAATTCCTGCCATTTTCAGCCCATTTTCCCAGCTGATCCAGATTCTGCTGAAAACTTTGATAGTCTTCCTTTACTTCAAGAACTAGCTGTTTCTGTACGAAACTCCAATTTTTGAAAGGGAGTTACTTAATTCCCCTGGGAGTTCCAGGGAGATACTTAAAACTCTGAAAAACAGCATTGGAGCAGGACTGCAGTGTAGCCAAACCACTTTTGTTTCAATCCTGAGGATGGTGATATTCCAGTATGTACACCATGCAAAACATTTACAGAATTATATACAGTTTTAAACAGTTAAAAATTTACAAGAACAAATATTCATATGCATTGGATATTTGAATTCATACCATCAATTACTGGACAACTTTCATTAGTGGGATCCTGAAGTCTGGCCAAGGCAAGCACAGCCTGTATTCGCACATTTGGAAACTTATCTTTCAACCTCACAAGCATGGCTTCATATATACGATCATACAATTCATCATCAATCTGGGCATTCTCTGACATACTACCAAGAAGGCGATTGATAAGTTGACAGGCACGGAATCGAACGGAATGGCTGCATGCACTGTGAGACTGTTGAGAAAAATTTAAGGTGAAAAATCACAGCAAAACATTAGAAAATTTTAAAACAAACAAACAAAATGCTGGAAAAAGCTGAAGTGACAGGCAAGTAGAAACTCGGTCATCCTTGCAGGCTGAACAAAATGTGCTACCAATCACACAACCTGCATTTCATTTCTCCTCTTTTAAACACATGCAAACATTTACACAGGCATAAACACTCACAATAACAAAGACACAACTGTTTGTGTCATTGGATAATGGATGAAGAAGATGTAAAAGAGTAAAAGTTGCATTTTCCCAAGTGCCACCTCCTGACACAAAGGAATAATTTACAGGAACTATGAAGCAACAAGAACAAAGGTGTTTGAAAGCCTACGGGCAGGAACAAACCTAGCTCCTCAGGGCTGCCAGGTAACTGTGCTAACTTCTTCATATTGCACATGCCTATACCTTTGTTTTTTTTAAAACTTCTTTTGTACTATAATTGTGAAAAAATTGTCACCTTAACCACTTTGGTCTGTGCTGCATTAAATTCCCACCATCATCTCAACCTCACTACAACCCAACACAATTGCTCTCTCACTTTTCCAGTTTTGCTAAATGGTCCTAAATTATTCCTCTCAACACTGACACACCTTGAAAAGCTGAGTACTGTCCACATTTTATGTTTTAAATTTCCAGCATCTGCAATTTTTTATTCCAACTAGTAAAATTTATCTCTTTTGAAAGATGCATTTGTAACAAAATAGGACAGGTTCTAGTCTGTAATCTTTGTATGTCAACTTGTCAGATATTATGAAAACTACTGCTTTTGTTAAATTCTTCTGTGTATTACAATTTCCCAGGACACTGCTAATACTAAATCTTACACAAAATACAGATATTAGTCTTTTGTTGGATAAATTAAAAGTAGTACTTTGAAAAATAAAATCTGAGAATAAAAAGAAACAAGTATCTGTACCTTATGAAAAACACCATACCTTAAGCAGAAACTGAAAGAGGTAAAGCATGAAAGAGCTTTCATCATCATCACTTTCTTCCTCATCCTCAGGTTGTTCAAATGCAGTTGCAAACCTCGCAACAAACTCAATCACTCTTTCTACTGCTGGTTCCCGTTTATAAATGGTCATGGGATATTTCAGCAAATTGATAAATTCTTCATGAAAAGAACTTTTAAGTTCATCCTGCAACATTGTTAAATTTATGATTAATAAATGAAATGGGTTAAAATGAGTTATCTTGGGTACTGTAAATGCAACAAAAAAGCAGTGCATCAGAAACACCACTCAATCCAGCAAAATTCTCTACTGAGAATAGGATCTTGCACAATAAGCCCTCAAATTAACTAAACTTTGCTAAAATAACCAAGTAATATAGCTATCAAGTAAACACTATATACTTCAAGTTATTAAATCCTGATATTAAATTTAATCAGATTTCCCTTCAGCTTCTTATGAGCTCTAGATTTAATCATCTTACCCTTTTATTGGAAATATATTTGCCCCAAACCCTTACTACCCCCTTTTAAACATCTCCCATTATTTTACAGGATTAATATTGGTAAATTGGTTCATTGTTGTCACATATATGGAGGTTAAAATCTTGTTCAAAACAGTGAAAAACTTGTTTTGCGTAAAATTCATATAGATCAATTCATTAGAACAGTGCATGGAGATAATAGAAGGTAATACAATAACAGAATGCAGAGTAAAGTGTTACAATTACAGAGAAAGTGCAGTACATGAAAACTAAGGTACAAGGTTGTAATGAGGTAAATTGTGAGGTCAATAGTCCATCTTATTGTATAAGGGACTTATCAACAACAGGGTAGAAGCCGTCCCTATGCCTGATGGCACACGTTTAGAGTTTTTTAAATTTTCAGCCCAATAAGGCAAGGTGGTATTAGAGAATGTCCGTTAAGGATGGGGTCTTAGATCACACTGGTTACATTACCGTGGCATCAAGAAGCATAGACAAAGTACATGGAGGGGAAGCTGATTTCCTTGACATGCTGAGCTGTGTCCATAACACTCTGTAGTTTCTTGTAGTTACAGAGAGCAGTTTCCAGGCAAGACTGTGATGCACTCTACGGTACTTTAATAAATATTGGTGGGTATCAAAGGGAACATGCCAAATTTCTTTAGCCACCTGAGGAACTAGAGGCACTAATGAGCTTTCTTGGCAATAACATCTTCATGTTTGGACCAAGACAGGCTAATGGTGATGCTCACTCCAAGGAACTTGAACCCGTCAACCCTCTCACCCTCAGCGGTGTTGATGTAAACAGGAGCATGCACATCCCCCCCACCACCCAAAGTCAATGAATAGCTCTTTTTGTTTTGCCAACATTAAGAGAAAGGTTGTTGTCATGACATTTATTCACTAGACTCTCTATCACATCATTATCTGAGATAGGACTCACAATGGTGGTATCATCTACAAACCTGTCAGAAGAGAACATGGCCGTCGTGTCTGTATAAGTAGGGGGCCGAAGACGCAACTTTGAGGGTGTTGAAAATAATTGTGGCTGAGGTATTGTTGCTTAACCTTACTGACTGCAGTATGTTGATTAGGAAATCAAGGATCCTATTGTAAACAGAGGTGTTGAGGTCTTGAAGCTTGGAGATGAGTTTACTCGGAATTGTAATATTGAAGGCAAAGCTATAGTCAGTTAAGAGTAGACTAACATTCCAGTTCAAGTAATTATTTCCAATCAACTCTTATTATAGTACCTCACAGCCACACTGCCAAGGTCAGGCCACACCTCTAAACTTAGTTGACAGAGAAGAATGGCACTTGTAAGAGAAGCTATTATGAGGCCAACAATCACTGTATGAAATGCAGAAGTCAGTTGCTGCAACTTGAGATGAAGTTCATGGCTCCACAATCTCTAGAGTCTTGCACAATGGAAGAGTGACAAGGAAGAAGCCCTGGCTTAAAAAAAGCATATCCTTGCCCGTAAGACTTTGCAAAGCTTTACTTAGAAGATACTGCAAAGATGTGGAAGGTGGTCTTGTAGTTGGATGAGACTCAAGTGTAACTTGTTGGCAGTAAGTTACAACTTCAACACTGAGCATTACATGTGGCATTTACCTAATACTGCACATCAGTCAGGTAACACCATTGCTACTGTAAGGTACGGTGGAGGTAGCATTGTGCTAAGGGAATGCTTTTCAGCGGCAGAAATTGGGAACCTGGTCAGTATTGATGGGGAGATGAATGCTGCTAAATACAGAGGGATCCTGTATAAAAACCTGCTAGCCTCTGCTAAAAAGCTTAAACTGGGGAGGAAGCTCAACTTTCAAATCACACTGCCTGAGCAACCATGGACTGGCTTCAAATGAAGAAAATTAATGTCTTAGAGCAGCCTATCAGAGACCTGACCTAACCTGATCAAATATCTCTGACAAGACCTCAAGACTGCTGTCTACTGTAGCTCCCCAACTAACCTGGCACAGCTTGAGCAATTTTGTGAGGGGGAATGGGAAAAACTAATAAAGAGTTATCCAAGAATACTACTGGTTGTAATAGCTGCAGTAGGTGGTTCAACTAAGGGCTGAGCAAAGGGGTTGAGTACTTTTGAACTACTGACATTTCAGATTTTGAATTTTTAGTTTCTCATGCTTTACAATTTTCCTTGTTTTTTTGGGCTCTACCGTGATTCACAAGTAAAATCTTTCAGTTAAATTGGTTAAGATCCCTGATTGTAATACTAATTCATCTGATCAAAAGGTTGTGGACTGAGTACTTTTACAAGGCACTGTACGATTTTCATTCAGATTAAGACAGTAAAACTTAACAAACTGAAGCACACAGATGGTTGACACAAACACAAAATACAACAAATACCACAATTCTCCAGAACAAATTACACTCCAGTTTACCTGATCATATAGTTTCTTAAGACTTGCCACCAGCTTTGCCAGGTTTTGATGTCCTTTCTGGGCCATTTCAAAGGCTCGGCAAATTTGAAGCTGTTGATTCTTTTGTTTCCCCATTTTTCAACAAGGCTTAAATAAGCAATATACATTAAATCACAAATTTTTGTTTTAAAAAAGAAAAAATACTTTATAAAATGATGCATCATATTATTTTGAAAATTAAAGACCAAAAAGTCTACAAATACACTTCTCAGTCTAAGATTCCAATAATTAACAAACGTAAGTATTAGGCTGAAAAAGAATTAAATTGAAACTCTATTTCTCCAAGCTAGAAGTGAATCTAAATGTGGGGAATCAATTAGTCCAGATGGAATGTGGTCAATAATTGGCCAAACTATTTAATATTCTGATACAATTGGAAACGTAACCACTTCCATAAAGTAGGAACAACTATATGGGCAGCTCCTGCAAATAACAAGAGGTTCACAACCAGATACTTAAAATGCTTGATAAATCTTAACCAGGATAAATGTTTTACATGGAATACAACTTTTTGCATTCACCCAAAAGGCACAATAGGGCCATACAAAATAGTGTATCTGACAGAGCAGCACTCCTTCAATAATACAATGGAATTGTCCATCTAGATCAGCCTGTCTCAACCTTTTTGACCTGCAGGAACCCTTGAAATGATTTTCAGGTCTCAGGGAACCCCTGCATAAAAATTATTATATCAACAGCCCATGGTACATTAGCGTGATCATTAAGTCATAGATAAAATCCAAAAATAATTATCAATTTTGTCAACCTTTCTTGAACAAAAAAACAGGTACTTAACTGAGATTACCTTTCTTGAAGTTAATCACTTTCTTCCCCTTTCATAAATTTTAAAAACTCATTAGGCAAACATAATAAATCTCTGTTAAATAACTGGCTTAAGCCAAAATAGGATTTAATTTTTCTAAAGGTAGGCTTGGTAGATTTAACTTAAATACAGGTTGTAAATTGATTTTCATTAATGCTATTCACAACAAATTTATTGGCAATGTTGAATAGTAAAGTTACTAAAAACCGTAAGCCAAAACAATGATTAAAAATACAGCCCAAGACAATTTTACAGAAGACTTTGAAAAAACATTTTCTTGCTAAGTAACATGATCAGGACTAGCATGTGAAACCTGAGCTTGTTTTTGTTGCACAAATACTCACTTCTGGATCGAACTTAAGATAAGCACACACAGATTTCACCTGCAACTGAAAGAAGACTATTTTGATCCTTGCTCTTGATACTTGTTGAACAAGAAAAAGCTTGCTCACACATGTAACAAGCTGAAATCTGCAGCTAAATGTTCATTGCTTTCCTATGAAAGGCAGAATATGCTTTTTTCACAGAAATCCAGAACTGGCCAGGAGCAGGAGAGTAAATCTCATCTTATGTCCACAATCAGACTGCAGCTCAAAAAGTTCTTCCTCTTCTCTCAAAGTCAAGTTCTCAGGCTGACCAGAAGATTCAAAGAAAGGGTCCCTCACATATTCTTGTGTTGAAAGGTAGGAAAAATCCTGTTCAATTTTGTTCTGCAGTTTTACCAGGTGGTTTTCAAAAAGGCTCAAGACTTTCTGATATCCATGATTCCGGACATTTGCAAAGACAGGGAGGGACACAAGTCACCCTAACCACAATCTATTCCAGCTGCTACCATTCGGGAAACGGTACTGCAGCATAAAACCAGGACCAACAGGCTCTGGGACAGCTTCTTCCACCAGGTCATCAGACTGATTAACTTATGCTGATTTGAGTGTACTCTATATCACATTGACTGTTCTATTTATTATAAATTACTATGATTGCACATTTAGACAGAGATGTAACATAAAAATTTTTACTCATGTACGTGAATGATGCAAGAAGTCAATTCAATTCAATCTCAGCAGTGGAGGCATTTCAAGATTTCCTTTTGCAATATGATGTTTCCAAAGATTCCATTTCCTTTATAATCCAAGAACCTTATCACTTGAAGTCAAAACATTTTCTCCAAGACCTTGTTCAACTGGTTCATATGATGAAAAATGTCTGCTAAGGAGGCTAGTTTCTGCAGCCATTCTTCACCTTCAAAGCTCTCAGCAGAATCCAGCCTACTATCTTCTTGGAAGTACTCCTGCAATTCATCTTTCAGCTCAAACATTCTTTTGAGAATGCTAAGCCACTGGATTTCTGTATGTAGCAGGAGAATGGTGTGCTCTTTGGCCAGGTTTTCACAGTTTTTTAAATATTCTCAAGTGAACTAGTATTTGTTTAATAAGTTAACCATTTTTATATCATCCAGAACCTTTATTTCATCTCCAAGTGCTTTTGACATCAGTACCTCTCTATGAAGAAAGTATGTTGTGACGACGTCAGGAATTTCCTTTTTTATATAAGAGAAACAAAACTTCTCATGGAGCCAGCATTGTTGAGACACCATCAGTACAGATGCCAACACAGTTCCTTTTTTATTTCCAGATATGAAGACAAAACATTAAATATATCTTGGCCTTTGCATGCTTGGGGTAGCTCTTGGCAACAGACAAAGTTCTCTTGAATTTCACCGTCATTTACAAATCTTATAAATGCTACAACATGATTATTTCTTGGTGAAATTTGTTGACTCATCAACCTAGATTGAGAAGCTGTTCTTCAGTTTATCACACAAAACCTCTTCAGCATCGTGTGACATGTCATCAATACATCCATTTAGTGTACTGTTTGAGAGCAAAACCTTTTCAATTTTTCATACTGCATCTTGTCCTAGCACACTATAATTTTACATGCTGGTACTATCAGGCTCCCACCAACCTTTTCTTTTTCTGCTACTAATTAACTCTCTTCCTGAACCCTTTTACTATCTGTGACTTCATTAATAAAAGCTTTACTCTGTTTGTTTTGAGATTCCAATAGCTATTTAAAATAATCTGCAATTTTATGTGTCATATGGCTGTGGTTTGCAGTTAAGTGTCTTTTCAATTTTGCTGGAGCCACTGCTACATTTGTAAGTTGTTTTGCCACAGACTAGGCACAATGGAATAGGACAATTGGATCACCAGACAATGTAAAACCCATGGATAAGTAGCTTATCAGTAAACAATCAGCTTATAAGACAGACTTCTTTGTGTCTGTTGTTGCACTAGAGCAGTGAAATGACTCAGAAGATTGTAATTCTTCATCATAAACCTTATCAGAATTGTCCGTAGACCTACACCTAGAATCCTCCTCTTCATTGGATTACCTTTAGAATAAAAATTACCATCCAATTTTCTACTGCACCAGTAGAGTTTGTTCAAATCCTTAAATCAGTGGGCAGCACACAGCAGGGGAGGCAATTTGGGAGGGAGAGAACTCAACCAAGTCAGCACATTCCTACTGCGCACTGCCACACTGAGAGACCTCTAACACTTTGCTAACAGGGTTGCTCAGTCACTGTCCACCAGTATGAGCGCTAGCATCGTGCTTTGTGCAGAGTTCAAAAAATTATGTTTTTTTTTAAATCACAATCTCTCACAGAACCCTAGGATTCCAAAGAAACCCAGATAATTTTTCACCCAGATGTACATTTGAATTACATTCCACCCAAATTAATGAAGACAGCAAGTTCTGTAGTGCTAAATTTCATAAAGTACAGTAAGCCTTTAACTTTTGAGGGATAGATCTACCATGGATGATAAGAAAAGATGCTAATGAATCATAAACTATACTTCTTTTGAGAAGCTGAAACAAAAGTCATCTATCAAATGACCATTTTGCTAAATGAAAGGGCACTGGTACTCAAAGTTAAGTTTTCTACACCTCCTCTAACAGAGCTTAAGTTGCTTGCTGATGTAACAGAAAACAGTTACTGAGCTTAGATCACAGACTGAGAAAATAAATCGATTAGTAGAAAAAGACGGTCGAATCTAGAATAAAAACAGAAAGCTAGATGATCTCAGATGTTCAAGAATCTATCGAAGCAAGAAGTTGGTACTTTCTCCCCATGACCTTGTGATTTTCCTCTAAGCATTTCCATTTCTTCCCATATTCCAAAGATATATAGATCAGTAGGTTAATTGGTTGCCTTGGTTTAACTGGTGGAGCAGCATTGTTGGGCTGAAAGGGCTGTCACCATGCTGTATCTCTAAATAAATAAGAAGCTGTAAGTACTCAGCAGGTTGAGCAGCATTTGCAGAAGCAAGAAACAGAAGTTGACATTTTAGATCAAACTCTGCATCTGGACTGAGCCAGCGTAGAGTAGTACAAGGCAGACATGAGACAGAGAATCACAGGTGATAGTGAAATCAGGTGGGAGGGAAATGATGAGTCAATGGAGGGAGGGGAGGAGATACAAGAAGAGGGAGGAAAAACTGAACTGGCAAGTGCATGTGGGAGAAAAACAGCAAAGCTGTGGGCTACATAGTTGGAAAATTAAATGTTCATATGACTGGGGTAAAAGCTACCCAAGCAGGATACAAGACATTGCTCTTTTAATTTGCAAATAGCTACTCCATTGAAATAGAAAAGACAAAAAAACACACACACACACACAAAATGCTGGAGGAACTCAGCAGGTCAGGCAGCATGTATGGAGGGAAATGTAACAGTCAACATTTTGGGACGAGGCCTCAAGAAGGGTTCCAGTCTGAAATGTCAACTGTTCATTTCCTTCAACTAATTCCGCCTGACCTGCTGAGTTCCTCCAGCATTTTGTGTGCGTGGTGCTCAAGATTTCTGGCAGCTGCAGAATCTTTTGTGTTCTGAAAGGAAAGAAGAAACAAGTTGGTATGCAAGTGGGAGATAAAGTTAAAATGACATGGAAACATATAATGGTCACTGCATGTGCTGAAAAACAGTTGCCTGGAGTACACTTGCTTTCTCCAATATACAGGAGGCCACATCATGAGCATTCAAAATAGTGGAACAGGTTAGAAGAGGGACAGGTGAACCTTTATCACAGATTACATCTGCAATTACAGAGTAACTTCCAGTGGTCCTTACATAAACCAAGAAGAGGCAGAGGAAAAGATTTGCAGGATCACATTTAAGTTGGCGGAAATAGAAAATAATACGTTGGATGTGGAGTGTGTGTTTTCAGGCTCCCGCATCTCCTCCCTTGTGGTAATAAGATGACAGTACGTCCTGGGTGACAGGGATCCTTAATGCTAGACACTGCCATTTTGAGGCATTGCCTTTTTAGATGTCCTTGATGCTAGGGACGTTAGTGTCCATGATGGAGTTGAAGTTGTTGAAGATAAGGAACTTACCTTCTTCCTCTTTTTCACTACTAGGCTTACTCTGCTCCCTTCCAAGCTCACCACCTCCTTGCCGAGGTTGCAAGTCCCACTTCCTGACCTCCTGACATACCCTGCATACAGTTGCTGTGTATCAACTGTCCTTCTCCTATTGCCAGAGTTTCCCCTCTCCTCCAGTCCCCTCACCCTTTCTTACTAGGGCGACCTCCTTCCTGTAGTTGCTGAGGTTACAGCAACATCTCGAAATTCTCTCCAGTTGCCAGGGTTACACAATCCCTCCCCCTCCTCCCAAATTTGCAGGGCCTACACCAACCCCCTCAAAATTTTCTCCGGTTGCTGAGATTACACCACCCACGCCCACACTTCGCTCCGGTGGCCGGAGACCCCACATCCTCCTCCCGCTGCCGGAGTTCCGCCATCCCAACTTCACTCCGATTGCCGGAGTTACCCTCTCTCACCTGTCCGTCCAAATTTCCAGCTTCCCAACAACCGCACCACAAACGACCGCCCGAAATTTCAAATCGGGTATCGCGAGATTCCCGAGGCAACGGCCGGAAGTGCTGCGTCTGTTGTTCCGGCTTAAGGGACGGCGGCCACTTCCCCTCGCTGCCAAAGTCCTGCCGAGGGAAATGCGAATAAAGGAATAAACGTTTTCGCGGGAGAAGCATCGCCTCAAATGTCTGTGGGCTTGAAACATAAAGTGCAGCGATTTGCTCCTAATTTCGTACTAGGTAGGGTTGTGAGGCAGCTGTGGGAAGAGTAAATGTGTGTATTCTCTCTTAGTGAAAGAAATCTTCCTGGTGAAATAACAGAATTAATTTATAGCTTGTCACCTCCTTGTGAAGTGACGGTATTTAATATCCACGGAAAAGAATCTCCTAGCTCCCCGGGAAATTCGGCATACAGTAATTGCATACATCCCACCCTGCAAAAACTCATTTCAGGGAGGTAGCAGCACCACCCCCGCCCCCGGTCCACCTCTAAGGGTTTATGTATACAGGACATTCAATTATGAAAGAACACAACAATTTATTTGATTACGTATTGAAATTATTTACACATATACACACACATATATTCCTTGTTCAGTACTTTGTTGGCAATCTCAATGCTAATAGCTAAATGCTAATACAAATAGCTTTTCTATTACAACTTTTAAGCAAGTCTACAGAGAGTTTGGCCTCATCACGTAGGATATCAATAGAGTAGCTCCTTAGCAGCTAGCCAGCTAATTCAAATAACGTTAGCTATTCTAATGAATGAATGACACCTGTTAAACTCACATCATGTCTTTTACAGTTATTTAACCCACTATGGGCAGCAAAAAAGTCACTGTTGCAAACAGTGCAGCAAGCAACACTGTCATTATTTTTGACCCCTATTAGGCAGGGGTACATTTTAGTGTAGTCTGGGGTGAAGAACGTTTTATATTTTCTTTTTTTAGAACACTCTGCCATTTTGCTGCAGGACACTAAACTGAACTGATGGACAATGGGGGGGGGGGGGGGTCGATTGTAAAGCCCGCCCACAGAGAAAACTGATGTCTACTTAGCATAAAGCGAGACCAATCAGGATGCTCTCTCTGTCACTCTCTTGCTCTGTCTGTCACTCACTTCCCCCCTCGTTGTTCGCTGGCTCGCTCACAAAAGAATCGATTTCCGGGATATTGTATATAATTGTGGGTGTCAGGGAGCCGGTATCAATATGCAGGAGACTCCCGGAACTTCCAGGAGAGGTGGGATGTCTGATTTTACAAACTTTTTACAAATTAATTGTCTACTGGAGAAGGAACACACTTAAGCAAATAATGGTACTTCTGGCATCTTTGCATTTCCTTTGCATTGGATTGTTACTTCAGTGTCTTTGAAGCGGACTTAAACTGCCAACTCGACTGCCAAAACCACATAAGCATAAGCTAATACTGCACATGCTGAATAAATTAGGAAGGGAGCTGATAGATTTTGTAACTTACTTTGGTTTAATCAATTGGAGTTTTCTCTTTTGGACATCTTTTTTTCTGTCTCTGTTGCTTTTCTTGTATTCTTTAGGTTACAGCGCAAGCTGGGATATGTTCCTGTATTACAAAAGCATTATTCTGCAAGTATCAAACTAAAAGGGAAGGAGAGCAAAAAGACAACCAGAACAAAAGCTGTAAGATTTGTAGATTATTTTTGTTAACCAAGAACAATAATGGAGTGGAAACCTAAGTGGAAGAAATTGGTGTGCATATATTCCGCAATTTCTTTGGGTGGAGTAGACTCAAGGAACTCAAATCCCAACTATATATTCTTAACGTGAATATAAGGTCTAGCATTGCATTGGCTTTCTGTGATTTTTTTCCCTCAATTGCTACCTTTGAGTGGTAATGGTATTTTGAACCTCTTTTGAGTCTCCACTGCTCACAGCTTTTCTCCATTTTAACAAAATGCTTGCAGCTTTGTGATCTGGGTTATAAGAATTGTTCAAAATTGTTGGGTTTTGGATTAGAAATAGGCTGGATTTCTTTTTTCCCTGGACTCCAGTGCAAGTTTTCTGCTACATGCAATGTTGCTAGTCCTTCTGTGCTACTGAAACCCAGTGGTCTCAACCACCTTTATAGGTAATGAAAGTAGTAAATTACACACATTGATCTATGTCCATGATGTATTAATTTAATAAAATACACATACACTGTTCTCATTGTTTATTTTTGTCTGACTGTGATATCTAGCACCAGAGGTTACAGTTTCAAAATAAAGGATGGGCTATTCAAGGAGAATGAGAAGAAATCGTTTTACCCTCATTGAGCATTTTCAAGATGGAGATACATAGGTTTTTAGATATTGATAGTGTGGTGATTTCACACGTCAGAACGTGATTGGACAGTGTTCGGAACATGCGCAGAAATCTGAGAAAGATCTAGAAACATCAAGAAGCATGGCGATGTAAGACACACTTGTAGTTGTTGCTGTTGTAAATAAATGTTTTAGTTCTATTCTTCCAGAATATGTTTCAGTATTGGAAACCCACGGTATGTGTAAAGAACACAACATAGTGTCAGAAGTTGGTCTGGAAGAATAATACGTTCGCTAAACACGGGAGAAGCAAAGATAATTGAAAACAAAATAGAGCGCAAACTTTAATTTTATTGTTTGCTAACAGCTTTACAAATGGAAGGGTGGCAACCTCCAAAAACACTTCAGCTGACTGGAAATGTAGCTGAAAATTGAAGAAGATTTAAACAGTGATTTGAAATTTATTTTTTAGCGATCGGAGCAGATAAAAAAAAAGAAAAAACCGAAAGCAGTGATCCTTCTCCACGTAATAGGGGATGAGGCAATTGAGGTATATAACCATTTTATTTCTAAAAATGGAGATAATTTGAATCTAAAAGCGATAATGGACAAGTTTGAAGCACGCAATGTGACGTATGAATGGTACAAATTCTTTACATGTAAGCAGAAAACTGGTCAAACGATTGATTAATTTGTTACCGAGTTGAGAAACTGCAGTAAAACATGCGAGTTTGCAGACTTGACAAACTCCCTCATTAAAGGCAGAATTGTTTGCCATATTCTGGATAATGGTCTGAGAGAAAATCTGTTAAGAGAACTAGACTCCAGTGCATTGAGATGCAACTCCTAAGGGACCATGTTAGGGAACTAGAGCTGCAGCTCAATGACCTTCGTCTGGTCAGGGAGAGTGAGGAGGTGATAGAGAGGAGTTATAGGCAGGTGGTCACTCTGGGGCCACGGGAGACAGACAAGTGGGTTATAGTCAGGAGGGGGAAGGGAAAGAGTCAGGTACTAGAGAGTACCCCTGTGGCTGTGCCCCTTGACAATAGTACTCCTATTTGAGTACTGTTGGGGGGGGGGAACAGCCTACCTGGGGGAAACGACAGTGACTGTGTCTCTGGCACAGAGTCTGGGCCGGTGGCTCAGAAGGGTAGGGAAAGGAAGAGGAAGGCAGTAGTAATAGAGGACTCAATAGTTAAGGGTTCAGACAGGCGATTCTGCGGAAGCAGGAAAGAAACTCGGATGGTAGTTTGCCTCCCAGGTGCCAGAGTCTGGGATGTCTCTGATTGTGTCCAAGATATCCTGCGGTGGAAGGGAGAAGCATAGAAAATAGGTACAGGAGTAGGCCATTCGGCCCTTCGAGCCTGCACCGCCATTCAGCATGATCATGGCTGATAACCCAACTCAGAACCCTGTACCTGCTTTCTCTCCATACCCCCTGATCCCATTAGCCACAAGGGCCATATCTAGTCAATATAGTCAATGAACCAGCCTCAACTGTTTCCTGTGGCAGAGAATTCCACAGGTTCGCCACTCTCTGTGTGAAGAAGTTTTTCCTCATCTCAGTCCTAAAAGGCTTCCCCTTTATCCTTAAACTGTGACCCCTCATTCTGGACTTCCCCAACATACGTTTCAATAAGATCCCCCCTCAGTTTTCTAAATTCCAGAACAGTCAGAGGTTGTGGTACATATTGGTACCAATGACATAGGTAGGAAAGGGGAAGAGGTCCTGAAAGAAGACTACAGGGAGTTAGGAAGGAAGTTGAAAAGCAGGACCTCAAAGGTAGTAATCTCAGGATTACTGCCTGTGCCACGCGACAGTGAGAATAGGAGTAGAATGAGGTGGAGGATAAATGCGTGGCTGAGGGATTGGAGCAGGGGTCAGGGGTTCAGATTTCTGGATCATTGGGACCTCTTTTGGGGCGGGTGTGACCTGTACAAAAAGGATGGGTTGCACTTGAATCCCAGGGGAACCAATATCCTGGCAGGCAGGTTTGATAGAGCTGTTGGGGAGGGTTTAAACTAGTTTGGCAGTGGGGTGGGAATCAGAATATGAGTTAAGGGATTAAGGTAGAAGGACAAGGGCATGATGCTAAGAGTTCTGAGTTGATGAGGAAAGACAAGCAGGGGACAGAACATAATTGTAGCCAGTTAAAGGGGTTGAAATGTGTCTATTTCAATGCTAGGAGTATTCGGAACAAGGAGGATGAATTTAGAGCATGGATTAGTACGTGGAACTACAATGTTGTAGCCATTACTGAAACTTGGTTGGAGGAAGGGCAGGATTGGATAATGCAGGTCCCGGGGTTCAAGTGTTTTAAAAGGAATAGAATGGGAGGTTGAAAGGGGGGGGGAGAGTGGCAATGCTGGTCAGGGATAGTATCACGGCTGTAGAAAGGGAGGGTGCTGCAGAAGGAGTGTCCATGGATTCAGTCAGGGTGGAAGTCAGAAATAGGAAGGGATCAATCACTGTGCTGGGAGTAGTCTACAGGCCCCCAAATAGCCCTCGGGACACCGAGGAGCAGATAAGCAGGCAGATTTTAGAATGGAGCAGGAAATACAGAGTAGTAGTTACGGGTGATTTCAACTTCCCTCATATTGACTGGCACCTCCTGAGTTCAAGGGGGATTGATGGGGCTGAATTTGTCAGGTGTGTTCAAGAAGGATTCCTGACACAGTATGTGGACCGCTGACGAGAGGAGAGGCTATACTGGATCTAGTTCTGGGTAATGAACTTGGCCAGGTGACAGACCTCTTGGTGGGGGAGCATTTTGGTGAGAGTGACCACAACTCCCTTAGCTTCAGCATAGCTATGGAAAGGGATAAAATCAGATGAAATGGTAAAGTGCTTAACTGGGGAAGGGCTAACTTTGAAGGGATGAGGCAGGAACTAGTGAGAGTAAATTGGAAACAAATGTTCAAAGGGGAAAGCACAGAAGTAATGTGGGAGAAGTTTAGGGACCACTTGAGCTGGGTTCAGGATAGGTTTGTCCCACTGAGGCAAGGAAAAAATTGTAGGAAAAGGGAACCATGGCTGACAAAACATGTGAGGCAACTCGTCAAGAGGAAAAAGGAAGCATATGTTAGATATAAGAAGCAGGAACGATTAGGAGTTATAAAAAAAACTGATGAACTGACTGAATGGGTCAATTGGCTTGTCATTGTTGATAAGAAAACTGGAAAACTGAGGATTTGGTTAGATCCAAGAGACCTGAATCGAGCCATTAAAAGAGAGCATTTCAAAATGCCTATTCGTAAAGAGATTATGTCACAGTTTGCTAATGCAAAGTACTTTAGTAAATTAGATGCATCCTCTGGATTCTGGCAACTTAAACTACATGAACCAAGTTCAAAGTTGTGTACCTTTAACACATCTTTTGCCTGATACCGTTTTCTTAGGCTTCTGTTTGGAATTGCATCAGCTCCTGAAGTATACCATAAAGCCACAAAGCAAGAGAGTGCTAATAAGGCAAATGATAGCAATGGAATTTCTGAGCTTTAGGACTGTTCAGCCAAGGTACGACTGGCAGAGAAGGTGCCAAGAATTGGAAAATTGTAAAAGGGCACAACTGGTAGAAATCAGCAAACTACATTGGCTTATAGTCCTTCCATACTTCAAATATAAAATCATCATCAGTGTGCTCAAATGATTCCACAGCAGCAGCCAAACTCTATGACTGTAAGTTCCACTAGTGCAGCAAGAATTCAGTGTCCTTCCAATCTCACTTCTTGTACCCCCTAGGTCTCTATTCCACCCCCTCCTTCCATCTTTGCCACCAAAACACAGATTTGAAATGAAGTTTTAGTTCACATGTCCCAATTTTTCCCCCATTTGATCAGGAATATATTTGTTGTGATTGTTCATGTTACTGTGAAGTCTCTTTTACTACATTAATTGTTCTTGGGTCTTTCTGTGAAGTTCTCTTGGGACCAAAGATGACTTCCTTCCACACTAATCCTATAGATTTTGAAGTCAATATGGAATCCAAAAGCTTGCTACAGATGGTCCAGGAGTACTTAATGAGGTGGACGGGTGAGTAGCTGGGGAGGTACTGTGCACCTTCCATCACTTATGTTAGGCTCCAGTGTATTTTCAGTGAACGGACCTGATGTTCTCAATGCTTGTCCTCGTGCTCCCTCACTTTGAATTTGCGTGGCTAAAGATTCCCAAGAGTCAGTAGGGATGTTACACTTTCCCAAGGAGACTTTGAAACATCACTGAATGCTTTCCTCAATTCATAATATCTTCCCTTGTCAGAGCTTGGTTGTAGAGTTTCTTTCTTGACAGGCAGGTGATAGATATTCAAACAAAATGGTCTTCAGTTAGAAGCTTTACCACATCTCAAGGGAGAAAACCAGCTTTATCCAAGAAATCTAAGGTCAGAGAGATGGTGAATAGACAATGAGTGGAAAGAGTAATGGCATGACAGGCACAGATTTTACAACACTGTCAAATCTGTCTATAATACAGTAGCAATAAGATTAACTTATCAAGAGTAGAGAGGCAATCATCATCTGCTGGAAGAACTTTTCAAAGAACACCTCAATCTCAATGTTCTTGCCTTAAACATGAGAAAAGCTAAGGAAACATACAACACTGTTTTACCTCTCTAGTATTTGTATTGATCAATCCTCAAGTATAAAAGCTATTTCTGGCTTTTAATAAATCCTTCCATAGTTAAAAAATTAGACTCAAAGTTCAAATATTTACCACTAGAGGGCAGTGAGGGACAATACAAATGAAAATTGGCTTTCAACTGAGCAACAACTATATTCATAATATGAAAATAGTTCATAAACACAGGGAAAATTGTGCTACATATAATCTTTTTCCATAAAAATAATTTCCAATATTGAGCTGTTGACACACTTTGATAATATAAATACTGTTTCTTTCATAAGTACTTTAACTAGTTAATTTGTATTTAGAGTATTCAAGTATTTTTCCGCTTTTCCACAGGACATGCATAGATTGTGGCCAAAAGAGTGTATTAATGATATGATCTAAATATAATTGTTAGTTGGCTACTTGGAAATGAATGAAAGCTGACAAGTGAGGCTATAATTGGTTTCCTCTTGATCTTAGTTAATGGCAAAGCAGGCTCAGGGAGTTGAGTATCTTTCTCCTGCTTCTAATTCATGTGTTTAAATGAATATTCTGTCTTTAATTTTATTCTCTTCATTTGGAAAGACTTGGTCCTATGAATTCTTTTCCTAATTTTGAGACAGGCTAAAACTGTGTTGCCAAGCATTCAAATACTGTTTACTAATGAAAATCAAAAACCCTGCAAGTGCTAGTAAGTCAGGTAACATCTGTGGAAAGACCCAGACAGTAACTGTTTCTCCTCCCACAGATGCTGTTTGGCCTACAGAATGTTTCAGCAGTTGCTGTTTGCAAATATTCAGGTAGGAATCGTGATCTTCCTTCCATAGGAAGTAATATCCATCATGCTCTGCACAAAGCTATCAATGTCTTTCAATATTGTATAGTGACTTGTACTTAGACGTCAGAGCTAATCCTGCAAAGGCCACATGCACAATACAAGCCCAACTGCTGCAATAACTGAAAGATACTTCAAGATGATTGGTGCACTGGTTTTAGAAGAGAGGCAGTAGCTCTGTGCTTCTCAGAGAGCGATCCTGAAAAGTTGACTGACTGCTAACATTCAGGAGGCATGGTCAGGACTACAGTCAAGTGTTCCTGCCAGGAGTTTCCAGGGAGATCCAGGGAGTAGTGCTCGGCCTAAAGACCAGTGCTGCTCTTTAGATGTGCAAAAACAGGGCCCTCCACCTATCAGATCTATGCCAACCATCATAACTATGTACTGTATATTATTCTGAGCAACACACACAAAATGCTGCAGGTGCTTAGTGGGTCTATGCAATTTTCCTGCATTAATTCCATATTCCTCTTCCTCTGTTTGTTCAAGTATCTGTCCAGATGCCTCTTAAATGCTGTCATTGTTCCAGCCTCCATGTCCTGCTCTGGCAGTTTATTCCACATACCAGCTACTCTGTGTGGAAGATTTACCTCTCAGATCTCTTTAAACCTCCCTCTCACCGCTAACCCACACCCTCCAATTTTAGACACCCCTACCATGGAAACAAACCGGCTATCTAAAATGTCTATGCCTCTCATAATTTGATTAACCTCCATCATGCTTCCCCATGGCTCTTGCTGCAAGGTAAACAGGCACAGCCTATCCAATTTCTTCTTATATCTTTCTGCAGTGTAGCAACAAGAATGACATACAATCGGCCTTCCTTATACGTGAGGGATTGGTCCTGGGACCCCCTGCGGATACCAAAAAACGCGGATGCTCAGGTCCCTTATATAAAAGTCGTAGTATTTGCATATAACCTATGCACATCCTCCCGTATACTTTAAATCATCTCTAGATTACTTGTAATACCTAATACAATGTAAATGCTATGTAAGTAGTTGTTATACTGTGTTGTTTAGGGAATAACGACAAGAAAAAAAAGTCTGTACACGAGACGCAAGGCAAACGATGCTCAAGCAACAAGTGCTGGAGAGAGAACTTGCAGGTTTTCCCAATCCACGGTTGTTTGAATCCGTGCATGCGGAACCTGCGGATAAGGAGGGCCGACTGTACAATATTCCAAGTAAGTCCTCATTTGGGATTTAACTCCACCTACTCTTTGCTTCTACGCACTCTCTTACACTCACAATAATCCTCATTCCTTCATTCAACTTCCTCTTTACAAACTTTCACTAACCCTCCCACCCTCCCAACACACACACACAATGTTCTTTATGTTCATGTTTATTAGGTACCTAGCCTGAGAGTATGTTTGTAGTTTTCTGCTGCTGTAGTCCATCCATTTCAAGGTTTGATGTGCTGTGCGTTGAGATGCAGATGCTCTTCTACACACCACTGTTGTAACACGTGGTTATTTGAGTTACTGTCATCTTCCTGTCACCTTGAACCAATCTGACCATTCTCCTCAGACCTTTCTCATTAACAAGGCATTTCCACCCTTAGAACTGCCACTCAGTCGATGTTTTTGTTTTTCATATCATTCTCTGTAAACTCTAGAGACTGTTGTGTGCGAAAATCTCAGGAGATCAGCAGTTTCTAAGCTACTCAAACCACCCGCCTGGCACCAACAATCATTCCATGGTCAAAGTCACTTAGATCACATTTCGTCCCCATTCTGATCTTTGGTCTCAACGACAACTTCACCGTGTCTGTATGCTTTTATAAATTGAGTTGCTGCCACATGATTGGCTGATTAGATATTTGCATTAAGAACAGGTGTACAGGTATACCTAATAAAACAGCCACTGAATGTACACATAAACTCAAATACGCACGTACAGACAGAAGTTCATGATTGCATGAAATTATGAGATGTGGCATAGCTTGGAATGATCTATTAGGAAATTAAAATCAACTATGACCTTGATTCTATGAGCTATCCAAGCCAGTTTGTGAATCTGAACTTCAGGCTGCAGAAAGTCAAAGATCTCATTCAGGGTATTCTTGTTTATCCATGGTCTTCATAAACAAAACTTTGCAGAGAATTGTGGATAAGAGCATGTGACCTTGCAAACCTAAATGGAGAAAGCCAAGGGTGAGCTGTGTATTCTGAGTTTTTCAAATGTAGTTGAAGGTGCGATGCGGTTTCAATCTTGAGTGAGAACAGCCTTAAGTGAAAGTAATGAGGCTACAGATCGCATTGCAGCAGCCCGGCAAAAAAATAAAGTCCAAGTTGGGATTGTCATTAAACAGAATGGCTTCCTGAAGAACACCTTTCGCTAGTAGCTCACAGACATGAGAAATTCTGCAGATCCTGGAAATCCAAAGCAACACACATAAAATGCTGGAGGAACTCAGCAGGTCAGGCAGCGTCTATGGAGAAGAAATGACAGTCGACATTTCATGCCTTTTCAGGACTGAGCGGGAAGGGGAAAGATGCCAGAATAAAATGGTGGGGGGAGGGGAAAGAGGCTAGGTGGAAGGTGATAGGTGAAGCCAGGTAAGTGGGAAAGGTCAAGGGCTGGAGAAGAAAGAGTCTGATAGGAGAGGAGAGTGGACCGTAGGAGAAAGGGAAAGGGGAGGGGACCCATGGGGAAGTAATAGGCAGGTGAGAAGAGGTAAAAGGTCAAAGTGGGGAATAGAGGAAGGGGGGATGAACTTGTTTATCAGAAGGAGAAATTGATGTTCACGAGATCAGGTTGGAGGACTGAATATAAGGTGTTGTTCCTCCATCCTGTGGATAGCCTCGTCTTGGCACAAGATGAGACCATGGATTGACGTATTGAAATGGGAATGGGAAGTAAAATATTTGGTCACTGGAAGACCCACTTGTGGCGGATGGGGCAGAGGTGCTCAACAAAGCGGAGCCCCAATTGTTGACAGGTCTCACCAATGTAGAGGAAGGTGCATCGGGAGCACTGGACACAATAGACAAACCCAGAAGATATGCAGATGAGGTGTTGCCTCACCTGGAAAGATGGTTAAGGGCCCTGAATGGAGGCGAGGGAGGAGGTGTATGGGCAGGTGTAGCACTTAGGCCAGTTGTGGGGATAAGAGCTGGGAGAGAGATTAATGGGAAGGCATGAATGGACAAGAGAATCGTGGATGGAGCAATCCTTACCAAATGTGGAGAGAGGAGGTAAAAATATATTTAGTGGTGGATCCCTTTGGAGATAGTTAGTAGCTAATAGTTCAATGAGTATGCACACAAGTAGGTTTGACAATCAAACTGGAAAGCTAAAGCCGAGCATTATGGTTGCCTATGTGTCAAGTTTAACACTGGAGCAACAATTCAAATGATAGGAAGCATCCTGATATAAAAGGTAAACTTTTTCATGCAGGCTGAGTGGCATAGAAGTTTTGCTCTACTCTGAGTTAGATCTATTTTCAATTGCATAAAACTATGAAAATGTATGTTTAGACCCAGGCATCTGATCAGTATTCCTTCTCTCCAACAACTTTCAAATAAAAGTATTCAACCAAAAGAGGTCAGTTGGATTGCTAAGCAAATTAAAATTTCAATAATTTTAAAGTAACCCTTTTAAAAATCAAAGCAGTTAAAATTATCCTTTTTATGTAAGAGCAATTCAAAAGTTAATACATCTTTTTCCCTCTAAAATCATTTATGTTAAATTTTTCTAATAAAATCTATTGCTTTTTATAAAACTGAAGCCATCAACAGTTTAACTTTTGCAAGGTCAACAATTTTTTAGGGAAGTATTTTACCAGGATGGCAAGATTATTGACAAGTTAATTAATTAGATAATTTACTTAAGTAAACGTAAATGCAATGTGCTGTCAATCCATAATGGTAGAACACCCAACAGACTTCGTGATATAATCAAGTATCACAGAGATGCATTTACAAAACAAGTTTTTGCAATAATGATGACAAAGTCATGTGTCAGGACAATAAGTTATTGGCCTGTAAATACTAATTAAACTAAAGCCCTCCAACTGTATAAAGGCTCATTTAGACTGTGATTGGGTGATTGAAGGTGACCCTATGTGGAGCAAATGGTGATACAAGTTGTCACTTTTCCAATAATCCCCCCATTTAAATTGAAATAATCTTTTACAAATGCTTACAACTCATAATAGTTTATTGAATGGGTAATTGCTTCTCAGTAAGTAATTAATGTCACATCTTTAGACTAACACAAGACTTTACTACTTAGTGGCCAGATAATCGCAAAATAAACAGCTGCCTGAACTGTTTAAAATAACCACTCTACTGGAGTTCTTGTAATGGGATCAACTGGATTGGAAAATGGTCAGATCATTTTCACATAGGCAGCTGACCAGGATAAACAGATCCTGGTCAGGAATGTATAATCATGGCCTCCATTGGGATTGCTCATATAAAACACTTACATCAAAAATACAATATTTTATGGTCAAATTTGGGTTGGTTAGAGACACTTTTAGAATTGAAAGGTGATTAAAAAAAAATGCAGTGCTGAGTGATAACCTTAATAATAAACTGCAAAATAACAAGCCATGTGGGGCCACAAAACAAGAGAGAACAGATACTTAACACAACAAGGTAACTGAAGCCTAAGAGCAACTGGCTGAGGCTGGCTAGTTTGTACGAGTGAATAAGGATTGTAGATGAGAGCTGGGTTTAAATAGGCTGTGGGTGATGAGTTGGAAACAAAAGGTAGTTGACTCCTGTTAGCTGGCTGGAGACTGGGAGGAGCCTGCATGTGTAGCCCTAACAAAATAACTAAAAAGTAATTTGTTTGAAACAGTTTGCTGCATGAAATACATCTGGAATTTTGAAAAAATGTACCATAGATTGCGCTGCTTCCTTCAGAATTGCCCCAAAGACACCAGGGTCCAGTATCCTATGGTTAATGGGAACTCTAATGAATCATTATTGACCTCTGAACTGACTGAAACTGACAAGGCAGAATAATGTTCTCCCCACTTCCCTTACCCCACATAGCAACAAGAACCATCTATAACAATGTTCCACACAATACAGGTTAAAAATGAAAATAGCCACACAAAATAGGACAATGTCTTTATTAAAATTACACACACATGTCATAATAACTTGTGAAAGCAATTTTTTAAATGGTCACATCAATTTTTGAGAAAAATTAACTTGATCATTAATTTCCTTAAGAATCTACTTGTCTTTCCTAAATCAAACTTCTGAATCTGTTTGTCTGTCTAGGCAGCCGGTGTAAATTGCAGGAAAGATTTAGGGAGCAATTCAGAATGGAAAGAAAGAGAAAATCAATTAAAGAATCAAGCCATAATGCAGTCATACAAGCAGAAAGTCAAAATGGAAGGCAACACTGCTGAAATTGTGTTATGTTTCACTGTACAGATTTGTCACGGCCTTTCTGATCAGTGCAGGAACCAACAGTCCAGAATGCGCAATGAGAATAACTGTGAGATTAGCAATAAACAAAATCTGACAGAAATTCTGATGTAGGTACAAGTGAAGTTGAGTACAAAAATCAAAATGCTGACTCACTACAGCACCTTTGTAACCTTCTCTTGAGCAATTGAAGAAATCCATGAATTAATCAGAATGTCAATTCTTACTATAAAAAAGGTGAGAAAATGTTACTTGTTGTTGAGTAAGTTGTGACTAAGATTTTAATGAAGTGCTGGGCTTCATAATTGCCATGGAACACACTTTCTGGCTCTGAGATATTAATTGCATGAGTCTAGAAAACAGAAGTTCCAAGGTTTTCTGATTTTTAAAAATAAGTTCATAACATTCCATGTTATACTTCAATCTCATGGGCTCGCCCAAAATTTATTTCGCTTCCAATAAACTGGGAAGCCACTTTGCAAAGTGCATACCTGCATTCAATTGGCAAGACTTTTCCTCAGCTTCCAGTTAGCTGTCACTTTTATTCTACAATTCTGTGCCTTCCGATTTCTGACTGTTATTCTGATTTTATCATGTCTGGGTAAGCTGCATTCTTCTTATTAAATACTGAATTCAACAACTTCAGTTAACTTGTTTTCTCTGTCTGAATTAGAATTGGCTAGTTATTTTGCAGGTGGCCCATCTGTGACATTGCTTCAGTTTTTCTGTCTGCACCAGCATAGCCTAAACTGTTTTCAGCAGTTTTCCTTTTCCAGACTTTTTGCATTGTCTCTCCTCTCTCTAACTGCCTTACTTCATAGCTTTTATACTCCTTTGAATGTGTTCTCTTTCCCCAACTTCCATCAACACCCTTGGCAGAACATTCCAGGCACCTATCATTCTGTGGGAAAAAAAACCTTACCCTACACATCTCTTTTAAATATTCTCCATCTCACCTTGAAGCTATAACATTTCTACATTGGGGAAAAAGGTCACTGGCCATGCCTCTCATAAATTTATCAACCTCTGTCAGGTCTCCCCCAGTCTCCAGTGCACCAAAAAAAATAATCCAACTTTGACTGTGACTTCTGTGTACCAAAATGCAACCAAATACAGAAATTGAGAAGGTACTGACCAAGATTTCCCACTCCTCCACATACTATGAAGTTGCAGCCTTCTCTCATTTATTGAGGACCAAGAAGGTATGGACAAGGAAAGCACAGGAGCGTTTACAGGACTGCTTTGAATCGGTGGTCTGGACTGTATTTAGGGATTCATCTTCAAACCTGGATGAGTATGCTGCAGTTGTTACCGACTTTATTAAAACCTGTGTGGAATACTGCACATTCCCAAACCAAAAGACATGGATGAACCAGGAGGTACGTCATCTGCTGAAGGCTAGATCTGTGGCATTCAAGTCTGAAGACCCAAGCCTGTACCAGAAAACCAGCTATGATTTGTGGAGGGCTATTTCAAGGGTGAAGAGACAATTTTGAACGTGGTTAAGGTGACATCGGATGCACAACAATTCTGGCAGGGCTTGCAAGATATTACTTCCTACAAAGTGAAACCCAATAGTATGAATGGCAGCGATGCTTCACTACCAGATGAACTCAATGGTCTATGCATGCTTTGAAAGGGAGAACACAACTACAGCCATGAGGATCCCTACTGCACCTGATGACCCTGTAATCTCTGTCTCAGAGGCTGATGTTAGACTGTCTTTAAAGAGGGTGAACCCTTGCAAGGTGGAAGGTCCCGATGGAGTACCTAGCAAGATTCTGAAAACTTGTGCCAACCGACTGACAGGAGTATTCAAGGACATTTTCAACCTCTCGCTGCTACAGGTGGAAGTTCCCACTTGCTTCAAAAAGGCAACAATTATACCAGTGGCTAAGAATAATAATGTGGGCTGCCTTAATGACTATCGCCCAGTAGCACTCACATCGACAGTGATGAAATGCTTGAAGAGGTTGGGCAAGGCTAGACTGAACTCTTGCCTTAGCATGGACCTGGACCTATGGCAATTTGCCTATCACCACAATAGGTCAACGGATTATGCAATCTCAATGGCTCTTCACACAGCCTCAGACCACCTGGACAATACAAACACCAATGTCAGAATGCTGTTCATTGACTATAGCTCAGTATTTAACACCATCATTCTGAACGGTGTCTCAGAAAGTCAGCATCCATTATTAAGGATCTTCAGCACTCAGGGCGTGCCCTTTTCTCACCTGAAGGCACACACTCAGTGATTCAGGAACAGCTTCTTCCCCTCTGCCATCCGATTCCTAAATGGACATTGAACCTTGGACACTACCTTACTTCTCTTAAACATATAGTATTTCTGTTTTTTGCATGATTTTTAATCTATTCAATATATGTATACTGTATGTATAAAGTATACCAAATATGATTTGCATTATTATTATTATTATTGTTGTTGTTGTTGTTGTTATTATTATATTTTTTCTGCTAGATTATGTATTGCATTGAACTGCTGCTGCTAAGTTAACAAATTTCATGTCACATGCCGGTGATAATAAACCTGATTCTGAAACTGAATCTGAATCAACAAAATAACAAGGTCAACTTTATGGCAAGCCATTGTTCTGCAAAAAAGAACAAAAATTATATGTGGAGTGGAATATAAAGAAAATTATTTTTAATAATGAAACAAGCCATAAACACTGCTCAACAGTCTCTGTGGTCTGAAAAAAATTATTGCGCAGGTGTGGATAGTCAATTATTTCAAGGTTTAAGTTATTGTACTTTTTAAAACAATGATTTCTTTTTGTTCATGTTATTTCACCTTTTTATATGTATGTTTTGATCTTCGTTTTATTCTATAAAATGTCTTATAAATATTAAATTTTGCTCATTGTTTTGTTACCCTTTTTTATCTTAGGTGCTCAGCAGGTGTTAATGTAACTGAAAATGTTTAGCATTTATTGTCCATTACTAATTATCCCTGAACCGAGGAGGCAGTTACAAGCCACTCTAATCAGTGGATCTTGTCATACAGGCCAGACCAGTTCAGGATTAATGCTGGTGAACTAAATGTATCTTTATGACAGTCTGGTGGCTTCATGGTTATTGTTATGGAAACCAGCTTTAATTCCATTCTTACTTTGATATTTTAGACCATAAGGTATAGGAGCAGAACTTGGATCATCGAGTCAGCACTGCATTTCATCATAACTAATCCAATTTTCCTCTCTGCTGCAATCTTCTGGATTCTCCGAGCATCCCTCCAAGCCTTGAACAATCAATAATCTATTCACCTCTGCCTTAAATATACATAAATATAACATAAATAGTTTATCTTACTTTGTTATTTTGTTACTTGGCTTGATGCAAATCAAATGTATGTTTCAGGATCAATGGTACAGAATTCAGGATTATTGGATTTGGATTATTTTCTCTGGAGCATTGGAGGCTAAGGGGAGACCTGACATGGGTTTATTAAATTATGGTACAAGTGCATTAACTCAATAGTTTCACAACTATACCTCCCCTGCTGCTGATGGCAAGAATGCAATGAACACTGGAAAAGGGAAAAATACCCTGACCAGTTGCATTAAGGCCTGGATCAGCCATTCCAATGCACAGGAATGCAAGAGACTGCATGGAGTAGTGGACACAGCATAGCCTTCCCCATCATTGACAGCATGTACAGAATACCAGATGGATATACATCTTGTGGCAACTGCTCTGCCTGTGACCACAAGAAGCTGCAAAGAGTTGTGGAGACAGCTCAGCACATCACATACATCAGCCTCCCCTCTATGCACTCCTCACTACCTCAGTAAAGCAGCCTGTTGTACTGCAACCCCAACCTCCCTGGACGTTCTTTCTCCTTGCCCCTCCCATTGGGCAGAAGGTACAAAATCACATACCACCAGGCTAAAGGGCAGCTTCTATCTTGTCATTGTAACACTATACAAGGTACGATAAGATCTCTGTATCCACCTTACTACTATTGTCCAGCTCGTTGTCTACCTGCATTGCATTTTCTCTGTAACTGTAACACTTTATTCTGCATTCTGTTATCTTCTACCTCAATCCACTGTGTAATAAATAATCTATATGAAAGGTGCGCAAAACAAACTTTTCACTGTGACAATAATAAATCAAGTCCAATTACAATATAGGAGGTGTTGCGATCAAGAACCCTCTTCTCACCACTACCATCAGGTAGGAGGTACAAAAGCCTCAAGCCTCACATCACCAATTTAGGAACAGCCACCTTCCTACAACCATTAAGCTTTAGGATCCACTTGCACACCCTAATTTAACCTCTGCAATGGTACATTAGGGACCATCTCTAGCACTACCATGGATAGTTTGATTGTACTTTTTGAATTCTAGTTACGGATTTTTTTTACATTAATCCCTTGCTGTGTAGTTTTCTTCCACTCGGAAACGTATGTTTTCTGTGCACTCTGAGTCAAAATGCCCGTGGTGCGGCTGCAAACACCTTACTGTACTTGTATGCATAACAATGAACTCAATTCAACTTGATTTGTCTTTAAATCCACATCAGACGTTTCACTAGAATGTTATGGTCGACTCTTTGCAGTTAGAGGAACACACAAATTTTCTTTATCTTTATAGCTAAATTTATAGGTTAATATCCTTTGGTACAAATCTAAATATTAACATACCAGAACAAAAATGAGATTTTTGCGGTTAATACATCTTCACATTTATCAGTTGATGTTAATTAATAGCTGAAACAGAAAGTTCAGTAAAAAACAACAGTTCGGTCTATGAAATGACAAAAAGCATAACAAAACTGAGAGAGTCAGCAACTACAAATTCCTTGGCATTACCGCTTCAGGGGTCCTGTCTCCAACAGGTAAATGTTCCAAAAAAGCAGAATCAGAATCAGGTTTATTATCACCAGGATGTGACATGAAATTTGTTTTAAAAAAAAAATAAAACATTATAATAAATAAACAAGTTAATCAATTACATATATTGAATAGATTATTTAAAAATGTGCAAAAACAGAAATACAGTATATTAAAAAAGTGAGGTAGTGTCCAAAGCTTCAAAGTCCATTTAGGAATCGGATGGCAGAGGGGAAGAAGCTGTTCCTGAATCGCTGAGTGTGTGCCTTCAGGCTTCTGTACCTCCTACCTGATGGTAACAGTGAGAAAAGGGCATGCTCTGGGTGCTGGTGGTCCTTGATAATGGGTGGTGCCTTTCTAAAACACCACTCCCTAAAGATATCCTGGCTACTTTGTAGGCTAGTGCCCAAGATGGAGCTGACTAGATTTACAATCTTCTGCAGCTTCTTTTGGTCCTGTGCAGTAGCCCCTCCAAACCAGACAGTGATGTAGCTTGTCAGAATACTCTCCATAGTACAACTATAGAAGTTCCTTGAGCGCATTTGTTGACATGCCAAATCAATTCAAACTCCTAATAAAGTATAGCCGCTGTCTTGGCTTCTTTATAACTGCATCGATAAGTTGGGACCAGGTTAGATTCCCAGAGATGTTGACACCCAGGAACTTGAAGCTGGTCACTCTCTCCACTTCTGTACCCTCTATGAGGATCAGTATGTGTTCCTTCATCTTACACTTCCTGAAGTCTACAATCAGCTCTTTCGTCTTACTGACGTTATGTGCCAGGTTGTTGCTACAGTACCATTCCACTAGTTGGCATATCTCACTCCTGTACCCCCTCTCATTACCACCTGAGATTCTACCAACAATGGTTGTACCATCAGAAAATTTGTAAATGTTATTTGAGCTATGCCTATCCACATAGTCATGTGTATATAGAAAGTAGAGCAGTGGGCTAAGCACACACCCCTGAGGTGCGCCAGTGTTAATTGTCAGCGAAGAGAATATGTTATCACTGATCTGTACAGACTGTGGTCTTCTGGTTAGGAAGTCGAGGATCCAATTACAGAAGGAGGTACAGAGGCCCAGGTTCTGCAATTTCTCAATCAGAATTGTGGGAATGATGGTATTAAATGCTGAGCTATAGTATGAACAACATCCTGACGTAGGTATTTGGCAGGGCCTCTACTTTTTTAGAAGTTTGTTCAGATTCAAATTTGTCAAACTTCTATAGATGTATGGTTAAGAGTATAATGACCGGTTGCATCACGGTTTAGTTTGGGGACACCAATGCCATTGAACAGAAACAAAACTACAAATATACAATGGATACAGTCCAGTCCATTGCAGGTAAAGCCCTGCCCACCATTGAGCACATATATGTGCAGCACTGCAGCAGGAAAGCAGCTTCCATTTTCAAGGAACTCCACACCCCAGGGCATTCTCTCTTCTCTCTTGCACAATCAGGAAGAAGGTACAGGACCCTCAAGTCCCACACCACCATGTTTAAGAACAGTTTAAGATCAACCATCAGACTCTTGAACCAGAGGATTTTGAACTTCATCAGGCTCTTAAACTTCACTCTCCCCACGCTGAACTGATTCCACAACCTCTTTAGGACTCTACAGCTCCGATACCTACACAACCGATCGATGGATGATGCAATAGACACAGCTTTACACACTGTCCTTACACAACTGCAGAACAGGAATGCTTATGTGAGAATGCTGTTCAGCACTCAACACCATAATTCCCTCCAGGCTCAACAAGAAGCCCAGAGACCTCGGCCTTCACCTTGCCTTGTGTAGCTGGATCCTGGACTTTCTGTCAGATCGCCAGCAGGTGGTAAGAGTGGGCTCCCTCACCTCTGACCCTCAACACAGGTACCCCTCAGGGCTGTGTACTAAGCCCCGATACTTTACTCTCTGTATACTCATGACTATGTCACCACCCACAGATCCAATCTGCAAATTAAGTTTGCTGATGACACTACCCTGATCAGCCTCATCTCAAATAATAATGAGGCAGTCCACAGAGAAGAAGTCATCACCCTGACAAAGGAGCTGGTTGTGGACTACAGGAGGAACAGAGACAGGCTAACTCCTATTGTCATCAATGGATCTGGGGTTGAGAGGGTGAACAGCTTTACATTCTTCGGCACGTACATCACCGAGGATCTCACGTGGTCTCTACATACTGGCTGTCTGGTGAAAAAAGCACAACAGCACCTCTTTCACCTCAGACGGTTGAAGAAGTTTGGTATAGCTCCCCCCCACAAATTCTAAGAATTTTCTATAGAGCCACAATTGAGAGCATCCTGACTGGCTGCATCACTGCCTGGTATGGGAACTGTACTTCTCTCAATTGCAGGACTCTGCAGAGAGTGGTGCGGACGGCCCAGCACATCTGTAGATGTGAACTTCCCACTATTCTGGACATTTACAAAGATAGGTGTGTAAAAAGGGCCTGAAGGATCATTGGAGACCTGAGTCAGCCCAACCACAAACTGTTCCAGCTGCTACCATCAGGGAAACGGTACCGCAACATAAAAGCCAGGACCAACAGGCTCCAGGACAACTTCTTCCACCAGGCCATCAGACCACTTAATTCATGCTGATACTACTGTATTTCTATGTTATATTGACTATCCTGTTGTTCATAATATTTATTATAAATTACTGTAATTGCCTATTGCATTTTTGAATGGAGATGTAATGTAAACATTTTTACTTCATGTATTTGAAGTGATAAAGTCAATTCAATTCAGTTTTGTATTTGCACAGTTTATTGTCTTTTGCACATTGGTTGTTTGTCCAACTCATTTATTCTATTGTGCATCTTTCTATTTACTATGAATGCCCACAAGAAAATTAATCTCAGGGTGACATATATGTACTTTGATAATAAATTTACTTTGGACTTTCACAAAAAATACTATACTTTATGTTACAATGTGGCTTTGGCTATTTCCTTTTTTGTAATTTTTTTTATTGAAGTTCATCATCAAACAAACATTTCCACAGGATGTATTTCAGACACTGTACATGTATATCATATAATCATATATATCACAAATCTCCACAAAGTATTTATCTGAGGTATACACTTATAGAAAAGAGTAGAAAGAAAAAACAAGTAAGAGGGAAGAACTATGTACAAGTAGGGAGTGATCTTTTTTTTTACAACATATTCATTGATTTATGAGAATAAAATCAGTCCTATGAGGCATTATGTAGTTAAACCATTTTCCCAGTATGAATCAAATTGTTCCAGCTTATGATTAACAGATGCTGTTATCTTCTCCATTTTGTAAATGTCCATTGTAATTTCCATCCATGTATTTAAAGTTGGGCTCTCCTGTGATAACCATTTCCTAATAAGAGTCTTTTTACCAGCCACCAACAGTATATTCATTAAATATTTCAACCATTCTTGAGGTATATATCCAAAATATATGGTCTTACTCTCTAAGGGTATTTCACATTTAAAGATGTCTTGTAGGGCATTGTGTATCCCCGTCCAATAGGTTTTGAAAACAGGACAGCTATTTCCAAAGCATATGGTACTCCTTCAAGAATTATAGTATGTAACCAGCTACTCTCTGTTGCAACATGTCACTGTCCCTCACTTGAAGCCTATTTGTTGAATAAGCATCCTTTTGCTAATTTGATTATTTTACAGTACGACAGAGAGAAATACATAGAACATAGAATAGTATAGCACAGTACAGGCCCTTCAACCCACAATGTTGTGCCAACCCTTAAACCCTGCCTCCCATATAACCCACCACCTTAAATTCCTCCATATACCTGTCTAGTAGTCTCTTAAACTACACTAGTGTATCTGCCTCCACCACTGACTCAGGTAGTACATTCTACGCACCAACCACTCTCTGAGTGAAAAACCTTCCTCTAATATCTCCCTTGAACTTCCCACTCCTTACCTTAAAGCCATGTCCTCTTATATTGAGCAGAGGTGCCCTGGGGAAGAGGCGCTGGCTGTCCACTCCATCTATTCCTCTTAATATCTTGTATACCTGTATCATGTCTCCTTTCATCCTCCTTCTCTCCAGAGAATAAAGCCCTAGCTCCTTTAATCTCTGATCATAATGCATACTCTCTAAATCAGGCAGCATCCTGGTAAATCTCCTCTGTACCCTTTCCAATGCTTCCAGATCCTTCCTATAGTGAGGCGACCAGAACTGGACACAGTACTCCAAGTGTGGCCTAACCAGAAACACTTCATGTATTTGGTTTTGGGGTATTTTTTTTGTTATGTATGTGTGGAAATGCAACCAATTTCGTTTTTTCCCCATGATATAAACCTGCCAATCAAATTAGCAACTTTTAAGTAGTGATATGTTTTCCCCTTGTACCAGGGAAGCACAGGAAACTGGGAGTACAACGGGGACAGTTTGAAAGAACATTTAGATGATTTAGAACATATTTCTCATTACATTTGAACTTCCTCAAATAAACTTTGATTCCATCACAGCGAAGTTATCAGCTCAAAAGCATGTTAACTGCAGCACTACCAATTTTCCATAACCCAGATTTCTGAGGGAATGAGAAAGCAGGCCATCACCTGCTATTTTTATTTCAAAATTTTAAACCTTCTCTGATTTTAGAGGTCACCAGAGTTCAGTAATAACATTGCTTCTGTGACTTTCGAGTCTGTAGCGCTTATAGTAGGCGGCACGGCTTGCAGACTTTCCAAATACTCTTCTTTGGAAGACCACCTCCCCCCGATTAGACGTATCACCCAAATATACACCTGTCTGCCGAATCCTGCTTCTGGATTGGACGTGTTTTCCCCAAATCTGGACATTTATTAAAGAGATAAGTGTGTGAACTGCCTTTAATTTTTATTTAAACATTTGTGAAATAAATTATCCAGATAACGCGTCTGTTAACTCCCTCCCCACGGAGTTCTACACGTTCTGTGTGCATTACATCACGTTAAGGAACAGATGTTTCTTGAAAACTTTGCCCCGTGTTTACAGACACAGCGCCCACCCACTGATGCCTCCTCAGCCCAGCCCGACGGTTGGCACTGAACTATCATTTGACTGAACAGTTCTGGCGTTGCATGCACCGCTCTTGCCTTGCAACTGCGCTCCTTCCATGAGGGGCTTGACCATCCGCGAGAGCAGTCTAGACAGCGCTCGCCTGCAGCCTGCCTTGGGCACGGGGAGCTGCGCTTTCCCCGGGGCTCTGCCAGCCTGGGAACCATGGCGACGGGAGTGAGCTGGGCAGATCACGCTGCCAAATGCAACGGCTCGAAAACAACTCTCGCGCACCCGCTGCTGCACTACGACCACGATATGCATTTGAAAATGAGTAAGAAGATCGCCCAGTTAACCAAGGTAAGGACCGTGGCTGCAAACGCATTTCAAAATTAGAGAGGTGCAAGCGCGACCTGCAGATTGGAACATGTCCAATTTTAATTGCTGTTACGTTGCTTGCACTTCTAATGTTCAGTAACACCAAAACTCTGGTTTTAAAACAATATCATAAATATATAATATTCAACAAATGTCGAAGAGTTTGATATGAGGTTTCCATTCATCGGGCTAACAGGTTAATTTATTAAATTCGCCTGCAAAGTTTTAGGTGATTAACGTCTGTTTCCCAATAGACCTTTCTGCCACGTTAGCGCAATGAAAGTTAGCTGATTGTTGTCATTATTGGCAAACAAAACCCTCAGATCAAACAACAGAAACTTGGTGTTCATCATAAAGAATGCAAATGAAACCCCTCGGGTGCTTTCGTTCATGAAGCGTGTATGACCAGGTTTGTGAGGAACATTTCCTCCTTTCAAGTTTTCTCAAAAATAATATAGCTCTTTCCAGAAATTATAAGCATGCCCCTAAAATACTAATCTTTGAAGCTCCTAATGCAAGCATATGGTGGAGAAAATACATTTTTTGTTGTTGCCCGCGATTGTTACAGTCTACATTTCTGAGGAAAATGATAAGCAGGGACGGAGCCCATGCAAGGATTTTCATTTGATTATTTTGGTAAATTCCTTTTACTTCTTGACCTCAGTATGTCATACCTAGATACATGAACGCTATTTATCTACTTTTATTAAACTGTGGGAAAAATAAAAATCTGGTTAATTTCATCTCATTAAAAACACAACGACTGAACTTAATATAGAAAGATATGTGAAGTTAATATCACTTTTCAGTTTGTGGTTTTCCTATTTGTGTATTAAATGTATTTCATTTTGCATTCAATATGCTTTGGAAAATACTTTCTGCTTTCAGTAACTCTGGTAGGAAGATAGCTGGGATACTTATTGAGTATTCACTACAAGCTTTGAACTAGATTTAAGAAAAACTTCTATAAAAAATGAAATAACATAGTCAAGGCTGTGGCAAATTATATTTTAGTTGCAATAATGCATTTCAGAGGCAGAATATTTTAAACTGCAGCAGGTGGTAATGTTCACCCATGTAACTAATTCTATACACCTGTTTTTTAAATTGGACTTGTTTAATTTTTAGCACTATATGTTGACACGATACTCCAAATTAAAATAGATTGTTGCTAGGTGAAAATAGACTGAAGGGAGCAACATAGAGATCACTTTCGTTGGCAGAGACAGTAAATTTGGAATTATATAAATATTATTCCTACTTCTCCAAATCCTGATGACAAAAACTTTTTAGAAACATTCTAGATGAATATTCTACTTAGTTTTGTGTCTTTATGTGGTAATGGTGATTTCCTGTTAATTTTAAAGATAAGTATCTTAATATCGATTTGAATGTTTTTAAATATAGGAAAGATTTACACTTGTCCATATGCACCAGACAATGCCAGTCGTCACCTTCCCAAAAACTGCATGATCATGAGTCAGCACTGATGTTATTATTGGTTTATTATTGTCACATGTACCAAGATACAGTGAAAAGCTTGTCTTGCATTCCATTTATACAGTTCACAATGCATTGAGCTAAATTTTCAGAATCAGAATGAGGTTCATTATCACTGATTTATGTTGTGAAATATGTTTCTCTCTGACAGCAGTGCAGGACATAAAAATTACGATGCAAAAAAAAAAACAAAAAGAGTGCAAAAGAGGAACGGGGTGGTAGTTTTCATGGGTCATTGTTCACAAATCTGATTGCAGAGGGAAAGAAACTTGGTAAAATATTGAGAGCGGATCATCAGGCTCCTTGTCCTCCTCCCTGATGGTAGTAACAAGAAGAGGGCATGTCCCGGACGGTGAGGGTCCTTAGTGATGGACCCTCTTCCCCTGCCTTGACGTAACACCTTGTGAAGATGTTAATGTTGAGGGGGTTGTGCCCGTGATAGGGCTGGCTGAGCGTGCAACCCCCTGCAACTTCTTCCGATCCTGCACATTGGAGCCTCCATGGCAGGTTGGATGTAACCAGTCAGATGGTCTCCATGGTTTACTATTGATCCTCATCATTCACAAGGCTCCTAGACATAGTATCCCTTTTGATGCAGGCAAAATTCCTGACCACCGCCAGTCAGCGACGTGGCTTCGCCCTCACATCACAACCAGTCTGCAATGACCAGCAGATTGAAAAGTATGCAAAGACGAAGCATTTGCAGGACACACCACATCAGAAGCGCTCTGCCGATGTTGTGTCGAAACATTTGCAAGTAAATTGCCAAGATCGGAGAGTCAGCAGCAAGACATCAACCAACAACCCGAGCTACACATTTGCCAAATTATTACCCCATGTAGAGGAAGTCTTATTCTTAAACTCTCCGCAGTTCACAAAAGGATTCTAATTTAGAGAAACACTTTATGTACATATGAGAACTTGATCATAGCTCCTGACTGTCATTGTTTTGGGCAAATCTCTTTATTTTGGGTAATAATTCCTAATGTTCCGTTAGAGAAGGAATTCTCATTAGCAGTCCCCTGCTCAGAGCCCGCTGACGAAGCCATGCTCAAGCTGAAGTTGGGACTGTCAGCGAGAAGTCATCAAACAGCGAAAAGGCAGCAATTTCCTGGTCAGATCTCTGGCAGTAACAAATCAGCAGCTGCATCAGGAACTCATTCAATTACTGCCCCTGGGATAAAACATATTTAATAATACATCTGTGAACGGTGCACATGTCTAAGCAAGATCTGCATTGATTTTACAAAGATGATAAATTCTCTTGTTTCAGAAATGGCAATTTCAGTCTTGTTTTGATGATGTCAATAAACTTAAAAATAGCAACTGTGACGGGTTTAACATTTGGACAAGTTTTTTGTCTGTAAATTTAAAATTCAGTTATTGGATGTATAGATTTCTAAGCTAATCTTCTGAATTAAAATATTAAAGTTGGACTGCAAAAGAACATACGGTACATGGATTGGAAAAGAGCCTGAACTTCATCAGATCTACTCTGCTAATAATTTATGACATAATGACAGAAGAAAAAGTAATGTTTTCCAGAGCAAGTGTGCCATCCAACCTACTATAGATCCCTCCACATTAATTTCCTTTCCTGAATGATGGCTCTGTACATTGTCCTCACAAGCACCGAGAAACCCACTGAAGCAAAATTCCATCCTCTCATACCTAAATTTCAACTCTATCCATAGACAGACTTCAGTTATTTTATAACAAGTAGCTCAGTGGACTAGGGGCATTTTTCATTAGTTATTTTAATTTATCCTTACCTTTATAAACTTCAACCCCATTCCCACCTGAACATTAATCTACAACAGCACACATAAAATGCTGAGCCCCTCCTTCAGGACTGGAAAGGAAGGGGGAAGATGTCAGAATAAAAAGGCGGGGAGAGGGGAAGGAGGATAGCTGGAAGGAGATAGATGAAGCCAGGTGGATAGGAAAAGTAAAGGGGTAGAGAGGGAAAGGAATCTGATAGAAGAGGAGGGTGGACCATCAGAGAAAGGGAAGTAATCGGCAGATGAGAGGTAAGCCTGATTGGGGAATAGGAAAAGAGGGGAGAAGGAGGGAACTTTTTTTACCAGGCGAGAACAAGATTCCAAATGTTATCTTGCCCCCAAGGTGCCAGGGTCCAGGATATCTCAGATCAAGTCCTCAGCATTCTTAAGTGGGAGGATCAACATCCTGAAATCATGGCCCATATAGGTACCAATGACATGGGTAGGACTAGTGATGAGCTTCTGCATAGCAAGTTCAGGGAGTTAGGTTAAAGGGCAGGACCTCCAGAGATGTGATCTCAGGACTGCTACCCTTGCCATGTGCTAGTGAGACCAAAACTAGGAAGATTATACGGTTTAATATCTGGCTAAAGAGTTGGTGTAGGAGGGAGGTCAGAAGGTTTTTGGATCAATGGGCTCTCTTCCAGGGAAGGTGGGACCTGTACAGAAGGCGCAGTTTGCACCTAAACTGGATGGGGTCTAATATGGGAAGGTTGGTAATGCTGCATGCTGGGGTTTAATCTGGAGTTGCGGTGGGGTGGGAACTAGAGTGTCAGAACAGTTAGTGGAGAGGTTGTGGAGGCAGATGTTGGTAAGAACTCAGACAAAGTTAGGAGTCAAAAGGTTGAGCATGGTGCAGCTGTGTCCTGAGCTGTGCATGTTTCAATGCAAGAAGTATCGTAGGAAAGGCAGATAATAATGCTGAAGATGAGTTAGCTGGTTTATAAACAGAGGCAACGTGTAGTGAGGAGAGGCTGTTGATAGGGCAGCATTGCAGTCATCGGGATGAGTTGCAAAGTAAAAGGAGATAAAATCAAAAACAGTGAATACAGGACTGAAAGTGTTGTATTTGAATGCGTGTAGAATACAGAATAAGGTAGATGAAATTGCAGCACAGTTACAGATTGGCAGGTATGATGTTGTAGTCATCACTGAATCTTGGCTGAAAGATTATAGCTGGATGCTTAATTGTATCGAAAGGATAGGCAGAAGGCAGAGGGGGTGGCATTGTTCTGTTGGTAAAAAATGAAATCAAATCATTCGAAAAAGTATTTTGCATCAGTTTTCACTGTGGAAAACACTAACAAAATGGTGCAGGTTCTAGGCATCAGGGGTCATGAAGTGTGTGAAGTTAACATTACTAGAGAGAAGTTTCTTGGGAAACTGGAAGGTCTGAAGGTAGATAAGTCACCTGGACCAGCTGATGTAAATCCCAAAGCTCTGAAAGAGGTGGCTAAAGAGATCGTGAAGGCATTAGTAATGATCTTTCAAGAATCACTAGATTCTGGAATGGTTCTGGAAGCCTGGAAAATGGCAAATGTCACTTCACTCTTCAAAAAGGGAGCGATGCAGAAGCAAGGAAACTATAGGCCAGTTAGTCTGACTTCAGTGGTTGGGAAGATGTTGGAATTGATTACTAAGGATGAGGTCTTAAGGTACCTGAAGGCACATAACAAAATAGGTTGTAGGCAGCATGGTTTACTCAAGGGAAAATCTTGCCTAACAAATCTGTTGGAATTAACAAGCGAGTTAGACAAAGGAGAATTGGTTGATGTTGTGTACTTGGATTTTCAGAAGGCATTTGACACAGTGCCACACATGAGTTTGTTTAGTAAGCTAAGAGCCCTTGGTATTACAGGAAAGATTCCAGCATGGATAAAACAGAGGCTGATTGGCAGGAGGCAAATAGTGGGAATAAAGAGAGCCTTTTCTGATTGGCTGCTGGTGATTAGTGGTGTTCCACAGCGGTCTGTGTTGGGACTGATTCTTTTTACTTTATATATCCAGTGATTTGGTTGATGGAATTAATGGTTTTGTTGCAAAGTTTGCAGATGATATGAAGATTGGTGGAGGGGCAGGTAATTTTAAGGAAGTAGAGGGGCTATAGAAGGAGTTAGCCAGATTAGGAGAATGGACAAACAAATAGCAGATGGAATACAGTATGGCAGAAGAAATGAAAGGCCTGACTAGTTTCTGAATAGAGAGAAAAATACAAAAAACTAAGGTACAAAGGGACACTTGGGAGTCCTTGTGCAGAATTTTCTAAAGGTTAATTTGCAGGTTGAGTCTGTGGTGAGGAAGGCAAATGTGATGTTAGCATTCAGTTCAAGACTAGAATATAAAAGCAAGGATGTAATGTTGTTATCTTATAAAGCATTGGCGAGGCCTTACTGGAGTATTGTGAGCAGTTTTGGGCCCCTTATCTTAGAAAAGATGTGCTGAAATTGGAGAGCCTTCAAAGGAGGTTCAGGAAAATGATCCAGGATTGAATGGCTTGTCATATGAAGAGTGTTTGATGCCTCAGGGTGTTTATTCACTAGAATTCAGTAGAATGAGGGGTGACTTCATTGAAACCTGTCGAATGGTGAAAGGCCTTGATAGAGTGATGTGAAGAGGGTTTAAGGCCAGACAACACACACTTAGAATAGAGAGATGTCCTTATAGAATGGAGAAGAGGAGGGATTTCTTTAGCGAGAGAATGGTGAATCTGTGGAACTCATTTCCATAGGCAGCTGTGGAGACCAAGTCTTTATATATATTTAAGGCAGAGGTTGATAGTTTCTTGATTGGTCAGGGCATGTAGGAATATGGGGAGAAGGTAGGAGCTTGGGGCTGAGAGGAAAATTGGATCAGCTATGATGAAATGGCAGAGCAGACTCAATGGGCCAGATGGCCTAACTTTCCTCCTCTATCGTATGGTTTTATGGAAGCAGAAATCAAAATTCGTGCAACCACGTTGGAAATTACCCAGACAGAAAATGAGGTGTTGTTCCTCTACCCTGAAGGTGGCCTCATCATGGCATGAGAGGAAGCCATGGAATGACTAATCGACTAATCTAATTGTTTTAAAATGTGGAAAGTTTTTGTTCGTTTTGATCTAATCATTTCTGTAGAACCATTATCCTATCATGACTTTGAACGGGCTTATCTTATTTCCATTTGCTTCAGTTTTATGCAAATAAAATAGTTGATATGCTTATATATCCATTGTTGCTATTCAATGATCTAAGTGATTTCTATACCCAAGATTATTCTGTGTTTTGAGTAACAATAATCAAAGTGTTTGGAAAATACAGGATACCTGATGGTTTTGACGGTTGAATTGTCATGTATGTGTACAGACCAGTATAAACTGAATATGTAAATAGTAATTCTGTCAAATTGAGTGGCACACACATTGCTGGTTACTAAGCCAAAGCCTGAATAACGTCCAGATCTTGCAGGACAGATTTCATTTTTTGTGTGCAGATAATGCAGTCATTGAGTGGCTGGCTAGAGATACGTCTCTACCAAAGGAGGTGTAAGATGCTCCTTTCCTCCGCTACTTGGACGAAGTGTAGCAACTTTTTAGCCCCCACCCCCCCCCCCCAACCCCAATCAATGTTACGTGAAGACATAGGAGCAGGTGGTGGATAGAAATATGAGAAGCTGGTGGATATCACAAGTCCCGGTTATGCGAACAATGATGCCAGGCACACAATTTCTGAAGAGTATTGAGGAAGGCTGGCATCACCCAACTTGTAAAGACACTGCCCAGAAGAAGGAAATCGCAAACCACTTCTGTAGAAAAATTTGCCAAGAGCAATCATAGTCAAGACCTTGATCGCTTATGTCATACCGACACGGCACATAATGAATGAATGAATGCAGCTGTTAATGAAAAGTCCCATTTATAAGGTGCTGGGTAGTAGTTACAGAGGAGACGTCAGGGGTAAGTTTTTTTTTCACGCAGAGAGTGGTGAGTGCGTGGAATGGGCTGCCGGCGGTGGTGGTGGAGGCGGATACAATAGGGTCTTTTAAGAGACTCCTGGACAGGTACATGGAGCTCAGAAAAATAGAGGGCTATGGGTAACCCTAGGTGATTTCTAAGGTAAGGACATGTTCAGCACAGCTTTGTGGGCTGAAGGGTCGGTTTTGTGCTGTGGGTTTTCTATGTTTCTATAACCACATGAAGGAGGAAATATCATTAATGAAGCAGGTGATCATGGTTGGGCTTATGATACTGCTTGGGGGAGCTCCTACACAGAGACTGAGATCACATCTAATTTCATTCAGACACATTGCAAGTGTCTCTCTTGTTATTGATGTTGCTTTTATGAAGGCTTCTTGATGACATTCTCAACTTTCTTGATGTACAATGTCTACAACCAAGACGTGACCACCTCCATCATTTTCAGAAATGAGTGACAGGCTGTCTAAATCCATATCTTATTTTTTATCATTTGTTATATACAAAACATGCCAAGGTAACTTTACAAGTTTTTATGTAAATACTGTAGCTTGGGTTGAATCTCAGCAATGAGTTCTGGAGCATATAATTACCTCTCCTGTCCTTGTTTAGTGCTTTTGACACACAGTCCTTCGAGATGAGGCAACACTTCACCTGCAAACCTGCTGTGGTCATCTATTGTGCCCAGTGTTCCTGTTGTAGCCTCTTCTGCATTGCTGAGACCCACTGAAAATTCAGGTCGCTTTGTTGAGCACCTCTGCACCATCTGCCACAAGCAGAACTTCCGAGTGGGCAAACATTTTAATTCTGCTTTCCATTCCCATTCCAACATGTCAGTCCGCGGCCTCCTCTTGTGCCAAAATGAGACCACCCTCAAGGTGGAGGATAAACCTGTGTAGTGTCTCTTATCAGATTCCTTCTTCTCCAGCCCTTTACCTTTCCCATCACCTTCCAGCTAGCCTGTTTCCCCTCCCCTCAACTTTTTATTCTGGCATTTTCCCCCTACCTTCTCAGTCCTAAAGAAGGGTCTTGGGCCAAAACGTCCACTGCTTATTCATTTCATTAGATGTTGCCTGATCTGCTGAGTTCCTCCAGCATTTTGTGTGTATTGCTTTGAATCAAATAATTAGTTTGTGTTCAGTGATATGGAGATCTCAGAGTAAACTATGGTGGATTTTATCCACTGGGCTCTTCTGACAGTCACAGACCCTCCTCCTCTTCCACCCATTTGTTGCTTAATTGCCCACCATACATGATTGGATACCGGAAGACGTGCAAAGCTTTAACTCATTGTCTATGGGATTGCTTAGTTCTGTACATGCCATCCTGCTTCCATGCTTTGTCAAGTAGACTTTTGCTATGGCTTCATTAAGTTGCCAGAGTCGTTCCTTCATCATTGAAGAGGCTTGTGTAGAGTGAAGGATGTGTTGTGCCGTGAACTCGAGGTAGAATCAAATTCTGTTCCATTGACAAACCATAGCACTGATGGATGTATCGTTAAAACTTGCCACGTCGCACCGAGTTTACAACAAATATAAAAATCATCTTAAGAGCCATTATCTTCAGAAGGACAATGCTATAGTTACTCCTACCAAATGCCATAATTGACAGACAGGTTGATGAAGACCAAAGGAGCAGCTTTTTCGATTTGACTAGCAGTGAACAGCGACTAACACACATGATTTAATAATTCACAATCAGTTCATAAGGCTACATAAAAAGTGCATGCATATGCCAACCATGCAAAATCTTTTTCCACTTTAAATAGCCCTTTTGTTATATCACTACATTGCTAGTGTACAAACAGCAGAGCATAAACAAAATATGAACTCATCAAATTATAATACTTAAAAAGTTTAATTTACTTACTACATTCTAATCGTACTGCCTGTAAAACAGAGATAAATTAAATGAAATTGGAATGAAGTCCAGTTAGTATCAGAAGCAATTTAATCTGTGTTAATTACTCTACATCCTAGTTTATTGCCTTCTTGACCTCTGCCAACTGTTAAGTCATCGTAGGGGTCCACTTACCATAAATCACCTAATAAGCAACAGAGCCTATAATGAAAGCTGTAGACAGAATGCCAGTTTTGATTGTTTTGCTCATTATGAGCTATTAGATATAATGTGTAAGTAATTAAGTTTTAATTTTAAGATATACGATCAGTATCTCTCTAGTAAGATAATTGGATATATGATGATAAAGGACAGTAAGAAATAATGTAAGGAAACAGTTGCAGTTTTTGGTATATAATTTTAGTCTCCAAGTTACTGTAAAAATGGCAAAGGAATGTTGGGTAAAAACTGGTTGTTTTTAAAATGCAAAGACATGAAGCTTCAGGCTTTTAAGCTATCAACAGGATAAGAGATCTTTAAATGACACACCAGCCCAGAAAAGCAGGAGCTCCGTTGTTCACAGGGTTTAAAAGATGTAAATTCCTTCTCCTACCATAAAGTAATTATGTGTGAAAGGAATAGGACCTTAAGCTGAATCTGGAATATGTTATCTCAATACAGAATAAAGAATTAAAGAATTACAGAAAAAAAGACTGGAAAAAGACATTGGGCAAATGTGCTTATACATTCTTAGGAAATTCAAAAGGGTCTGTAAGATGCAAGTGTTTTATGAAAGTAGTTAAATGCAAAGGAAGCTGGTGCTAAAAGCAAAGAAAATAGATAACAACCTACCATTTGACTAAGTAGGAATTTTAAAACTTTATATGAATATTTTATAGTCTGTATCTCGACAATTAAAAGACAGAAAATTGATTAAAATAAGGCAAAGTGCCAAAGAACCTAGTGTTAAGGGTAAAAGATTTTTCAGTTTAAATTTGTGTCTGTAGTGTATAGTACAGGATTTCTACTGAAGAATTCTAACTGTCAAGACCAACAGTACACAGTCGCCAGACATTGGTTTTGATGTGGTCCAGTAACATGGTACTTACCTGGCTGTTTTGCTGCTTAAGAACATCAGACATAGAAAGTATAGCACAGTACCAGCACTTCTGCCCACAATGTTGTGGCGACCTCTTAGCTTACTGTTAAGATTAATCTAACCCTTCCATCCTACAGATTCCCCAAACAAGTGCTGGACAATGAAACTCTAAAGTACTCGATGCCTTTCTCAATCATTAGTTCAGCTGTCTGGATTGCTGGTTTAGTAACATAATTACTGTGCTCCTATAGTGCACTAAGGGTTAAAGCAGTCAATTGGCATTGTATTATCAGCTACTCCATATTAAATGGTTACTTACACTGTTTACTGCTAATTTTTAACTTTCCATATTTAGTTTTATTTGAGTTCAATATGCAAGTAAAGCATCTTACAATATTGTATTGTAAGTAATGTATAACAAAGGAGGTTGCAAAGCAACTTCCAACAATTCATGTTTCTTCAGTACATGAATCTGGAAAGTTAACATGTATGATAACATGAACATTATTCACTCAGCAAGACAGCATCAACAAATTCTGAGTTATTCGACACAGCTCTCTTCAGGTATTTAACTTGGTGAAACTTTCTGGCTAATCCAGTTCTGCAAACACTGTATTTTGAGAATGCATTGTCTTTGCCATCTTACTTCAATCAGTTTGTATCACTTACAGATGTTTTTTGTTAAAGAATATTCAATTTAACCTGCTAAATAGAAACCATCAATATTAACTGTTTTAACATTATTCTTAGAGGAAAAGGTATTGCCATCTTTTTTGTTGACAGTGGTATAGAATCCACTTAATCAGTTTACCAAAGGAAAATAATAATACCTTTTTTAGGATTTTCTTTTTCCTGTGAATTTATCAGGACAGATACATTCCAACCCAGTAAACCACCCACTGCATGAAATCTAACTCCTGAACAACATAGGCATTGATTTCACAACCAACCCACAGTGCTACACAGATTAACCCACAGGCCAGATCTGCTGTAATGGAAGATACTCAAGTTGCCAGAGTTATTTCAGCTTTACTAGGCAGAACCTTGGGGATTTCACTCCCTTCACCATACAAGAAAGTACTTGTTACACCTACCTCATACTACTGATCTTCCCAAAGAAACCATTGTCCTGTTTCAGTTTTCCCCTAACTACTTTCATCTCTATGTTTGCTTCCTGTTACCCGCCATCCCCTTTCTTCATTCTCTGCTCTTCCAGGTGTTTCTAATCCCATCATATTTCTAACAATGCTCGATCTGAATGAAGTACTTGATTTTGACATTCTGTGTGCCACAATGAGACAACGCAGTTTACGGTGCATTTAAAAAAACTTAGAATGATGTAGAATACAAGAAAGCCATTCTGTCCAAAATGTCTGTGACAGTTCTTTGATATCTAGATAGTCTCATTCTTCGTCTTATGTATAATTAAATATTTCTCTTTGAAAGTTGTTCTTGGATTAAGCTCATAATCTCAGCAAAACCACAGAACTCCCTTGCACTGAAACTAAATAATATTTGTTCTTGTGATGTAGTAAGCATTAATTTCCATTCTGATATGTGTAGGGGTGTGTGCAGTTATCACTTTTTATACACTAATGACAGATCTTGATTACAATTTGAATTTTATTGTTGTTTATAGAAACACTGTTATATTTTGTAATGTTATTTGACACCAGCATTTCTGAATATAAAATTGGCTGTCAGATGACAGCATTTCTAATTGATTCAATCATGAGTTTGAAGAATATCTGTGGTGTTTTTTTTTAGAAAGGTTCCAATCCACAAATAGGAAAACACTGAGTCTCATATTTACACTCCCAGCCCAGTGAAGTCATAAATCATTTTCCAGCATTGCTTCAGTTTTCTTGGCATCATTGCAACTGATAACTTCAGCCATTTATTGCCATGGTTTACACACAGCTGCTTTGAGAGGATGCCTTCCACAATGGATGTTCGATTTGTATATTTATTAGAACAACAGTTTAATGGAATTATCATAAAAACTAACAGCTGTGGATGATGGCCCCTCCTTGATTGCAAAGAAATTAATCTTTTTTTAAAGATTTTGAATCCTGCCTGCCAGTGTTGTTTAGCACACTCATTTAAAAATGGTTTGGCAAAAATAACTGAGGAAACAAACTCTGTAGTTTCTTTGGTGTTACTGAAAACACTATCATACAGACTTGTGAGCGGAGGCAACAGAATGTCCTCTATTAAATAAAACAATTCACCAAGCAAATAGCATCATCTGGAACAACAATCTCTCAAGATCATCCCTCAGTGTACACTGGTGTATCAAAGGTAATATGTAATAGAAAATCTAAATCTAAAAGCTACAGATGCTGGAAGTTTGAAATAAAGCAAAGATCTTTGATTGGAAACATTAACACTGTTTCATTTCCCTCTGTGATGCTGCCTGACCTGATATGTTTCCTTCTGCAGCTTTTTCTGTTTTCCATTTTTATCACACTGCTTAATATTCAGCTTCCTTCTTACAAAGAACATAGATATGAAATCCTCTACATGCACTAAATTATACCCTACTTTAAATATTAAATTACATTTACTGATTATTGCACATTAAATTTAACCACGAATTTACTCATTCTCTTATTCTGTTCATACACAATGCTTTTTACTTAGCATTTCTGTAATTACAATATTAACATAATCATTACCATAAATCTGAACACACTGTATACAGGACACAGGTTTCGTAAACAGTAACATAAACATGTAATAACTGATTAATAGCCACAACAAATACAGTTTGCTATGATGTTTGGCACACTGCAGAATATCATCAGTTTAATGGTATTAGTCTTTGTGTTTGCCATTATTAACCCTCTCTGCCTTCCTCCTCTGTTCAATACTGTCTTGTGTCCTGACTTCCCTCATCTCTTCCTAACCCATGCTTCTCTCTTTTCCCAGTTCACCTTTTTAGCCTCTGCTCTGGATCCACTCATGGGTTTTCTTTTTGAGCCTGTATCCTGGTGTCTGTGCCAATTTCTTCCAGAAGGAGGAAAATGGCCATTCAAGATCATGTTGGCTCACGAAGCAATCCCACTACCTTATTAATTCCCCCTGTCGTTCTCATTCTACAACTCTTGTATTCAGTAGAGGGGATCAATCCAGCAACTCATGTCATTGGGATTTTGGAGGAAACTCACGCAGTCACAGGATCTGCACTGACAGTACTAGAGGTTAGGATGAACCTGGATCACGGAAGCTGTGATTCAGAGGCTCTACTAGGTGTGCCACAGTGCTACTCCGTCAAGGAAAATCCCACCCAAAATCCCACTATGTTGGAGCTGAAGCACATGTGAGGACATGTGACTGACTGGTTGCACTACACCTTGATCTTCTGTTGCTTAGATCAGGAATGAAACTGCTCAGATTTGTTTCCTGTTGCTTCTTTTGTGGTCTAGAGAGCTTAGGTCTGAATGTCCCTAAGCAATGGAGTGTTTGTGGTAGGTGAATCAAATGATGGGTATCATGGTTTTTGAACTGCCTTTGTTTTGTTTGCAGCAACTATCATCACACTACTGCTTCAGAGTGTTGACGTGCTTTCAGTCCTGAGGCCATGGTACTGTCATAGCACTATTCCCATGGAGTCCATGTCTGTGTAGGACCAACCTGATCCATGATAAGCTTCTCAACTCTATTCCCCCAGCTGATGCTGTTAATGGTCTTTTGCGAACCTTTCCTTCCCTTTTGTGCTCTCCATTCTGTCGTCATCATTGTACCCACATTGGGAATCCATGGCACTCCTGAAAAACTGAGGCTGAGTGTAGTGAAGAGGAGCTGGCAACATGGATGGTGTTGATTGTGCATGTTGTGTGCCAGGTCAGGCTAATGGATCCAGGTGCCCTACATCCACCATTTTCTCAAATAGTGAAACAGGTCTACAGTGTTTGTCATCTCCCTGGTCGTAAACTCATCTTTGAAGCATCTGGACAGTAAAGACATCGACATTAGACTACTGTTTATTGGCTACACTCCACTTTCAAACTATAATTCAAACCAGACTCAACACCGGGCTCCATGTCCCTTTGCAATTGCATCCTTATCTTAACCACAGACCACAATCAGTAAGGCAGCATTTCCTCCACCTTGTTTATTTTCCACAAAGCAGTGTCATCAGTCCCCTTCTCTACTCTCTATGGTCTCCAGATTCAGCTCTTACAAGTTTGCAGTTGATGCCACTGGGGCGAGTCGTATCTGACATAATGATGAATCAGAGTACAGGAAGCAGATACAGAGCTTAGAGACATGGTAACAACCTTTCCCTCAGGGGATGGTGCATGTGATCTTGTTCATATCAGAGGTGTTGAGGTCAAGAGGGTTGAGAGTTTCAAGGTCCTAGGAGTGAACAGTCTGTCCTGATTTAATCACACAGGTGACATGCCAGGGAAGCTCACCAGGACCTATATACTTCCTCAGAAGATTAGAGAACCTTGGCATATCCCCATCAACTCTCACCCACTTTTATTGATGCCATAGAAACCCTCGTATCTGGATGCATCATGCTTGGCGTAGAACTGCTCTGCCTGTGATTCTGGTCGTAGCTCCGTATGTAACCAGAGCCCACACCCAGCCTGGACATCCTTCTCACATCTCCCATTGAGCAGAAGCTACAAAAGCCTGAAAGCACATACTTCCAGACTCAAGGACTCCTGTCACGCTGTAATAAGACTACTGGATGGTTTCTTAGTATGATGCAGTAAGATGGACTGTTGGTGTCACGATCTACCTCATTATGATGTTGCACTTTATTGTCTACCAGCACTGCACTTTCTCTATAGCCGTTACACTTTATTCTGTTATTTTGCATTGTGCTGCTTTGAGGCACTGTGTAATAATTGATCTGTATGAAAAGTATGCAAGACGTATTTTTCATTGTACCTTGGTGGTGGCTGTCCGTCATGTCTGACGATGACAGGAAACCAGTGTGTGAGAGTTTTTAACATGCAAAAGCTGTTGCGCTCTCTTGACATCAGAAGGCCGGGTCCAGTGGCATGAACAAATATCACAAACTCGGTACATGTGACAATAATAAACCGATTCCAGTTCCAATATCACCATACTGATGTGTTCCCAAATTACACTGATGGCATCATTTGGCTATTAGAAATCCAGCTTAATCTTAATCTTGGACCATTACATGCTCTGTGCACTGTGAGTCACTGATGAAAACGAACCAGCTGCTCCTCCCAGATCCTGTATAACTATGCTGGTATTTGAGTGATAAACCAATGGGAAGCTTCTGTTGTCATTCTCTTCACAACTGGATGATTACTTTTGCAGCACCACAGTTTATGCAAGATGAATCTTCAGAATGTGCCAAGTAAATGCATATCCAAGGGCCTTGAACTGTATTCATTTTATTGTGTGTAATATCAATCTATATTTAAAAAAACAATTGCGTTTAGTGAACAGGAGCAGAGTTCACATATTCAAAGTGAAAGTCAAGTATGTACAGTATACAACCCTAAGATTTGTTCTCCTGCAGAAGCAAAGAAGTATCATGGAACCTGTTCAAAGAAAACAACAAAGTGCAAAAGAAGAACAAATGAAGCAAACGGCAAAAAGCGAGTGAATAACACACAGAATATTAAATATCAAACCGCAGAGTCCTCAAAACGGTGTAGGAATGTTCAGCTCAGTTCAGCCGAGAGCTGTGTCATTTGTTGACTGCAGGCTGCAGAGCCAATCTACAATGAAATGCCCCAATCGAATAAAAAGTAACCAGAATCCAGAAACACATGTAACATGAACTGCAGAGTCCTCCAAAAACGAGTCCACAGTCACAAGCCATGCTGATCAAACCTTGCAGTCTGGGACCCAAAACTCCTACTCCTCCCTCCAGCAGCAGCGAGCGAGAGGGAGCGGGAGACCTGTGAAACAGAGGCAGAAGATCCTGAATACCCGCTCACCTTCTGCTCTTGTCCTCGTGAACTTCAGACTTGCTCGAGCTTTAATTGGCAAGAGGTGATGGAGCCGATCGTAGATTCGTGCTATAACTTGGGGTCATGCACTCTGCTCTCAACCGCGCTGAATTCTCCCAGAGACAGCAAAAGCATCAGATAACATATTTGGCCCAAACTCACATCATCAGAATGTAAATTACAGGCTCCAATCACACAGAGTTTTGTAGTAGAAATAGTTTGTGAACTGTCCGCAGGATGTCACCATTTGATGAGTTATTCTGCTGGTGCCATCTCAGAAATATAACATAACCTGATACCGTACTTCCATATTTATGTTCTATGTTCATTCATCTGTCATGCTGAAAGGTTGCTAGTAATCTGTAGTGGCAGAAACTGATGTTCAGCACCCATTTTAACATCAGTTGTTGTGCATATTGGAGGCCTATAAATTGTGCAGCTCTCACTGGAGGTCAGGCCTCCTTTAGCATTAAAGGGAAACCCAACCTTTTCCACTACAGGAAAGACCAAGGCTTTCATCTTTTGACAGAAAAGTTCTCTGATTTTCATCTATTACTGCTGGGTTATTTCTCACAATATCCCAGGAGGATAAAGAAATTTGATATGTCCCTGTCGCCACTTGCCAATTTTTATTGATGTGCCATAGAAAGCACTCTGTCTGGAAGCATAGCAGTCTGGCATGGCAGCTGCTCTGCACAAGACCACAAGAAACTTCTGAGAGTTGTGAGCACAGTTCAGTGTATAACAAGAGTCAGCCTCCCCTCCATGAGCTCTGTGTATACTTCTCATTACTCTGTAAAGCAACCAGTATTTTCAAAGACGCACCCGAGTCCAGGTATTCTTTCTTCTCCCCTCTCCCATCAGCCACAAGTTACAAAAGCATGAAAGCACGTACCACCAGGCCCAAGGACAGCTTCTACCCCAGTGTTATCATACTCTTGTATGATAAGATGGACTCTGGGCCTCACAATCTATCTTGTTGTGATCTTGCACTTTATCATTTCCCTGCACTGCACTTTCAGTAGCTTTTACACTTGATTCTGCATTGTTACTGTTTTAACTTATTCTACCTCAATACTCTATGAATTAATTTATCTGTATGAACAGCATGCAAAACAAGCTTTTACTGTATATTGGTGCATGTGAACAGAATAAATCAATACTAATACTGTTACCTGCTGCTCCCTAACACCACTGACCGCCACATTATTATGACTTTCTCAGATGCAACACAAATTGAACCTATTTTAGTTCCTTGTCTTGAGATAAAGTGGAAAAGTAGTAGCTAACTATTTTATATAATATATTGATCATTTTAAACTTGGGCAAGGTCATTGATGCCATTTTTCTCTGTTTCTATGGTTTCCAGTACCTTTATTATTCCCTTTTCTAAGATGTAAGGAGCTGTCATTTCTGTTCCCGCCTGTATTTCAGGCTGTTTCTTTGATGTGGCATCTTTTCATGAAAGGACATAATTAGGCTTGACGTGTTAAAGAAGGACATAATGGAAAACAAAAGTAAATATTTAGTCCGCACTGGCAATAGGAAGTAACCCTGCCTCATGCAGTTCAATTATTGGTGATTTTATGTGCATTCTTAAATTTGTAAGATACATTTCAAATGCATGCACTACTGAAGTATGGATCTGTACTGGGAGCAATGAAAGTGTTGTAAGGCTATGTGAAAATTTGGCATTTATGAATAGAGTAAATGAAGCAAGACAATATGTACTACTTTGTACAAAGCAGTCTTGGACCATCTGATAAATGGTACTGGTTACTAACCTTAATTTAACACATTTTTATTGCCTTTATTTCTGTTCCTAGGACCAATACCTGTAGTATTTGAGGTAAAATTTATCCTTGGTAGCTTGTGCTAAATATGCATTGTATACAGGAGCTGGGCATTCTTATTCCCACTTCTAATACAGCTCGTCTACGAATCCAATTTGTTCCTCCAATGAAATGACATTTTGAAAGCAGAGTAAATATATTTCTCTACCTTATATTTCCTCTACCTTATTGCATGTTGAAATTGTGAATTAGATGCTTTAAAAATGTTTCCTGAAATGCTTCAAACCTGTCTGAACTCTTATATGTGTCTGCTGCTTTATTTAGCACAACCTGACATTTAGACAGTAAATTACAAAGTTTTGCTCTGAGGTATTGACAAATTTTATGTGAATCCATTTACAGTCATATTGTTATGAGATTCTAGCTCTGTCCTCACACTCAGTGGCAAAACCTGAAACTCGCCTAGTTAGATGAAATTAAAATGAGTTGTTTATCAGTCTTTGTTTATGTCGTTTTTCATAAAGTTATTGTATTACTTTATTTTCATGTAACTGCTTACAAGAAATTGTTTCTCAAGACAGTGTATGGTAAAATATACATACTTTGATAATCCATTTTACTTTGACTTTTCTGCCCTTTATGAAGCCAATCATGAAACGTGTATTAAAAATGTAAGAACATAAGCAGCAGGAGCTTGCTCAGTGATTCAGTAGGATAATGGCTGATCCCTTGCTGGCTTCAACCTCACACCTTGTTCCTTGGCTCCCTTGTATATTTTCAACAACTCCAGTTCCACAGCTTTCTATGGCAAAGAACTCCAAACATTTACCACGTCCTGAGAGAGAAATTCCTTCTCATCTCCATCTTAAGTGGCCAACCACATTTTCAATAACTGTGCCTCCTTACTCTAAGTGCCCCCCACTAGGGGAAACAACCTCTCAATCCTTTCTGAATATCCTTTGTGGCATTGAGACCACCTAAACACCACTCAGTGATGGCTCTACCTGCTCATTCTTTTTTCATGTGTCAGCCCTCTCACCCAAGAAATCAATCTGATGAACCTTCTCTGCACTATGAAGTATGTAATTCCTTCAATGTTGATCACTCCCTCCCCCAGTATAGAGTGCCCTCCTGCTTCAAAACATCCACTGTTGTCCTTGTACCTAAAAAGACCAAGGCAACAAGGCTGAATAACTGGCATCCTGTCGCACACACCTCAATAATAAGCAAATACTTTGAGAGGCTGGTCAAGGACTACATCTGCAGTTTGCTACCACCCAAAATTCGCCTTCTGACACAACCAGTCAACAGATGACCCAATACCCACAGCTCTACAAACCGTGAGAATGCTGTTCTTGGACTACAGTTCAGCATTCAACACCAGAATTCCCTCCGGACTCGACAAGAAGCTCAGACACCTCTACCTTGACCCTGCCTTGTACAGCTGGATCCTGGACTTCCTATCAGATCTCCAGCAGGTGGTAAGAGTGGGCTCCCTCACCTCTGTCCTTCTGACCCTCAACACAGGTGTCCCTCAAGGCTATGTACTAAGCGCCTTCCTTTACTCTCTCTATACCCATGATTGTGCCACCACCCACAGCTTCAATCTGCTAATTAAATTTGCTGACAACACTACATTGATTGACCTAATCTCAAATAATAATGAGGTAGCCCACAGAGAAGAACATAGAATAGTACAGCACATTACAGGCCCTTTGGCCCACAATGTTGTGTCGACCCTCAAACCCTGTCTCACATATATCCCCCCACCTTAAATTCCTTCATATACCTGTCTAGTAGTCTCTTAAATTTCACTAGTGTATCTGCTTCCACCACTGACTCAGGCAGTGCATTCCACACACCAACCACTCTGAGTAAAAAACCTTCCTCTAATATCCCCCTTGAACTTCCTTCCCCTTATCACCCTGACACAGTCGTGTCAAGAAAACAACCTCTCCATCAATGCTGCAAAAACAAAGGAGCTGGTTGTGGACTACAGGAGGAATGGAGACAGGCTAACGCTTATTGGCATCAATGGATCTGGGGTTGATAGGGTAAACAGCTTTAAGTTGCTCAGAATAAACACCGCCGAGGATCTCACGTGGTCTGTACACACCAGCTATGTGGTGAAAAAGGCACAACAGCGCCTCTTTCACCTCAGACAATTGAAGAAGTTTGATTTGGGCCCCCAGATCCTAAGAACTTTCTACAGGGGCACATTTGAGAGCACCCTAACGGGCTGCATCACTGCCTGGTATGGGAACAGTAAATTGCTTATAGGTAACAGAGGCCTCAGGACTCTTCAGAGAATGGTGCAAACAGCCCAGCGCATCTGTAGATGTGAACTTCCGGCTATTCAGGATGTTTACAAAGACAGGTGTGCGAAAAGGGCCCTTAGGATCATTGGGGACCTGAGTCACCCCAACCACAAACTGTTCCAGCTGCTATCATCTGGGAAATGGTACGGCAGCGTAAAAGCCAGGACCAACAGGCTCCAGGACAGCTTCTTCCACCAGGCCGTCAGACTGATTAATTCACACCAATACAATTGTATTATCTGGCCTGTTGTACATACTATTTATTACAAATTACTATAAACTGCTCATTGCACATTCAGACAGACATAACGTAAAGATTGTTACTCATCATGTATGTGAAGGATGTACGTAATAAATTCAAACCAAGTCAAAACTGTGAACAGTATTTCAGGAGTGGCTTCACCAGCATCCTCTGAAGATGCATCAAAACATCCATTTTAAATTTACACTGCCAACCTACTTATTATCCTTTGCAGGCTTTTTGCATCCTCCTTGCAACCAGCTGGCCCGCTGTCTTTGTATCATCAGCAGATCTGGCTCACTTGACTCAGTCCTTTCTTCTAATCCATTAATATTGCTTATAGGTAACTGAGGCCCCAGCTCTAACCTCTGTGGCATCCACAATTTATTTCTTGTCACCCTGAAAATAATCCATTTGTTAGTCAGCTCCCTATCCTGGCCAATGTATTACCCCCAATCTTGCGACTTTTTTTGCAGTAGCCTTTTAACTGACACCTTAGGCTGCCTTCTGGAAACCCAAATGCACAATGTTTACCAACTTCCCATTATCCACTCTATTTATAACATACGTAAGAACAGTAGTTAATCTTTCTTTTTCAGAAAGCCGTGTTGTCTCTACTTGATTGTCTTATCATTTTCTAAATGTTACTATTGATTTCAGTTTTTTCTCTATGGCATATGTTAGGCCAACCTGTCTTTATTGAATAATGGTTTCTAATTTCAAATTTTCAAATCCTCGTGGACCTCTGCAGACTAAGAGAATCTCGGTGGATTACAATCATCCTGTTCGCTGTCTCTAAGACTACTTCCATTGGGCCCAGTGATACAACCCATCGTGTTCAGGAGAATCTAGCAGCGTTAGTTTACTGGTGCTTTTCCACCAGTGGTGGAGGTTACTTTCCATTCTCCCCTCCCTTTACTTAATGCAATATTCCTTGCAGAAATCCTGTGTTAATTTATCATCTTTCTCTGATATTTATAGTACAGACAGTATTGTGTAGGATAAAAATCTTTTATATAAACATCAGAAAGTGGTAAAATAGATCCCCCGGTATACCCTGCTCTCATATTATTCACAAGATTGAAATTTGTGAATTCCCCTTCAAGTTTAGACAGAGTCACAGAAGTAAGTTTTGGCACTTCAATTTTACTATTGAGAACCTTTTATTTTCTGCTTTTAACAGGAATGTCAGTTTTGAACTGTAGCCAGGCCTAACAGTAAGCGTTTGCGAAAGGAGACGGGAGTCTTTATGAACTAAGCGGCAGATAAAGCACTGTGTCTTTTGATTGGAGAGATGGGAGCAGGGACTAAGAGTTAGTGCAGGGGAGAAGGAAATATGCATCATATTGGGAATAAAAAAATAATTTTGTGAACTGGAAGTGTTGGAGGGGGCAACTGTTAGCCCAGTAATCTGGAAATCAGGGATATGTTTTTCCAAGAAGATATGGGAATGGTCATTGGATTGGCTTTAGGGAAAATACTTTTTTGGTTTGATATGCATGAAAACGAATGTAATTTATGGGTTTTTTTTTGTTTAAAAGCCGAGGAGGGAAAGTAGATTAACATGAAGTTAAACAGACAGAGTGAGGAACTTATCCTTGATCTCCAGTCAGTGAAGTGAATAGGATCAAATATCAGAAGGTGAGTGCATTCACGCACAAATAATTCCCCTCTTACAAACTCTAACATAAAATGTAATATTTTTTAGGGTGGAGCATTCTGCTAGATTATCCTGGAAATGCAGTGTGGGATTAGGGACAAGGTGCACTTTAGAAAAACTGTGCAGAATATGTGTGAGAATATGCTTGTGAACAGTGACACCTTAGCATTAGAATTAATTCAAATAGCAAATCCAAAATTAACTTCAATCCATGGCACTTTAGTAGGTGAAATAATGCTTGTTTTCAGATGTGTTATTGTCAAAGTTTAGGCTGGTACTGTTAAAGTACTTTATATAATGTAATGCATCTCATCTAATAGCCTCCCTTTTGCCTGCTAAAATGGAGGGCTGTCAGGGAGCTTTTCTGACAAAGCAGACGTTTTTGCAATCTGCATACAATTGTAACAAAAAAAATTCTAATTGCTTCTTACAACATTCAGTTACTCACCTCTGTTACAAGCAATTTTTTTTTTAGTATTGGTTGAGAGGAGGACAGGGCTGGCAGTTTTAACATTCGAGGGTATAGGTTTTTCAGAAGTGACAGAGAGGAATATAAAAGAGATAGAGAAGTTGCATTACTTATGAAGGAGACTGTCACACTGCTCTAAGAGAGGACACCTTAGAGGGGGTCATCTAATGAGGCCATGTGGACGGAACTCAGGAATTTTAGAAGTGCAGTCACTGTGATGGAGTTACATAATATAGGTGATTCACCATCAATAACTCTCGGAGACAGATAGTGAATGATAGGCTTTTATTAGCAGCAAAAGGGACCACAGCATCTTGGAGACTGAGGGAGGAACAGTGCCCCAACCACCTTTATACAGGGGTTTGTGGGAGGAGCCACAGGAGCAGTCAGCAGAGGGGTGTATCCAGACAGGTATACATAGTTTACCACAATAGGCTCCCTATAGCCACCAGGAGTTAGAGGAACAGATATGTGGAAAAGATATAAAAGTAACAAGGTTTCTGTGGTGGGTAATTTTAACTGGAACTTGCTCGGTGCCTCGTGGAGGGTTTCTTGAAACAATATGCAGATAACCCAACTTGAGATGAGGCTGTACTGGATCTTATTTTGGGGAATGAGCCTTGCCAGGCGATGGAAGTTTCAGTGCGAGAGCATTTTAGCAACAGTGGCCAAAATTGCATAAGTTTTAAATAGTTACGGATAAAGTTAAGACTGGTCTTTGGATGAAACTACTAACTGAGGGGAAGAATAATTACAACAGTGTTAATCAAAGACTAGAGAAAGTAGATTGGAGTGACTGAGGATAAAGCCACATCTGACAAAAGGCAAGCCTTTAAAGCCCAATTGTTTGTTCAGGACCAACATGTTGCTATGAGGGTAAAAAGTAAGGATGGCAAGATTTAGGAACGTGGGGTGACAAGACATATTGTAACTATAGTCAAAAAGAAAATGGGAATATATGTGAGGTTGAGGAAACTGAAATAAAACTCAGCCTTTGAGGAATATAAAGAAAGGAAGAAAGAATTTAAACAAGAAATTAGTACTAGAAGGGACCATGAAAAGTTCTTCACAAGTATAATTAGGGAGAATCACAAGACATTTTATATGTCTATCAGAAGTAAGAGAATAGGTGGGAAAAGGACCAAGGAAGGAGTTTATGTAATACATACAAAATGTTGGAGGAACTCAGCAGGCCAGGAAATGTCTATGGAAAAGAGTAAACAGTCAACACTTCGGCTGAGACCCTTCATCAGGACTGGAAAAAAGAGATTAGAAGTCAGAGTAAGAAGGTGAGGAGGGGGGAGGAAGATGTACAAGGTGGTAGGTGAGACCAGGAGAGAGGGAGGGGTGAAGTAAAGAGCTGGGAAGCCGATTACTGAAGGAGATAAAGGGCTGGAGAAGGGGGACTCTGATAGGAAAGGACATAAGGCCATGGAAGAAAGTGGGGAGATAAGAGAGAGAAATGGGAATGGTGAAGGGGAAATGGGGGCATTTTCCAGAAGTTTGAAATATTGATGTTCATACCATCTGGTTGGAGGCTACCCAGATGCAATATAAGCTGTTGCTCCTCCGACCTGAGTGTGACCTCTTCATGGCAGTAGAGAAAGCCATAGACTGACGTGTCGGAATGGGAATGGGGAGTAGAATTGAAATGGATGGCCACCGGGAGATCCCACTTTTTCTGGCGGATTGAGTGTAGGTGCTTGCCAAAGTGGACGACATTTTTACAAGTGACAGAGTGGGAAGAGATATAGTCCAGGTAGCTGCGAGAATCAGTGAGTTTATAAAAGATATCAGTATCTAAATTGTCCCCAGAGATAGAGGCAGAGAGATTGGAAAAAGTGGAGGGAGAGGTCAGAAGTGGACCAGGACAGGTTGAAAGCAGGAGGCAAAATTGATAACCTCGATGACACCAGATGGGTGCGGGAAACAGCACCAATGCAATCGTCAATGTAGCATAGGAAAAGTTGGGGGGTGATACTGGTGTAGGTTTGGAACATAAACTGTTCCATGTAGCCAACAAGAAGGCAGGCATAGCTGGGACCCATGCGAATGCCCATGGCTACATTATATTGTTTGAAGTGGGTGGAGCCAAAGGAGAAATGACTGAGAGTGAGGACCAGTTCTGCAAGACAGAGGAGAGTGGTGGTGGCGGGGAGCTGGTTGGGTCTGGTGTCCAGAAAGAAACGGAGAGCTTTGAGGCCTTCCTGATGGGGAATGGAGGTGTATAGGGATTGGACATCCATAGTCAAAATGAGATGACCAAGGCCAAGGAACTTGAAGTTATTGAAAGGATCAAGAGTGTGATCAAAAGATCAAATGCCATGGATGTAGATAGGAAGGGACTAAACTGGGATGGAGTTAACAGAGTTGACTCTGTTAATAAAACAGAGTCAAGTATGCATACATAAGGAATTTATGCATGGAGCTAGAGGAAGTGGGTGAGGTCCTTAGTGTGTACTTTGCATCAATATTCACCAAGGAGAAAGACATGGGTGATGGTGAATTAGGGAGGGAGATATTGACCTTCTAGGGCAGAGGTTCCCAACCTAGGGTCTATGGACCCCTTGACTAATGGTAGGGGTCCATGGTATAAAAAAGGTTGGGCACACCTGTTCTAGGACATGTTGATATTGAGGAGGAGCAAATGTTGGGTGTCCTGACATACTGTACGTTAAGATGTGTAAATCCCCTGGATCTGATAGGATCTATTCAAGCATACTGAAGGAAGCAAGACAGGAGACTGCTAGGACTTTGTCAGATATTTGTATCCTCCTTAACCATGAGTGAATGTCAGAAGACTGGAGAACAGCCAATTTTTCCTTTGTCTAACAAGGTTAGAAAGAACAAACACCAATGGTAGGGAAAATATTGATGAAGATTCTAAGGGTCATGGTAGACTGAAGGGCTTGTTCCTGTGCTGTACTGTTCTGTGTTCATTGCCTGGGTGGAAGTGTATATGCGTATAGTCATTGTGTAAGGCTGGAGGTGGATTCGTATGAAGTTTGTATCCCTCCAAGGTTGAACATAGAGTTTTATTTTTTATATATGCATTGGCATATTAAATGCAACCACTGAATCAAGTGCTCCACACTGCAAACCTCATCAATGGAGTTGAGAGGAAATGGAAGGAATTTAAGTAGAATATGTGTGTATTTTTGTTTTTAATTGTAACTTTCCATAAAATATAAAAAGCTAATATTGAAGTTTGCAACGGCACAAAAAATCCAAAAATGAAAGAGGCCGCAGATCCTCATAACATTTTAAAATAGCTTTCTGCAGTCACGTGAAGCAATATGTTTTTCTGCCCCAAGTATCTTAAGATTCTAGTATGTAAGATTCTAGCTAATAGAACCATCCTATTTTATTAATAACTCAAGGCAAATTTTGGAGTCTTATCACTACAGCTGGGGCAAAAGGCACATTGCTTGTTTCATAGCTTTGATAACTTTGATAAAAAAAGTTGATATCTTTTTTTTCTTACTCAGTATTGTAATCTTCATAGCCAGAACAGGTGGAAGGACTTTCCCCATAACTGAGATGTATGCAGAGTTCTGCCGATTTTTATTCTGAGTGGCATCTTCCATAAAATGTTGATATGAAGATTTGCATGGAACAAGATTGCAAAGCAGCTAAATGTTGTGTTCCAAGGCTCTAGAATTCTGAACAAATTATTCTTGCAAGACAAAAATATTCCACATTTAGCTGCATCGTATAAGGTTAAGGGATAACTAACTTTAACTCAAACAAACCATTAAAAATATGTCTGTAGTTGTTATGGAGTCATACAATACAGAAGTGGGTCTAGCCTACCATATCCTTGCCAATCATTTTGCCCATCTAGTTCTATTTTCCTGAGTTAGGTCCATATCCTTCTATGCAGGCCTATTTAAGTGACCATTCAGATGTCTCTTATTCCACAGCTTCTCTGGCAACAAGTTCCAGATATCAATAACTTTCTGCATTTAAAAAAAAAATCCCTCAGAACCCTTTAAAATGCCTTACTCTCACCTTAAGGCTCTGCTCTCTTGTTTTTGATACCCATATCATCAGAAAAAGATTGTGTCTAACTCCCTTATTGATGCCTCACATAATCCTATATATTTATATCAGTTGAAACCATTTCTTACTAAATCCACACTTGTGTAAAGCATGGCGCAGCTGACAAAGGTCCCTTCAAATAATATGAAATGCATAGTTGACTACATCAGATGGCTTCTCAATTGGAGTTGAAGTATTTGCAAACCTTTTTCCAAGTTTGACGATCAAACTTCCAAATAGCCAACCCAAGCTACCAGTATTCCGTAATATTATTTTACTTTTATTGTCACCAAACAATTGATACTAGAGCGTACAATCATCACAGCGATATTTGATTCTGCGATTCGCGCTCCCTGAAGTCCAAATTGAAGTAAATCTAATAAAAATTTAAATTATAAATCATAATTAGAAAATAGAAAAGGGAAAGTAAGGTAGTGCAAGTCAGGTCCGGATATTTGGAAGGTACGGCCCAGATCCGGGTCAGGATCCGTTCAGTAGTCTTATCGCAGTTGGAAAGAAGCTGTTCCCAAATCTGGCCGTACAAATCTTCAAGCTCCTGAACCTTCTCCCGGAGGGAAGAGGGACAAAAAGTGTGTTGGCTGGGTGGGTTGTGTCCTTGATTATCCTGGCAGCACTGCTCCGACAGCGTGTGGTGTAAAGTGCGTCCAAGAATGGAAGATTGATTTGTGTGATGTGCTGGACTATGTTCATGACCTTCTGCAGCTTCTTCCGGTCTTGGACAGGACAACTTCCATACCAGGTTGTGATGCACCCTAGAAGAATGCTTTCTACGGTGCACCTATAAAAATTAGTGAGGGTTTTAGGGGACAGGCCAAATTTCTTCAGCTTTCTCAGGAAGTAAAGGTGCTGGTGGGCCTTCTTGGCAGTGGACTCTGCTTGGTCAGACCAAGTCAGGTCATTTGTGATATTCACCCTGAGGAACTTAAAGCTTTTGACCTGTTCCACCTGTGCACCACCGACGTAGATGGGGTCGTGTGGTCCGCTACTCCTTCTGAAGTTAACAACCAACTCCTTCGTCTTGCTGACGTTGAGGGATAGGTTATGGTCTTCGTACCATACCACCAGTTCTTAATTTCCTCTCTGTACTCAGACTCATCATTACCCAAGATACGGCCTACAGTTGTGATGTCATCAGCAAACTTATATATTGAGTTCGATGGAAACTTAGCTACACAATCATGGGTGTACAGTGAGTATAGCAGCGGGCTGAGTACACAGCCTTGTGGGGCACCAGTGCTCAGAGTGATTGTAGACGGGAGCTTGTCCCCTATTTTTACCGCGTGGGTCGTGTCTGTGAGGAAGTTGAAGATCCAGCTGCAGATCTCAGTGCTAAGACCCAGGTTCCAGTGCTTAGGAATCAGTTTATTTGGAAGCCAGAACTAGCATTCTAGAACCAGAGTGGTATTTTGCAACAAGTTGCAATCAGTTATCAATTTATTGATAAATGCTGCAGGAAGCAGCATTTAGTGAGATGCAGTTGTAAATCTGAAAATGAGAAGTAATGTATGGAATTGGTAATATGACAGAAAGCTTGTGATTCAGTTTGTGCCACTTACCTTTCCCTATTGAAAATTATTTAACTGGTCTATATCATTCACAGCAATTATACTTTATATAGCACAATCTAAACCTCATAGATTCTGATACTTGTGCAGTATAATTGAGATCTGTGCTATTCTCTGGTTAGAAGTTGTGATTACACATATTCACACCCCCAACTCTTGCTCCTAACTCTTTTGTTAGTTATCTCATAAATTCTTATAATTTACTCTTAGGATAATCCTCTTGATAATGCAAAAGTTCTTATAAACTGTTCACTAATTTATGCTCAGCTTCTTTCTGTCAAACACTGTGGGATTTGTACAGAGGTAGGTCCCATTTTGTTCATATCTGTGGAGTTCTAGTTTTCAGAGTCTATGGGTGTATGCTGACCTCTCGAAACTGGGAAATTGGTTGTAAAAATGGATTTCAGGACTTTTTGGCTTGGCAGAAATCTGTGGAGGCTTATTTCTACACAGATGGTGTGGACAGCAACAGGAATTTGGCAAATGAAGGTGTTGTCTCTTGGTCCTATGGAATGGAACATAGATCAAACATTATTGCTTTTCAATAAAATTGTGTATTTCAGTTCAAAATGAAATACAGGCCACAATATCTCTAAAATCCAGAAAAAAAGAAACAATCCTTCTTCTTCTCATCTGCTATCAGATTTCAGAACAGTCCATGAACACTACCTCATTATTCCTCTTTTGTTTGTTTATTTAAACCTTGTAGGAGCCATGCATCTGTGCTCTAGTTGCATTGTACTCTGTGTTGCTCATTTATTATGTTTATTATGGTAATCTGTGACATGAGTGGTGGCGTGGTAAAAGTGAAGGCAATATTAATCTCAGATTTGTGCTATGTTCATTGCAGTTTGTAGCAGCTGGGGGTGGGGGTCGACACATGTCATGTCTTTTGCTGACCGCTCAATAATGTTCAATTATGCTTAGCTTACACTTGGGTATGCTTGAAGTTTCATCGCTTCAAGATTGCATGTTTGCTAACTGCTAATAAAGGGCCGAATGCATACCCTCGATTTCTGGAGCAATCATTATTAGAATGAGGCTGCGTCATGCAAGTGTAACAAATCCGTTGCGTCACCAGCAGCGGCAATTGTTTTGGTTTGGTTTGGCCGCTAAGTACCTCATAGTAATTTTTATGTCTTGCACTGCACTGCTGCTACAAAGCAACACATTTCACAACTTATGTCAGTGATAATAAACCTGATTCTGATTCATTATATTGCATTGTTCACCAGAGTAGGACAGCCAAGTGCTTTATGGCCACTTCAATGTCAGCACCATTGCGATGTAGCCACCCCTTCCTCAGTCTCGATGGGGTGGTACCTAAAAGATCATAACAATACAAAGCACTAAACATGTAACTAAGGGAAACACAAGAGGCCAATTATTTTTCAGTCTCCCATCAAGAGCATCAATTTTGGAGGGAAATCACTTGAAATGAAAGTTTTGCATGAAAGCTGTGAGAGCTGACAATGATCTAGTTTCATAATGCAAAACAGGGGAAAGTACTTCACTCCTACCTGCACTGCTTTTATAAATGGATTCCATAACTGTCTGTCCTTAGTTTTCCTAATACTAAATCTATTTTACAGGAAGTTGAAAATTATGTTATTGAATATTGCATGGTGTTTTGCAATTGTAAGAACCTGCAATAATCACATTGCACAGGGTTCTTGAAAATTGGAAGAATTCAACTGTGCTTCAGTTGGAGTTTTTAAGTTGCAGTGTGCTTTCATAAGTGCATGAAGTGGCATAATGAATAGGACTCCCATTGTGATGAGAAAGTTACCTTTTACTTATGGTTAAGCTAATGATAGTTGCACCTTTCATCTTTCATCTTTCCTCTTTTATCTTTCCCTCTCTGCTTTTCGCAGGGATCATTCCCTGCATGACTGCCTGGTCCACGTGTCCCTCCCCACAGATCTCCCACCTGGTACTTATCCCTGCAAGCGTAAGTGCTACACCTGTCCCTACACCTCCTCTCTTACCACCATTCAGGGACCCAAACAGTCCTTCCAGGTGAGGCAACACTTCATTTGTGAGTCTGTTGGGGTCATCTATTGTATCCGGTGCTCCCGGTGCGGCCTCCTCTACATCGGCGAGACCCGACGCAGATTGGGGGATGGCTTCGTCGAGCACCTATGTTCTGTCCGCCACAACAGACAGGATCTCCCGGTTGCCACTCACTTCAACTCTGCTTCACATTCCCATTCGGATATGTCCATACATGGCCTCCTCTACTGCCATGATGAGGCCAAACTTCGGTTGGAGGAACAACATCTCATCTACCATCTGGGTAGTCTCCAGCCCCTTGGTATGAACATCGAATTCTCCAACTTCCGGTAATTCCCTCCCTCTCCCTTCCCCCATCCCACCTTCACTCTGTCTCCTCACCTAGCTGCCTATCACCTCTCATAATGCTGCCTTCTACTACTACCCGTAGTGCTTTTCCCGTAGATTCCTTCTTCATTTCTCCTGCCTATCCCTTCCCTGCTTCCCTCCCCCACCCCTTGATCTTTCCTCTGATTGGTCTTCCACCCTCCCCCGACCTTCTTTATAGGGCCCCTGCCCCCTCCTTCTTTAGTCCTGATGAAGGGTCTCGACCCGAAACGTTGACTGCTTCTTTCAACGGATGCTGCCCGACCTGCTGAGTTCATCCAGCTTTTTTGTAAGTCTTGATAATTGCACCTTATATCTGTTGTGGGAAATACTGCCTTTGACACGTGGAACTAAAAAGTATAATGTAAAATAATAGGAAACTGCATCATGACTCAAGAAACTCATTCATCCCACATAGCATGCCTACTTACATGGAATGCACAAGTCTGATTCTTCAAGGATCATTTCTAGCTTCTGAATCCATTTCAACAGATGACAGCAGTGAATCACCGCAGAGAGAACATGCCAGCATGTTACCGTGATTCTTCAGTTAGAATTGTGTTAGGCTTAATTGCCACACAAGAAATCTAAACAATATTAAAAACTATAATTATCTTCTTCCAGGTGTAAGCGTATTTCTTCCTCTTTCATGTTTGGGATCAAAGGATTTAGGAAGTGCTTTTGACAGAATTGACACAGTGTTTGTGCGACTTAAAGCAGCACTTATATTGGATTGTTACTTTTCATTCTAAATTATATTCCAAAGGGCTTTCCGTGCATCTTGTAGTACTTGCCGGTGTGATACGCAGAGACACAACGAAGCAATGTTCTATGAACTGTTTTATAAAGTTTACCTTGTGCTTGCCAGGACAATAATGAAAATAGGAGTGTGATTTTTTTTTAACAAGATGAGTATCCCTATATCTATTTTTTACATTGATGTGATTAGGAGAATATGAAATCTGAATATGATTCTTATTCTCCTAATCACATCAGTGAAATGTACTGTATCTAATATTTAACAGAAATAGACCGAGAAATGGAAATTCTGTTGTATTTAATCACAAGATTTTGTAGCTGTGTCATAGTTTATATGTATTTATAGTAAGATTACTTTTCTGAAGATAAATCATAAGGTAGGATTGAAACTATTTTAAAGATCTTTCTTGTAACTTTTAAAGGTCATTAGATTTTACCATATGCCCGAAAGAAATTGCGAGTGATGGAAAAACCAATTAATTTACATTTTCACCAATTTCCTTTGCTAACATCATGATAACATTTCTGACGAAGGATGATAAATAAAATATTAGTCTATCTTTATTCTTCAAATACAGATTGACTTGGGGCAAAATCTATTGTGCCTTGTTTCACCCAATTTGGTTCACTAAAATAGAAAGGAGTCCTTGAAATCCATGGTTTCTCTGTAAAACAGATTCAACATGTCATTGCATTGTCAATCTCCAAGAATGTGAAACCACTTACTGATTGAATGTTCGCTCTATATATGGATCATCGACTTTGATTCAAGATTGATACTGCAAATTTAGTGTCACATTGAGGAAAGTTTAATGCATCATTTTGAAAGAGCCTGTCACGACCTTAGGACACCCCAAGCAGGCCACGGCCGAACAGCTACTTGATGAAGTGTTCCAACATGACAAGTGCAGCAGCTAACTTGTGCACTGCACACTCCCGTAAACAACAGGGTGATGTTAACAAAATAATCTATTTTCGTTTAGCTAAAACCAGTTTGCTTCAGTGAAGCCCAATCCACGCTAAAAACACAGTCACTGTGTTCTTATTTTATTTCATTTTTTCTTATTTATGGCATGGAATGAGGCTGGTCGGCCTATTAAGTCTATGCCATTTCTCAGAACAACTCCATCAATCTCATTCCCCAATCTATTCCCTTACTGTCTACTCTCCTTCATTTACCCATTACTCGCACCCTTCCTCCACCCCACCAAACTAAATACAGTACGTGATAAGTGATGGGTTACTATTGCCAATCAACATACCAACACCTTTTTGGTATATGGGAGGAAACTGGAGCATCAGCAGATACCCATGCCGTCACAGGGCGAACGTGCAAACTTCACACAGGCAGCCCTGGAGGCCAGGATTCAACTTGAGTTGCTGGAGCTGACTGACAGTAGCAGCCCATTTAATTTGACAATTTATAATCCTTCCTGTATCATGCATTGTATCAGAAATTACACTAGATGGGTATTGAATGTTTAACAGACAGACAGACAGATATACCGTACTTTATTGATCCCGAGGGAAATTGGGTTTTGTTACAGCCTCACCAACCAAGAACAGTGAAGAAATATAGCAATATAAACCTATAAATAATTAAATAATAATAAGTTAATCGTGCCCAGTGGAAATAAGTCCAGGACCAACCTATTGGCTCAGGGTGTCTGACACTCCGAGGGAGAAGTTGTAAAGTTTGATGGCCACAGGCAGGAATGACTTCCTATGACGCTCAGTGTTACATCTCGGTGGAATGAGTCTCTGGCTGAATGTACTCCTGTTCCTAACCAGTACATTATGGAGTGGATGGGAGACATTGTCCAAGATGGCATGCAACTTGGACAGCATCCTCTTTTCAGACACCGCCGTCAGAGAGTCCAGTTCCACCCCCACAACATCACTGGCCTTATGAATGAGGTTGTTGATTCTGTTGGTGTCTGCTACCCTCAGCCTGCTGCCCCAACACACAACAGCAAACGTGATAGCACTGGCCACCACAGCCTTGTAGAACATACTTACTTATTAGATATAAGCTAATCTCTTGTGTTGTTATTATGCCATATTGCATAAATGTATAAGTCTCTGATTTTATCCTAGCAGGAAATTTATTATAGTGTGATAAATCATACTATATTAATTTATTATAGTACAATAAATATACTACGTTGTGTGTGAAGCCTTGATTAACTTATTGTACAATAACTACTTTATATCAAAGACAATGAAACTTTTCTTTGAAGTTTCATATAATAGAGCTATTTCTGTGGAGCAGGCTGCACAGAAGTAATTAGATATGAGTAGACATAAAAACAAACACTGGAAACAGACACAATTATTTCACCTTGTCCCTGTGCATGAAGACTAGACAACCACTGGTATATTTTAACACCTCACAATGATCTATTTCAGCAGGTGGTCAGGAATCATGAAATTACTCAGACTTTGTGCACACTAATGGGGAAAAATTCATGATTGGTGTCTCCTCACCACTAAATCTTTGAACAGTGTTAATGCTTAAAAATCATGCACTAGCAAGACTGTGGCAAATAAGAAGTAATTTTTTTGTGCATGTACTTCTGTGCCACTAAACTTTGCCATTTTTCTGATGATAGGTTTGTAGAAATAAGCTACATGTATCACCACAGGAAGTCTGTTAGATATTCGACATTCTGAAAGCCTTGGATGATGCAGCTTGCAGTTGATTGTTACTACTGGTCAATTAATATCAAGGGGCAAAAAATCAGAACTAGACCTACAAAAAAGGAAAGGTCGTTAAAGGAAGTTGATATAAAAATATCCTTGGATAGAGGTAAAAATCAGGAAACTGGGATGAGGTTAAATGGCCTTGCAAGGAGCTAACTTTGAGTTAAGTAGCTTCTTTGTTCTGTTTACAGCCTTTTGATTACAAAACTTTGCTGTGTCATTTCGTCTGCAATATCAGAACCCTGATCCTTTCCTTTGGGGGAAACTGTGAGCTCATTTTGCATACTGTTGATCTCCTGAATTTTGCAGATAACATCGATTAAAAATGTGCAGTTTATCTTGTGCTAAAACAAATCCTACTAAATCAACATTTTAAAAACTGCCTAATCTTATCAAATATAATCTCCAAGTTTAGTTAATTCATATGCTGTCCCTTAAGGGCAATAGGAGCAATAAATTTAATCACCACTGGAACCTTAGTTGTTCTTGGATAGCACTGATTACACCTTTGGCAGAACAGGCAATGCATTTCACGAACAGCACTCCTAAAGGGCAAGTCAAAAGGATGCACTACTCACTACCTGAGGTTGAAAATAAAACGCCAGTGAAGGTGAGGGCCAGAGAGATTAGTGTTAGCTGAGATTCTCAGGGTGTCCTCACACACCTGATCAGGGGCAGCCGAGACAGCAATAAATCCCACCTGCCATTATTCAAACACTTGCAGTACATCTCGATCTTATAAATTCTTCATGCTATTTGACCATGGCAGGCATTACATGCACACAGATTGTGAGTCAGTCACTAACATTCTCAGAATTGGATCAGAATCAGGTTTATTATAGCCGGCATGTGATGTGAAGTTTGTTAACTTTGCAGTAGAAGTTCAATGCAATACATAATCTAGCGGAGAGAAAAAATAATAATGTGTGCCGTCAGGCTCTGTATCTCCTACCTGATGGTAACAGAGAGAAAAGGACATGCCCTGAGTGCTGGAGGTCCTTAATAATGGATGCTGCCTTTCTGAGACACTGCTCCCTAAAGATATCTTGGCTACTTTGTAGGCTAGTACCCAAGATGGAGCTGACTAGATTTACAACCTTCTGCAGCTTCTTTTGGTCCAGTGCAATAGCCCCTCCAAACCAGACAGTGATGTAGCTTGTCAGAATGCTCTCCACCGTACAACTATAGAAGTTTTTGAGTGTATTTGTTGACATGCCAAATCGCTTCAAACTCCTAATAAAGTATAGCCACTATCTTGCATTCTTTATAACTATATCGCTATGTTGGGACCACATTAGATTCTCAGAAATCTTGACACCCAGGAACTTGAAACTGCTCACTCTCTCCATTTCTGATCCCTCTCTGAGGATTGGTATGTGTTCTTTCATCTTACCTTTCTTGAAGTCCACAATCATCTCTTTCGTCTTACTGATGTTGAGTGCCAGGTTGTTGCTGTGGCACCACTCCACTAGTTGGTAGATCTCAGTCCTGTACACCCTCTCGTCACCACCTGAAATTCTACCAACAATGGTTGTATCATCAGCAAATTTATAGATGGCATTTGATCAGTGCCTAGCCACACTATCATGTGTGTACAGAGAGTAGAGCAGTGGGCTAAGCACACACCCCTGAGGTGCACCAGTGTTGATTGTCAGCGAAGAGGATATGTTTTCACCGATCTGTACAGACTGTGGTCTTCTGGTTGGGAAGTCGGGGATCCAATTACAGAAGGAAGTACAGAGGACCAGGTGCTGCAACATCTCAATCAGGATTGTGGGAATGATGGTATTAAATGCTGAGCTATAGTTGATGAACAGCAAGTTTCTGCCAACCTTGTTGCAGGAGAAGGTCTAAAATGGACTGGCTCTATGAGCAGGTAGCCAGCAATGGATTTGGAATCATCGTGGCTAATGGGGTGGCAACATAGGAACATTTTGTCCCATTTGAATCTCACCCCACAGTATCTCTTTCTTACAGTACCCATAAGTTTCAAACGTAAACCCTGATCTGTCTCCTTGACTTATCCTTTCTTGTGCCTCTCTCAATTCAGATACTTAAAATGTGCTAACTGGCCAGGATCCAGCAGCACAACCACAGTAGTCAGAAGAGGAAGAAGACACTGTGTCACTGCATCTTGCCAAGATCTCCTGATTTTTCATGGTTATCAGGAAGATCTCTGAAAGTGCCAATCTCTAGACCAGCCAAGCCGAGGAGAAAGGGTGAAGTCACACACCAAATCTATATCACATGACTTAGATGTGGAGATTCAGAGCATTGCCCAGCCTGTACAACACCGGAGCATGGAGCAGTCCAGCATTATTCTTGCACAAACTGTGTGCAAAGTCTGTCCTTTACAGGAGTTCCATCTGACATGAAGGTGTTCATGGAGATCCTCATATCCTCAGATACAAATGGAATGCATCAGCTGATAGCAGAGTTGTCACCAGTAGGGCAGTACTGGAGCTTTAGATCTGCAACCACAGCCATATGTAGCCATAGTGCTAAAGTGAACAATCCTGCAACGGATTGCTCGGCCAGCAAATGCCTTGATGTGGGAGGCTCTACTGACAATACTGCATGATTCTACTCTCCTAATGGAAGGCAAGATTTGCTCTTTCACCGCTGCCACCAGCCCCTTGACCTCTTTCAACTGGCTTTCAAGGTGCAGACGTAGAGTCTGCAGCAAGGCCATTCAGGATGTCCTCAGCTTCATTCTATGCAAAGAACTCACCACCAAACCACACTCGACAAACCTTCCTGTTATTGATGACTCCTTAAATAAAATGAGAGCTGGCTTATCCCCGGTATTCGGGCCCTACTTTACTTTCGGTGGTCCTCACGAGGTGTTTGTTGCATATCTGTGTATGAAGTTAACATCGGATGCCTTAAACATAATCAATGTCCCTTCTTCAAACATTGTCTATACACAGATGCATAACATGCAAAGGATTTTTAACGTGGATGCATAGCATTGCAGATCCATTGCATTTTCTGCTGATTTTATAGTATAATTTAATCACACAATTGAATGTTGGGCCTAGCTACAGCTAGATAAAGAGACTAAAGTTATTGTTAAAGAAACAAAATGGTTCTATTATGTTAAAAAGGTGGATAAGCCTGGGCATTGGGAAAGTTTCAGATTTCAGCAAAGGATGACCAAAAAAAATTGAGAACACACAATACAAGAAAAGCAAACATTGACTGTGAAAGTTTCTGTATAAAAAGGAAAAGATTAGCAAAAGTTAATTCAAGTCCTTTATTAACTCAGACAGGAAAAATTATATTCAGAAATAAGGTAATGGTAGAAGAGGTGAATGAATATTTTGTGTTAATTTTCATGATCATGTGCCTTTCCCTCACATGCTCCGGTTTCCTCCCATATCCCAAGTATGCCGATGGCTATGTTAATAGCTTAGCATAAAATTGCCCCTGGAATATACAAGCAGTCAGAAAACTAGGGTGCAGACAATGAGGATCTGAGTGAGAACCATTATACTGTACCAGGAAATGACTGTGGGATAGGATGGCTGTCAGCTGGCATTGACTCAAATGGCCTTCCTCTTTGTTGTGAGAAATATATTTAACTATATAAAGGCCCTGCATGTTAGTTTCCCTTCAATATGACTAGTGTGTCCTTCCTGCATATAATGAGTGCACGTCCAACATGCCCTACTGAACATGTAAGCATCTGCTTTGTGCCTAAAAAGCAAGTATTATGAATAGTTCTTCTCTCTGTCCTGCAGGAAGTATCCTTCACTGTGGCAATAGTCAAGTGAAGGGAGGTATGTTCTGCCCTACTTTCTGTCCACCTGTGAGTTCCTTGGAGTATGTGGATCTTCTTGTGTCTGCAACCTAGGCTGATCTTGGCCTCACAAACAGGAGGAAAATCTACAATTGCTGGAATTCCAAAGCAACGCGCACAAAATGCTGTGATCTTGGCATGTGCTTTTTGATCAGAATCCCATCAATGCAGTGGTCACCTGTTTCCACATATCAGCTTTGATTCACAACATGGAGAGTTGTGGTGATGTTGAATTCCTGTCTCCTGCCTGAGACTGCAGAGATGATATGTTTTGGTGTTCCCTTGTACAAGTTATGTTTCTGTGAAGGGTAGGCTGACAAGTGAAATATAATTTGAACCCTTACCATAATTGAAGGTCTTTAAATAGATGGCTTCAGTTACTTATGCTGGAATGCTTTTCTAATTATGAGCCAGATGTTCAGACTAAATGTTTGGCTGCTTTCCAGCTCCATCAGACTTGAAGTTGTGTGCTTACATTTCACATACTGTCGATTTAATCCTCAGAGCTTGATTTAAAATCCCTTTGAGTGTGAATGAGTGTCTTGCAGTTCTGTGCTTTAAAAACTGAACATCATTGTTATATTTGCAATGCACGTCACGTTTAATGCGTTGACATGGACTTAGTTTGATATTTGCGCCACTAGTGGTAAATGTCTTCTGGAGGAAGGCCAGACTTTTGTAGCAGCTGATCGAATTTTTCACATTTTTGTTAATGAAAGCAACTCTTGAGACATAATTTCTTCCTGCCAGCTTTAATGCATTGCCTCATACCTGTTACTTTATCAAAACTCTTGACAGCTTTTACAGTATTCTGGTCTCTTTTGTAAAATAGTACAAAGTATAATAATAATTATGGAGAAGTAACAGATGGAAAATTCTGGAATCTGGAGCAACAGTCAACTGGAGGATCTCATGTCAAGCAATATTTGTGGAGGAAGTGTGGTTTGATTGTGGGGGGGGGTGGAGTAAAGGGATTTTGAGATTAAAATCCTACATCTGAGAGTGGAGGGGTGAAGATAGCCAGTATTAAGAGGAGAGAACGAGTGATAAGACAGGGTCAGTAGTTAATTAGTGAACCGAGAAGGTGTGAGGGATAGTAAGCACATTGAGCCTGATTGGGGAGGGGAAGAGGTGGAGCCAGGTGACAGAGGCAGGTAGATGATGAATGAAGACAGGGAGAAAAATAAGGCAGGTGGGGTGGGAAGAGATGGGAGGGCAAGTATAGATATAGCTGGGAGGGTGATCAGCAGGAATACAAAAGTTACAAGTAAGGGAGGTGATAATGTGAATCACTAAGGGAAAGGTGATGACCTGATAGAATCAGAATGAAATGGGAGGGGGGGGTGTGTTGTCTGGTGGGTGATGTGTGTAGCTGGTAGAAGGATGTAAGAGGAGTAGGTGAGGGATGAAAATGGATGATGGGGTTCGGGGATGTATGGGAAAGGGGACCAAAATGGGAGGACAGAAGGAGAGCTGGGGAGAACTGGAGGTGAGGACAACCTGAAATCTTAAAATTCATTGTTTATGCCATTGGGTTGTAGACGATCCAGGTAGAGAATGAGGTTATAGTTCCTGTAGTTTATACTTGGTTTCAGCCTGTCAGGGGAGAAGGCCAAGGCTCAACAAGTCAGTGCGGAAATGGGAAGAAGATTTGAGATGATCTGCAACTGGAAGTTAGGGGTGGCCATTGTAGAGAGAGTGCAGTAGGGGAGATGGCTTGGTAACAGGTATGGCACCTCCTGTTGTTGCAAGGGAAAGTGCCAGAAGTCAAGATCAGGGGCGTGGGGAGGTATAGGTGAACCAGCGAGCAACTGAGGGAATGATCCTTGCAGAAGGTGGAAATGGGTGGGGAAGAGAGTATGTGGCTCCTGGTGGGATCTTGTTGCGTCTGGAAATGCAGCAGTTTAGATAGGTTTGCCGTAAGGAATGGAATTAACATTTGGGAACAAGCAATAATTTTTGCCACTTTCACAGTACAAAGGCTGTAGTTTTTCCACATCTATTCTTTTCCATTAGAAATACTGTCAATTTTGATGTATAACATGGCTTCTCCTGTTCGCACAGCCTTCTGAATTCATAAGGAGCTTTGCAGCCCTCCTTGTCCATGTAATAAAGTTCCATTTGTCTTGAGACACAAAAAATAGGCATGGTGAAGGCTGGTAATTTTTCCTTGCTCTTTAAAAATCAGGTGCATTAATCTGTGATCTATTTTCTCACTTTGTTGATATTTTGGCCCTTGTCTGTCTTTAGCTGAATTTGCCATGGTGGTGTAGCAGTTAGTGCAACGCTGTTCCAGCTTGGGGCAATGGAGTTCAGAGTTCAATTCCAGAGCTGACTGTAAGGAGTTTGTACGATCTCCCTGTGATAGCATGAGTTTTCTCTGGATGCTGCAGTTTATGACATATGGTTTAGTAGGTCAATTGGTCGATGTAATTTAGGGTTGGGGTTAGGTTAGGTTGGGGATAAATAGTTGCCTTTCTGGGCAGTGCAGCTCGTTGGGCTGGAAGAGCCAGTTCCGCGCTGTATCTCTAGATAAGTAATGGACAATTAATAGCATGGTACAGGCGGCATAGTGGCGAAGAATGCAGAACTGAAGGTGCTGTATTTTAGTGCATGTAGCACTCAGAATAAGGTGGACAAACTCGTAGCGCAGTTAGAGATTGGTCGGTATGACGTTGTGGCCATTGCTGAGTCGTGGCTGAAAGAAGATCATAGTTGGGAGTTTAACATTAAAGGATATACTTTGTTTCGAAAGGACAGGCAGGAAGGCATAGGCAGTGGTGTGGCTCTGTTGGTAAGAGACGGAATTACATCTTTAGAAAGTGGTGACATAGAGTCAGAGAATGTCGAATCTTTGTGGGTGGAGTTAAGAAACAGCAAGGATAAAAAGATCATTATGGGAATCATGCATAGGTCTCCAAGATGTGGAGTTGAGATTGCAAATGGAGCTCAAAAGGGTATATAATAAGAGTATTGTCACTATTGTAATGACATCAATATGTAAGGGGATTGGGAAAATCAGGTTGGTGTTGGATCGCAAGAGAGGGAATTTGTTGAATGTCTATGGAATGACTTTTTTGTGGCTGACAAAGGAAAAGGACTGCATAAAAACCAAGGAAAGGGCATATAATGTAGCAGAAGTGAGTGGGAAGTTGGATGATTGGGAAGCTTTTAAAATCCAACAAAGGAGACCTAAAAAAGCTATAAGAAGGAAAAAGATGAAATAAGAGGGCAAGCTAGCCAATATATAAAGCAGGATACTGCAAGTTTTTTCAGTTATATGAAGAATAAAAGGAGATGAGAGTTGATATTGGACCACTAGAAAATGATGCTGGTGAGGTAGTAATGGGGGACAAAGAATTAGCAGATGAACTTAGAAAGTACTTTGCTTCAGTCTTTACTGTGGAAGACACTTGGCTGTATGCCAGAGGTCTGTGAGTGTCAGAGAGCAGGAGTGAATGTCATTACTATTGCAAGGGGAAACTACCAGGCAAACTCAAAGGTCTTAAGCTTGATAAGACCAGATGGATTACATGCCCTGAGTCCTGAAAGATGTTGCTGAAGAGATAATGGATGCATTGGTCATGATCTTTCATGAATCACTTGATTCTGGAGGACTGTAAAATTGAAAATATCACTCCACTTTTTAAGAAGGGAGGAAGACAAAAGAGAGGAAATCATAGGCTAGTTAACCTAACCTCAGTGTTTGGGAAAGTGTTGGAGTCTATTATGGAGGATGAGGTTTGGGGGTTAATTCACAGGTTGAGTCTGTGGGAAATGCAATGCTGTCATATATTTCAAGGTGAATAGAATATTAAAACAAGGAGATGATGCTGAAGGTTTATAAAACACTAGTCAGGCCACATTTGGAGTATTGTCAACAGTTTTTTGGGCCCCCGTCTCAGAAAGGATGTATTGTCATTAGAGAGAGTCCAGCAGAGGTTCACAAGGATGATTTCAGGAATGAAGGGGTTAACATAGGAGCATTTGGAAGCTTTGGGCCTGTACTCACTGGAACTTAGAAGAATGCAAGGGGATCTCATTGAAACATACTCAATGTTGAAAGGATTAGATAAGGTTGATGTAGAAAGGATGTTTCCTCTGGTGGGAGTACCCAGAACTAGAGGACACAACCTCAAAACTAAGGGGTGACCTTTTAGAAGAGAAGTAAGGAGGATTTTTTTTAACCAAAGGGTGGTGAATCTGTGGAATGCTCGGCCACAGACTACGGTGGAGGCCAAGTCTGTAGGTATATTTAAAGCAGATCCCTTATTGGTCGGGGCATCAAGGGATATGGTGAGAGGGCAGGTGTGTGGGGTTGAATGGGATCCAGGATGAACGATGAAATGGCGGTGCAGGCTCAATGTGCTGAATGGCATAATTCTGCTCCTATGTCTTTTGGTCTTATAGTAGTGATTTACAGTGCCAGCGACCTGGGTTCAATTCCACTGCTGTCTGTAAGGAGTTTGTACCTTCTCCCAATGAGCACATGGGTTTCCTCTGGGTGCTCCAGTTTCCTCTCATGTTCCGAAGTCTCATGGGCTGGTAAGGTTTATTAAGTTGTGGACATGGTTTGTTGGAACTGGAAGCACAGCAAAACCTGCAGACTGCCTCTTGCACATATCGGACTTTATTGGCCATTGGTTCAAATGACACTGTATGTGTTGACATACAGAAGGCAAATAAAGCTAATCTCCGACAATGGACAACATCTCTTCAACTATTTACCTTGCCTGTCCAGGCTGCTTTTGTGGCATTGGCCACTATATTCAAAGTGCCTTCTGTCTGAATACTTGAGACCTTAAGTATATTTAAGATATATCAAACATGGCCAGTGTTTACATTTTTTAATCTACTGGCAACCTACATGGCCACATTAATTGTCAGCCTCAGCTATATCGTTTTCAGCCATGTAATATTCATCATCTACTGGATGCACATCTTGTAAAAAGTACATAATTTTCTCAGATGGTGTCTGAAAACCATGTATGTTGCATCTACTATTAAGGCACCACATCTCCAGTTCCTTTAGAGATGTCCATGAAATAATCAGCTATTACATTTCACTTTCAATGCCCACCCTCTCTGATAAGGCCAAACCTTCTCTTATTCTTCCTTTCATCAAAAACTTAAATCCTTTCCACACAATTAAAATAAGGCATCATGATCTGAGAGTTTGTGTTTATTAAGTCAGAAGCTCTGTCAGCACCAGCATTAATTGATCATCCTTAATTGCCTTTGATTTGTGTGGCATACCAAGTCATTTCAGAAGGCAAATTAAAAGTCAATCACACAGCTATGGGTATGTGGTCAATATAGATTTGACAGCATTACGGCAACAAATTTATTTTCTGAAAGGACAATAGGAAACCTACAGTGATTTTTGTGAAATTCAATCAATTTTTGGCCATCATTACTGAAGGTAAAGTTTCAGACTTATTAAATTATTATTTACTTCCAATACCCCAGCTGATTCGGAGGGATTTGAACTTGCCTACAGATCATTGACCCAGAATCACATTCATTACAGTCCAATCCACTGGGATATAATCAAGTTCCAATGAACTTTGAAAATGTCACTGAGGTATACAAATAAGAAAGCAATTATAAATAATGTCATTGAATTAAACATTCAAAAGCAAGAGAAAATAGATTGCATTTTGGAATTACTTTTGCATATTTTAAAGATGTGTATTTTTTTCCTCCAGTCTACTGTAAATACCATTTGAAGGAATATATCTTGTGAAACTGATCTACTAGAAAGAATTAACAGGATTCATATTTTATTCTGGACTTACAGGGTTAGAAATAAACTAAAGTCCTTATTGATTAATCACAAAACCTAAGTTAATAATTCACCAATCCCTCCTTGAAGAGAATTTGGGTCTGAGGGCACAAATTATAGGATTGCAACCCTAGTCTCTCTGTTAGAAGTACAACAATTGAAAATTTATAAGGAGGTGTCTAAATTTTAGCCTATTCATTGCTATAAAGTTATAACCAGAATACTTATGGAAGTATACGTGGTATCTGAAGAAAAAGCTTAATTCATCTGTAATGAGAGGAATTATTGTAGGCTTTCAGCTGGTTGGACTCAGTTCAATCAAATTATTGATTGTTTAAAGGACAATAGATGTTTAAGTTTTACATTTTAATTGGTCGGGTTTTAATGAATCTATGTGGATCGTAGTAAGGTTTTTGACAAGGTCCCACATGGCAGGCTGGTCTAGAAAATTAGGTCACATGGGATTTGAGAGGAGGCTCACAACAGGGATTCAGAATTGCGTTTTGTTGATAGTGAAGCAGGCTACAATGAATTGAAAAGAGATCTTGATCGGTTATGGAGATGAGCTGTAAAATAGCAAATAGATTTCAACTTAGCTTAGTGTGAGGCGATGCATTTTGCGCATTCTGACAAGGGTAGGACTCATGCAGTGAATGACAGTGCACTGTCAAGTGTGGCTGAACAGACGGACGTGGGAATACAAGAGCACAGTTTGTTGAAAGCATCCATGCAAGATTACAGTGTGCTGAAGAAGGAATTCAGCATGCTGACTGTCATCAGTCCAGGATTTGAGTTCAGGAGTAGGGACATTACACTGCAGTTACACGTCATTGGTGAGGCAGCATTTGGAGTTCTGCATACAGTTTTGTTTAACCTGTCACAGGAAAGACATTGTCAAGCTGGAGCGGGTGTAGAAGAGATGTACAAGGATGCTGTCTGGACTAGAGGGTCTAATTAATTGGGAGAGACTGGAGCACAGGAGAATGAGGGATTACCTCATAGAATGTATAAAACATGAGGGATATGGATAAAGTAAATGGTCTTTTCCCCCAAGGTCTAGTACAAAACTAAAGCACACAGACAAAAGAAGGGAGAGATTTAAAAGGGATTTGAATGGTAAAACACAGAGGGTAGGGAGTATCTGGAATGATTGACCGAGGAAGTGATCTAGGTGGATTTAGTTCAAAGTAAATTTATTATCAAAGTATGTACATTTTACCATATGCTATCATGAAATTCATTTTCTTCCATTCATTTATAGGAAAATCAAACTCGTACAGTAGAATCTAAGTTGTGAAAGAGTCCTTGAAAGTGACTGAATAGGTCCTAGAAACAGTTCAAAGTTATGGTCAGTGAACTGGCAACATTTAACAGGCATTTGGGTAACTACGAGGGGTGATTGTTAAGTTCATGGCCTAAGGTAGAAGAAGATGAGATATTAACTTCAAACTTTCTGCATAATCACTCAAAGAGTTAAACTGTACATGTATGTAACGAGAGCTGTATAACTCATCTTCTTCTACCTTAGGCCATGAACTTATCAATCACCCCTCATATGTAAGGTGGTGGAGCTTGGAGGGTTATGGGCAACTGGGACCAGCAGGAAAGATGCTGTGGTTGGCAAAGACCAGTTAGGCTGATGGGCCTGTTTCTGTGTTAATATGACTTTATGACTCTGTGATATAGTAATGAATGCATATTTTGAAGAACTACTTTGAAGAACCAGATTTTCAAAACTGACCACAATGCTCATGTGTTACTCTAATTCCTATGACTGAGGATGAAATTCTGCCATCTTGTAGTTTTAGTCACACAGCATCATCTTTGCTTCTTTGAGGGCTCATTGCTAACTCTTTGGAACATCTGACATGAAATGCACTAGTACATCCATTCACAGACAAACCAGGGTGTAATTTTATGATGCTAGGAAGCATGGTTCAAACTATATTAATTACACAAGAACATAAGAAATAGGAGCAGGAGGAGGCCACCTGACCCGTCAAAACTGCTCCATCATTCGATGATCTGGCCATGGACCCATCTCCATCTACATGCCTTTTCCCCATAACCCTTAATTCCTCAACTATGCAAAAATCTATCCAACCTTGTCTTAAATATATTTACTGAGGTAGCCTCCACTGCTTCATTGGGCAGAGAATTCCACAGATTCACCACTCTCTGGGAAAAGCTGTTCCTCCTCATCTCCATCTGAAATCTACTTGCCCAAATCTTGAGGCTATTCCCCCTAGTTCTAGTCTCACTTATCACTGGAAACAACTTTTTTGCTTCTCTCTTATCCAACCCTTTCATAATTTTATATGTTTCTATAAGATCTCTTCTCAATCTTCTGAATTCCAGCAAGTACAGTCTGAGGCTACTCAATCTCTCCTCATAATCTAACGCCCTCATCTCTGGAATCAACTTGATGAACCTCCCCTGTACCACCTCCAAATCCAGTATATCCTTCCAGAACTGAACTGCAGACCAGAACTGCATGCAGTACTCCAGGTGCAGTCTCAGCAGTACCCCGTACAGTTGCAGCACAACCTCCCTGCTCTCAAATTCAATCCCTCTAGCAATGAAGGCCAACATTCCATTTGCCGCCTTGATAGCCTGCTGCACCTGCAAACCAACCTTTCGTGATTCATGCACAAGCACTCCCAAGTCCCTCTGCACAGCAGCTTGCTTCAAATTTTTACCATTTAAATAATAATCTGCTCTTCCATTTTTCCTTCCAATGTGGATGACCTCACATTTACCAACATTATATTCCATCTGTCAGACACTTGCCCACTCACTTAACCTATCTATATGTCTCTACAGACTCTCCATATCTTAGCAACATAGAAAACATACAGCACAATACAGGCCCTTCAGCCCACAAAGTTGTGCCAAACATGTCCCTACCTTAGAAATTACTAGGGTTACCCATAGCCCTCTATTTCTCTAAGCTCTATGTACCTATCCAAAAGTCTCTTAAAAGACCCTATCGTATCCGCCTCCACCACCATTGCTGGCAGCCCATTCTACACACTCACCACTCTGAGTTAAAGAAGCTTACCTCTGACATTTCCTCTGTATCTACTCCCCAGCACCTTAAACCTGTGCCCTCTCATGTTAGCCATTTCAGCCCTGGGGAAAAAGCCTCTGACTATCCACATGATCAATGCCTCTCATCGTCTTATACACCTCTATCAGGTCACCTCTCATCTTCCGTCACTCCAAGGAGAAAAGGTCGAGTTCACTCAACCTATTCTCATGAGGCATGCTCCCCAATCCAGGCAACATCCTTGTAAATCTCCTCTGCACCCTTTCTATGGCTTCCACATCCTTCCTGTAGTGAGGCAACCAGAACTGAGCATAGTACTCCAAGTGGGGTTTGACCAGGGTCCTATATAGCTGCAACATTACCTCTCGGCTCTAAATTCAATTCCACGATTGATGAAGGCCAATACACCATAAGCCTTCTTAACCAGAGTCAACCTGCGTAGCTGCTTTGAGCGTCCTATGGACTCAGACCCCCAAGATCCCTCTGATCCTCCACACTGCCAAGAGTCTTACCATTAGTGCTATATTCTGCCATTTTCTGCACAATTTTCTTTTCCATTCAATTTAGTATAATCAGCAAACTTAGAAACACTATACTCGGCCTCCTCTTCCAGATCGTTATTATATATTGTGAACAGTTGAGTGCCCAGCACCAAACCAGGGACACACTGCTCATCACTGATTAACAACCAGAGAAACACCCATGTATCCCAACTTTCTCCTTTCTAATAGTTATCTAGTCCTCTTACATGCTAATACATCACCCCCAAATCCTTATCTCATGGGTAAGTGTTTTAAGCTGCACCTTATCGAACACCTTCTGGAAATCCAAGTAAATAATGTTCATCTGTTCCCCTCTATCCACTGTGCTTGTTATTTCTTCAAAGAACTCCAGTAAGTTTATCAAAAGAGACCTGCCTTTGCTGAATCCGTGCTGTGTCTGCCTGATGGATCCATACTTTCCAGATGCCTCGTTATTACTTTTTTAATGATAGCTTCAAGCATTCTCCCAACTACAGATATTACTAACTGGCGTATAGTTACCTGCTTTTTATGTACATCCTGTTTTGAACAGTGGCATGATATTCGCCATCTTCTAATCTGCCGGGACATGCCCAGAGTCCAGAGAATTTTGGTAAATTGTCAGCAAAGCCTCTACTATAACCTGCCATTTCTTTCAGTCCCCTGTGGACTTACCTATCTTCAAGCTCAGCAGTACCTCTTTAGTGATAGTTATGGTACCGAGTCCCCACCTCCCATCGCATCTATAACATCTCTCTTCAGCATGTTAGATGTGTCTTCCACCGTGATGACTGACACAAAATAGTCATTCAAAGCCTCGGCCATTTCCTCAATACCCAATATCAATTCCCCCTTCTCATCCTCCAAGGTACCTATATTCACCCTGGACATGCTTTTCTGCTTTATATAATTAGAAAAACTTTTACTATTCATTTCTATATTTTGTGCTGGTTTATTTTCATAATTTATCTTCCCTTTCTTTATTTCCCACTTAGTGGTTCTTTGTTGCTTTTTAAAGTTTTCCCAATCTTCCAGTTTCCCACTACTCTTGATGACTTTTTACACACAAGATTTTATATTAATGCCTTCTTTTATTTCCTTAGTTATCCATGACTGGCTCTGCCCACCCTTACTGTCCTTGCTTTTAACTGGAATATACTTTTGTTGAGCACCGTGAAAAATCTCTTTGAAAGTCTTCCACTGTTCCTCAACTGTCCCACCATAGAGCCTGTTCTCCCAATCTACACTAGCCAAATCCTCCCTCATCCCATTGTAGTCTCCATTGTTCAGGCATAATACACTGGTTTTAGATAAAACTATTGCACTCTTTATTTGTATGACAAACTCAATCATACTGTGATCACTCTTTCCAAGAGGATCCCTAACTACAGGATCACTAATTTTACCTTTCTCATTGCACAGGACTAGATCTAAGATAGCATGGTCCCTTTTAGGTACAGTAACATGCTGTTCAAGAAAGCCATCACGGGTGCATTCTATGAAGTCCTCCTCAATACTGCCTCGACCAACTTTATTCACCCAATCTATGTGCAAGTTAAAGTCCTCCACGATAGCAGCTGTTCCATTCTTACATGTCTCAGACATTTCTCTGTTTATTGCCTGTGCCACTGTAATGTTATTATTCGGTGGCCGATAGACAACTTCCACCAGTGATATTTTTCCCGTTATTATTCCTGATCTCTTCCTTGATGGATTCATCATTTTGCTCCTTAGATCTTATACCATCTCTCACTATCACCCTGATCTCATCCTTAATTAAGAGAGCTACCCCACCTCCCTTACCTTCCTGCCTCTCCTTCCATATTACCTGATATCCTTGGATATTTCATTTGGTTCCTCTCCAATTTTTTTTTTTAATTTGCTGCACAGACAGAAGTAATAGACCTGGTTTAAAAAAAAAGCTGAATTACAATGCTTGTTCAGCTTTCTTTCTAGATTTCTAACAGAATAGTCGTACCCTTGGATTACAGAGCCATTTGTTTTAAATATGTAACCATTCATTGTCCACTAATAGTAGAATGTAATTTATTGATTTGTCCTTTGCTAACCTTTATTTGCTGATAATGTGGTGTAATTGGCATGTTGAAGCTGAGCTATTAGCTTAAATAGTCATGTAATGACAAGAGAGCCATCTGCCTAAAGCACTCATCAATTTGCTCTGCAGTGCATTATACTTATCTTGCACAGATTCCAAAAGTTTATGATAGAGAACACGATACTGATATGATACGATGAGCTTTTCATCCAATCAGATTATTTTGAAATTTAAAACATGTTTCGATAATTTGAGTTATTACCAATCACATTTGAAAAAAGTTATTGCAACTTCTGGCCAGGCTTTCTACAGTATTAGCAATCAACTGATATCCAACTATTAAATGTGAACCTTGAGCATTCGTGATGATCATTTACAGCTGTATGGACAAAAATATTCAAAGTACTGTGGAGATACAGAAATGAAGGCTCATAATGTAGGCACGAGAGACTGCAGATACAGTAGGTTGGAGCAAAATGAAACCAAACTGCTGGAGAAACAGCAGGTCAGGCAGTGTCTGTGGAAGCAGAGAGTCCTTGTTTCAGGTCAAGACCCTTCAGCAGGACTGAATGAAGATAATATTTCAGATTGATGACCTTTCATCAAAGTAGTGAAAGGTTTCCCACCTGAATGAATCGGCAACTCTGTTCTTGCCTACACAGGTGCTGCCCAAGGTGCTGAATTTCTTCTTTTGAATCACAGATAAAAGACATTATCTGAGTGGTTAGAGAAGGAAACTGAGTGGTAATCAATACACAAGAGATTCCGCTGATGTTGGAAATCCAGAGTAACATACACAGAATGGTGGAGGAACACTGCTCTGCAGCTCAGGGAGCCTCCTCGGAGAGGAATAAAGAGTCAATGTTTCAGGCTGAGGCGCTTCATCACGACTGGAAAGGAAAGGGGAAGGGGCCAAAATAGGAAGGTGGTGGGGAGGGAAGGAGGCCAAGCTAGAAGGTGAAGTCAGGTAAGGGGAGGACAGGTGGATGGGGGAACTGAGAGGCTGGGAAATGATGGGTAGAATGGGCAAAGTGTTGAAGAAGGAAGAATCTGATAGCAGAGGAAAGTAGACCGTGGGAGAAAGGGAAGAAGGAGGGAGTTGATAGGCAGGTGAGGAGAAGAGAAGAGCTAAGATTGGAAAATGGAAAAGGGAAAAAAAGTAAGTGTGGGGGTAGGGGAAACTACCAGACATTGAAGTAATCAAAATACATGCTGTCAGGTTGGTGGCTACTCAAATGAATATATAAGGTGTTGATCCTCCAGCTTGAGAGTGGCTTCAACATAGCAGGAGAGGAGGCCATGTACCAACAATTTGGAATGGGAGTCTGGAATAGAATTAAAATGATTGGCCACCGGGAAGTCCTCCCGGTTGTGGACAGAGTGAAGGTGCTAGACAAAGTTGCCCCCGAACTATGTTGGGCCTCACCAATGCAGAGGAGGCTGCACTGGGAACACTGCTTCCAGTAGGTGCTACTCAAGCTGCTGTGCCAGTGCATGTCCCATGACAAGCCCTCTGAAAACTTCTGAAGTGCCATTTGGTCAAGGGTATCATATCATGGGGGTGAAGCTGGGGTGTGTGTCCACCCATTGATCATCAAAGAAATATGATGATGTAGACACACAAACACATACTTACCACACAACAAAAAAGATGTGTACAAGTGCCTCTCCAAAAGGAGGCATATTTTAACTGCTGTGCACACTTACAGGCACACAGATTTCATTTAGCCAAATATCATCATTGTAACACACAGAAGCAGGTTTCTCAGCCTTCAGAAATGTGGAGAGCTGTTTTGTAATAGATGTATTGATCCACTAGTCATTGCTGGTCTGTTACTTTGAATCTATTTCCCTGCACGAACACCTAGTTTCTCTGAACATTTTAATCTCTGTCTTGAATGTACTAAATGACTGAGCTCCCAAAGACCTCAAATGTAGCCACTCCAAAGAATGAAGAAACATCTTCTCTACTTAATTATGAATGTCTGATCCTTCATTTTTAAACTGTAACCACTGGCTCTAGACATCTGAGCCAGAGGAAACATCAACCCTGCTGATAGCTTGTCAGGCGTTGTAAGAAATATATATTTCAGTGAGATCAATTCTCATTCTTCTAAGCTGTGGATTTCTAGGCCCAGCATGCTTAATCTCCCCTTATAGAACAGATACCCAGTTCCCATATGTGTTCTCTACAGGCATATGCACCACTGGGAACCACACAAGTAAAGGTGATTCAGGGTGAAAAGCTTAACCATTTTCCTGACTATATATGAGTTATTTGACTGAGAGCTAGTACTGTATAGAACATGCATTTAATGCACAAAGACAGTGAATTCTGGTTTCCAGGCAACCATTTTCCTTCATCCTTATGCTGGCTGTGCTGTGGGAAGGTTATGCTGCAATTCCTTTCTCTCTCTCCCAAGTCCTCATCTTGCCCATTAAGGGGTGGTATAGAAACATTGCACTAAGACCAACATTCTCTTTAAGTTTGAAACTTGCTCTGGTCTCACCATGATCCTTTATTATTAGAAGGCAGTATTGTACAGTGGAAGCACATTGGCCAGTTGAATTCAAAGCTCATTCTCGCACATACTTAATGAAAATCCTGACACTAAGGCTGAATAATTTACCATTGGTCTGCTCCTCCAGTAGGAGGTTTGTTAGAGGTGAAGAGCTGCAATACAGTTAAGACAAATTTTGGGTTAGTGATATAACCTTGTCTGATATTGAGATTAACTAAGATTGGCTCTGTTGTGAATCTGTTGGTTAGGATGCTGGACATGTATGTGTCAGGTCTGCTCCTGCAGGCACCTCCCAGTCTCCACTCAGCTAATAGGATCCACCTGCTGCTTGTGCTTGACTCATCACCTGCTGCCTATTTAACCCCATTTCTCATCCACTGTCCCTCATTGAACTGTTCACTCATTGAACCAGCTAGGTCGTCGCGTCGCGTCGCGTCGCGTCGCGTCGTGTCGTGTCGTGTCGTGTCGTGTCGTGTCGTGTCGTGTCGGCTATTTTGCTGTCTAGCGTTACTGCTGAATTATCTCTGCTGTTCTGCTTTTGGGCCAACTCTCTGCCACATTTCCTGACAGCCTGAAGAAAATGGAAGGTGGAAAAGAATTTCTATTGGCATCCAAATTTGAAGAAGCCTCTTCACATATCCACCTGATTGATGAGTCAAAGTCAAAAGTGAAGCTGAAAAAGGTCCTGTTAAGCTCCCTGTATTTCCCTTGGAGTTAACGTACAGTTGTCAGGTAGGGGAAGACCATATCCACAGTGCCTCTAAATGGACAGAATTCATACTATAATTGGACAGGATCTGTGATGATGTCTTTCCCTCTGGTAGATAGCAGGGACAACCATTTTTTGTTATTTTAGTCAGATTTGTCTCCTAACTTGAAGATAGTCACAGTTATGGCTTCTTTGAGAACCTGTGGCCTACCCTTTTTCTTACAGCAATGGATGGTGAGGTTCTAGATTTGTGACTAAGCTCCTTGCCACCAAGTTTTTGAACTTAAGCTCTGCTCCAAAGGGCTTTTTGACTTCATAGCCCAGGATAGGACTGAATAGAGAACTTGAAGTCAAGGATACTTGTGTAAATGAACAGGGCTGTGCTTAAGGAGTTGTGTAATCTACAAATGCCTACACTTTGGAGAAGGCTGTAATGCAAGTAATTGGCTGCACCAACTCTATCTGCTCTTGTGCCTAAGGCAAGAGTAGGTAAAGCCATGCTGAATTCTAGTTTTGCTGACTTCCCAAATAGGACAGTGCATTGAGAGGCATGGCAGACATCTGCAGCAGCAGCAACCTAGAATGACCCTGAGAGAAGGAATCTGAGTAAACCTTGACATCCAAGGGCAAAGTTAACAAGGGTATGTGAGGTCATATATGAAGCTTTGAGGTCACAGATCTCTGTCCTTTGAACAGGATTTTCAAAGGAAACTATTATTAGTAAATCATAATTGTTTTATGGGTAAGTGTTCGTAAACACAGATCATTGAGGTTGAACAGCATACAGGAGACCATTCATCCCATCACATCCCTGCTGGCTCAAAGGGAGCATTTCCACCAGTCCCTTTGTTTTATTCCTTGTACCTCAATAGTCTATTCTTTCTCATATGCCTTCTACTTTTTGATTATCTCCCACCTACCTAGACTAAATGTTGATTTACAGTGATCAATCAGCAAAACTACAGATGCAAATCTGAAATTAAAATTGCAGGAAGCACTTAACAGGTCAAGGCAGCATCTTGGATGTTAACTGTTTCTCTTTAGCATTCTGCATTGACCTGAGAGTTTTCGGTATTTTCTGTGGTTATTACAACAAAATGTATTTTTACAAACCTAATGTAATTTTAAAATTGTTTGTGTTCTTGTCTAATGGCTCAGAGCAAGTTGTATTTATTTTAAAATTCAGTGTTTTGGTATGACTACATCTTTAGTTTCCAGTCCCTTGGTCTAACTAAAATTTCAAGTGAAAAGATGAACTATGACAATATTTGCAATGTGAAGCCTTGTGTTAATCACAGTTCACTGCATTTTTATAATGGGTACAGAAACTGGATATTGGCACATGAGGCAACTAAAAATGTTCTACAAAAGCTACAGAAAAATAAATTTCCACACCAAAATAGACACTTCATCTGATGTTGTCTGTACTTGCATGATTTTTCTTATAAATTAAGATGATGAATATCAGGAGAATATAGTATGTTACTACTGTGCTTATAAAAAGGTATCAATCCACCAACATGAACATCATTAATAGCGTGGTTATGGCTGTGATGCTGTGGACATATGTTATTTATCACTCAGACAAATTGAAAGCAATGTTTCAACAGCCAGTTGATGGCACAGACCGTTGCTGAGAAGAAGACATCTTGCAAACTGCTTCAAGGGTAACAAGAAAAGGCTTGCATCTACAATATTCATCCAAGAATTTCAGAATTACAAGATCATACAGAATTCAAATTTATTGCCATGATGCACCATCAATAACTCTCGGAGACGGGAGGTAAACGATAGGCTTTTATTAGCTGCAAGAGACCACGATTAGCAGCAAGAGACCAGCACACAACATCCTGGAGACTGAGGGAGGAGCAGTGCCTCCAATCGCAATTATACAGGGGTCTGTGGGAGGAGCCACAGGAGCAGTCAGCGGGGGCGGGTGGTGTGCCCAGACAGGTATATGTAGTTCACCACATGCCAATAGTGGTGGTTAGAAAAAGTCTACCTCTAAGCATTTCAAAATGCTTTCTGGCACAGGTCTGATAGACTGACATGCTTTGTTTACTAGACTGTCGAATTAACACAGCAGGGACCTTTCCCTGAATATGTGTCATTGTTTATACTGTGTTCATTTATAAGATGGAAGTACAAACCAAACCAAGTGTGCTTTGCAGCTGAACCTCGTGTTCCAGAGATTTTTTTAAAATTCCATGAGCTTTTAATTTTATTCTATTTGGCCAATAGGAGTTCCTTGGTTAAAATAAGCCAAAACAAAATGGAAGTTCTAATTGAAATTGTCAGTAGCAATGTCAAATGTGCTCAAGTGAATTGTGATATCATTTCACCCCAGGAATAAAAATTCTAAAGGATTGTACCAGAAAAAGCCTGTAGCCTGTGCTTGTCTAAGTTACCAGTTTAGTTTTTATGATAGAGTTATTTTAAAAATGTTTTAATTTCCCATGTTGAAGACTAAAGCTATTTGTTGAGATCTTCTGCTTGAGTACTGGAGATGGTGATTAGTACCATCTCAGCCAGTGGTGCTGACTTGCTTCTTTGCCCATCTAGAATGTGCATATGGTTGCAGGGAAGTGCATGGAAATAAATGCATGAGCCAGTCACTGGGCATATTAGGGACACTTGTGTATGTGTGCAAAATAGGAACATGCATAACTTGCCCTTCCAAGAGTGGCGGAATTTAAGTTGTTCTGCATTGTCTGCTATTCATAAAAATATGTAGACCATTCCAAGTACTTAAATTGCGTAAAATTTCAGAATATTTCTCGGGTAAAGAAATCCAGATAATTACATTTTTCAATTTTTAGGCTGAAAATTGTAAGAGTTTCCTGTACCATTACAAAATCCCTGGACTAAAATATATTTGGATTAAACTGGATTTTATTTAATACACATACACACAGAATTCTCTTAATGGATAAGTTTCCAGTGAATGCGACACAGTTTAACGGAACAACACACACAAAATGCTGGTAGAACACAGCAGGCTAGGTAGCATCGATAGGGAGAAGCGCTGTCGGCAGGACAGTTTAACGGAATTGGTTTTAAGTTGATGTTGTTCAGCAGCAACATGTTAGTTCTTGAAATTGAATATTAGTCTCAATACAATCAGAAATGAATCCCCATTCTATAATAGTAATCTGACTTCACTGAAATCAGCAAGGCATAAAATACATGCACGCAACTAGCCATATGTCAGTTCATCACTGTCACTAGTCAACCAGACAAACAGCATAATTGAAATAGGCTCAGTTTGCCTGTTAAACAAAAATGTAAGCCAGCAAAATAAAATATAAATCAAAATGCTAAATTAGTTGCCAAGCAAGGCAAAAAAATATCTGGGATTAATTAGCCTAAACATTTTACTTGCATAATAATTTGATCTGAAATGGTTATTTACAGGTTTTGGATATGTTCACTAGAAGTTTGATGTCTACAGCTGATTACCGAGGTTAGTTCTGTGCACATTAAGATGGCTGAGAGAAATGTGGGAGCAGGCAATTGTTTGTTAGTAGAATGTAGTCAAAGAGTGGCATAAGAATCCTCCATGTCTCTGGAAAGCCTCAGATGCCAGTGCACTTAGTAGGCTTTGATAAGGCTGGGAAGGGGGAGAAACTAAGAACTAACAGGCAAAAGTGAAATCAACCAAAAAAAAACACAAGTCTTCCTGTTTGGCATTTTAAAATCCCTGCACTTCTGTCAATGTCCTCATTCTCAAACACCTCTCATTCACTCACTTACCAGATAAGCTTGCTCCAGTTCCTCTCCATGCTCACCCTGGTTTACCCTTCCAGAGACATCCCCTTCCTCACTCTCCTCGATTGACACCGTTTCTGAGACAATCCCCTCTGCACCCTCCCTGCAGCTAAGTGAATTTAATTTCTCTCCTTCCTAGTTCCTTCAAAGAGCCTTTAGCCTAAACGTTAACTGCTTCTCTTTCCCACGGATGCAGAATGACCTGCAAAGCATTTCCCTTTCCGGTTTTGATGTTGAAATCACTGTAGAGGCAAATGCCCAACAAATTATCTTATGCATCTGCTGTGAATGGGAGGCTAACACTCTCAGTGCCAATTCAAAAGGTGGTGGGGTTCCACCCTGTTTTGGAAATTTGGACATTACTGTAACTGCAGCTTCAATTTATATAATGTTGTCTAAAAATAACACCTAACAAGACTAAAACATGGGTAGCGAAGTGTTCTTTTTTTATGAAGCACCCCAGTGGAGAACAGAAATGTGGTAAAATTTTGAAGGATTTCTTGAGCTTGATGCTTTGCTGACTGAAGACAAAACTGCCATGGTGCAGCAATTAAATGCAGGGATGTTCACCAGAACTGGAAGAGAAGTTAAGAAGAAAGGGAGAAGTGCAAGTACATAAGGGGATCAAAACCAAGGGTGAAAGCATTAAGATGAAGGTATTGTTTATGGACAGCTGACATGACTGAGTGAACATGGAGTGCTGGGTCAACAGGACTTTGTATGAGCTGGGACTTGGCATGCTGGATGGCCTTAAGAGTACAATAAGGCAGGCTAGCAGATCACAATGAAATAGATTCATTTAGATGCTCAAGGAAATCTCAGAGATGAACATTTCAGCAATAAGTGAGTGTAGGCAGGGAAAAAGGCGGGAGATGCCGTTCTTCAGAGGCAGTTAGGTATGGGCAATAAGTGCTGGCATTGTCAATGATGTCCACACTTCAGAAAATGAACACGAGGCCCTGGCCAGGAAACAGAAGGAGGCATTGGTCAGGTACATGCAGCTGGGATCAAATAAATTGCTGGAGGAGCTTAGGGGATGCAGGAGTGTACTCTGGAAGGATATTAAGGGGCAAAAAGGGGCATCAGATAGCTTTGCAGGCAAGATTAAAGAAAATTCAAAGAGATTTTTTAAAGTATATTAAGGGACAAAGACTAACTACAGAGGGAATAAGGGGCCCTCAAAAAGACCAAAAGGGACGCCTTTGTTAAGGATCATAGGAGATGGCAAATATTGAGAATATTTATGAGACATTAATATTAAATATTGAAAATAAACATAAGAAATGAATATTTCTCTTCTGTTTTTACCATAGAGAGATATGCATACTTCGGACTAGGAAAAATAAATGAGGAAGTCTTGGGGATAGTCACATTAGAGGAGGTGGTGAAAGTCATAAAAGGTATGAAAGTAGACAGATCTCCAGGGCCTGACTAAGTTTATCTCTGAACACTATAGGAGGCTAGAAGAAGTTGTTACAGGAGCCCTAGCTGAGATAGTTGCATCATCATTAGACAAGGATCAGGCATTGGTGGATGGGAAACATAGAAAATAGGTGAAGGAGAAGGCCATTTGGCCCTTCGAGCCTGCACTGCCATTCAGTATGATCATGGCTGACCATCCAACTCAGAACCTTGTACCTGCTTTCTCTCCATACCTCCGATCTCTTTAGCCACAAGGGCCATATCTAACTCCCTCTTAAATATAGCCAATGAACTTGCCTCAACTGGGAAGGCAGCAAAGGTATCATCAAAATGAGGCTAATCTGCTAATTTCCAGATGTACGTACCTTATCCCTAGGAATCCTCTCTAGTAACTTGCATACCATAGATTACAGACTTACGGGCCTATAGTTCCCAGGTTTTTCTTTGCTAACCCGACTAAATAAAGGAACTTCTGCAACGCCTTTCATAATGTTCCATATGATAGCCTGCTCTGGAGGGTTAAGTCCAATAGAATCAAGGAAGAGTTGGCTGATTGGATGCATAATGGCTTGATTTTTTTTTAAGAGAAGAGGGTGGTGGTGGTGGAACATTGTTCCTCGGTCTGAAAGGCTACAATTAGTAATGTGCCTCAGAGATTGATGCTGGACCCATTATTATTTGTCATTGATTAGATAAGAATGTGTAGGGCAGGGTAGTAAAAGTAGGTGATGTATTGGATGATGAGGAAGGTTTTCACCTGATGTTGCAGAGGGGAAACATGCAGGAGGTTTCAGTGGAGGTCAGAAAAGAAAATAGGGGGAGGGGAGACATGGGAAGTGAAGTCAAAATCCATGCTAATACCAAAGTGCAGCATGGAGAGAGGGCTGAACCATCAGACGATCCATCTTTCAAATAAGAAAGTTCATTAAAATAGGAAGTGAAGGCTCTCAGGTCTTTTTTAGGTATGTAAAAGAGCTAGTTGCACTATATTGAAGAAGGAATGAAGTCTTAGCCAGTATTTATCCCTGCAACTTTCAGAATATATTTGCTTAGAATTTGGATTCTGTGGTGAACTACATATACCTGTCTGGATACGCCCCTCTGCTGACTGCTCCTGTGGCTCCTCCCACAGACCCCTGTATAAAGGCGATTGGAGGCACTGCTCCTCCCTCAGTGTCCGGGATGTTGTGTGGTGGTCTCTTGCAGCTAATAAAAGCCTATCATTTGCCTCCCCTCTCCAAGAGTTATTGATGGTGCATCAGATACATGATTGCATTTAAAGTTGGGGCCAGCTCAAAAAAAGATTGGTTAGTGAGGCACCCGAATCAATGTTTGATTACCTTACACCCAAAGGGAAGTGTTAAAATGGAGCCTGTGCTGTCCTTGATAGGAACACGTTCAACTCAGAACCCAACTGAGTAGCAATCATGAAAGGGCATTAGCCCCTAAGGGTACACCAAACAAAGCAGCCCGGAAGTAGCAACACACAATTCTGAAAACCTGAGTGAAACATGAAACTTACTGACTTCAGGAAGGGAGTGGGGAGGTAGGGGGGATGGTGCACTTGTTCCGGTCCACATCAAGTGTTGAGATTCAGACAGTTGAGAGCTTCAAGTCCCTAGGAATGAACATCACCAACAGCCTGTCCTGATCCAACCATACTGATGTCATGGCCAAGTAAGCTCACCAACGCCTCTACTTCCTCAGGAGGCAAAGAAATTTGGCATGTCCCTGTCAACCCCTACCCATTTTTGTCGATGCTGCATAGCAAGCATTCTATCTGGATGCAAAGTGGTTTGATACGGCAACTGCTCTGCATGTGACCACAAGAAACTGCAGAGAGTTGTGGACACAGCTCAAAGCATCATGGAAACCAGTCTCTCCCTCTATGCACTGTTTAAACTTCTCACTGCCTCAGTAAAGTAGCGATCAGGTGGAGGATCAAAAGCCTTTATTGCTTTCCTGCACTGCAGTTTCTCTGTAGTTGTTTCACTTTATTCTGCATTATCATTGCTTTACCTTGCTCTGTCTCAATGCACTGTGTAATGCTTTGATCCGTATAAACAGTATGCAAGATGTGCTTCGCACTGTATCTTGGAACATGTAAAGTAAGCGGAGTAATCAATTTTGAAACTTCATATCCCATGGTGAGGCTAATTGATACAACAGCTTAAAATGAATTTCAGTTGGACTGTCATGAGCAATTGCTCTTGCTATCCTGCTAGCCTCCACTCTTTCACCGTCAACCTTACTGATACGTTGCTATGACATTAATCTGAACTGCTGTGCCTACAACACTGAGCAGTGACTACTGACATTGACCAGCTTTCTAAATGGTTCCTGATCTTGACCTATTCACCAGCACTATTCCAAAAAAAGAGTACTTTGAGCATGGGTTTTTGTTGATAATCAAGCACCTTTCTGTTGCAAATCATAATTATAGAATCAGGAAATAGTTTATTGATAGTGTTGAAGTGGTAAGACACTACTGCACAGAAAAAAACCCTTTGTGCTGAACTGATATTGTGCCTAAGTCCCATTGACCCACACCTGGAACATATCCCTCCCATCCATGTGCTTATCCAAATATCTTTTCAGTATTGAGATCAAACCCGCATCCACTACCTCTGCCAGCTTCATGTCCCACAATCTCACCACCGTTTGGGTGAAGAAGCTCCCCCTGCTTGAGGGAAGAAGGTCCACTCAAACTCAATATGATCGGTCCCTCAAGATTGTGTAATGTGTGGCTGATGACAATGTTAGGTGTGTAAGGTGCTCTCAGACTGGTGTGGGCAACAACAATTCACCTTGGGGCCACGAACAACATTCTCCATTACCACCCTGATACTCGTGCAACTCTCTGATATATCCGTTCTGAGCTGCCGTGGCCGGAGAGCACCAGGAGGGGAGGGGGCAGACTCCCCTCTGGGCAGTGGCAGGTGCTGGAAGTGAGTATTGCCGGAGTCACGTGCTTTTCCCAGAAATGGTGCTGGAAGATATTTACCAAGATGTTACCTGCGATAATGAGGAAAGACGAAAGTGGCTCGGTCTGCCAGCACCTTTCTCCCAGGGCAGAAGGGGCTAATACAAGAGGGGGTGATTTTAAGGTGATTGCAGGAAAACACAGGGAGACAGCCAGAGGGAGGTGGGTGTGTGGAATGCACTGCCAGGGCAGATGGTAGATGGGATTTTTAGGATATTCTTAAGCACATAGATGAAAAAAATGGAGGGGTATGCAAAGGGAAATGTTAGATTGCACATGGTCAACACAATGTTGTGGACCAAAGGGCCTGTCCTGTACTGTTCTATGTTCTTGTATTTAATATTTTTTCAATGTTTCTTCTCTATTGAAGCTTCAGTCACCAGAGTCACTGCTCTGCCCAGCTCTAACATTAGTTTGAGCATCTCCATCACATTGTTCCATAACAGAAGCAGCACCACACTGCGTCACTGTTGATTAATTTCTATAGTGACAGTATTCTAATCCAGTAAATCCGAACCTCGTTTGAATAGAAGGCTATTTGTACACCCTCAGTAAAAATATACCCTGCTAAAACTCCTAACAACCCTCCCCTTGAGGAGTTAGTATTATCATTGTTACTGGAAACTACAAACCTCACTGCTCAGGCAGCTAGTAAGTACAGTTTATTTATTTTGACGTTTTCTTTGAACTTTCCAATTAGGTTGCTTCAGGATTCATGAATCCCATGTAATCATTGAGCACCACTTACCATATCCAGAGTGCTGAGGAGTCAGGTTCTCTGGGCAAGGAACCACAGCTCCAACTCTCCATGCTTTTCCAGCTCTCCAATGTAAACCTGAAGTCCAGCAAGTGGTAAATCCAAGCCGTAATTTTGGTGGTGCAACCAATGGTTTACTATAGCATGAAAAGAGGCAATAATTTTTGTGCAATTTTTTGTAAAGTACTCTTTCCAAATTGCCAGTTGAGGAAAAAAAAACAGCCGGTCTGCAGAATATTTGCAGTAATTTCTACTTTTGTTAACAATTTAAATTTAGGTTAATAATTTGTCCCACTGACAAATAGGTCACAAAATTCTTGCTGCAGCCTTTTGGGTGGATCTGGCACAATCCGGCAGTTCTGACCACTGAATGGACATGTCTCTGAGTTTTCTTAAATCCTGAGGCCAGAGGATTATTGTCAGGTGCTCAGTCCAACATTTGATATTAACATACATGTGAATTAGTAGCAACATTTTAATGGCGTTTGGCAGATTCTACCTTTTTGGAAGCATGCCTGAATTAACTTTCCTTTCCACAATAAAATATTTCCTCAGATTTAGATACAGTAAATTAACTTCAAAGAGGAGAAAAATAAATCCTTATTAGGGTAAAGAAGTCAAGTAGTGCAGTCGAAGCAGCAGGAGGCCATTAATAGACAAATTCAATCAAAAGCAAGCCTCAGAAATGAATGGAGATACAAAGATTAATGCATTATTTAGGTTTCAGTTTATTGAAGCTAGAAATTAGTTTGCTGAGGGCTGGTTGTCAACTAGATTTTTTCTATTTATTTGTGAACATAAAGACTTTAAGCAATAGATAAAGTCATTCTTTAAACTGACCTCTTTGACATACAAATTGCAAGAGAGACTATATATATTCTTTGTATAACATCCAACAGATTCCTGGACAGAGCAAACATGATTCCTGAACATGAGCAAATATAACCATGGTGTCTTCTTTTGGAATTTTATTAAGAAATAGTGACTGGTGGATTATTGTCATTGTGCGTGATTTCATTTTCTTTTTTTAAAGTGATGGGTGGAGAATGGCCAAACGGGAATGTTGACCATGTTCATGACCATCATACAACACAATTTTAAACCGACAAGAGTTGAGGTTCATCATACCACACTCATGATTATTCACCTATTATTGGTGTTGATTATCAATTCTGTTGAATTTCTCCCATAATCACAATGTATAATTTTATTTGAAATTTATTTTCCAAAATAACTTTGTGTCAATTTTATATCCTGGCAATATGATAATTAGCTGCAGTGAAAATAAAATAATGGGATTAGCTGTGATTAATTAGCACGTGAAGGCTTGCATGGGCTTTCAACTAAAACTCAGGGAATAAATAGAGTAAAAAACTAAACCAGCGAAATTTCAAGACAAGCACATCTTTCACTAACGCAGTGTGTATGTGACTGTGCTTGTGCACTAAGGTAATTCTCCAGGGGCTACCAAATCATACAGTTGCATTAAAATGCAAAAAGGAAAGAAAAAATTGTTGCGATGGAACCCAAAGACTTACCAGCATATTCTCACTACAAGCAGGGATGGATAATAAATGCAAACTTGAAAGGGGAATACGTACAGATCAAACATAAAGGTGCCCTGATAGTTGCTCTTTACATATTTCTAAAGGTTTTCTTTGCATTACCTTTATCATTTCCTTGGCCACGTTGAAAATGTGTCTCCGTTGCACTTTCAGACTTAAGGTTTTTATATTCTGTGTTTTTTTTAAATCACCTGTTCCTTTTCCGTTTTGTTGTGTGAGGGGAGCGTGTTTGAGGGTTGATGTTCTGTTAGTTATTTTATGTGGGGGAGGGGGTTTGATGATTGGGAAGACATTTTTTATGTGGGGGGGAGGTTGATGTTTCATAATTACTTTCATGTTCCTTGTTTTGTGACTATCTGGAGAAGACAGATTTCAGTTGTATATGGATACATGCTTTGACAAGAAATGAGCCTTTGAACCTTTTCTCTATATTTGTGTAAGCATACCTATGTCTAAAGGTATCAGATGGGTGTGTATGAATATGTGAAAGAGAAAGAGATAAGGTTCAGTGGTTGAACTCTTCCTGTTGACTCAGAAAATTGTCAGTTCAAGCTCCATAGGCTTAATCACATAATCTAGGCTGCTTTTTTTCCATGCTGTAAGAGATAGTAATGCACCATCAAATGTGACACCTTTCAGATGAATCATTGAACCGGAGATTAATTTAGCTGCTCATTTGGCCATGAAGGTACCTTTTGAAGAAGAGTCTGGAAGTTCTTAGTTCCATTGATATTACTTATTCTGTAACTAACAGTAGTTGTCACATTTCATGTTAATCAAGTGAGACACAAAGCCAAAACCTGCCCTCTTCAAGTGTCAGAAAGTTTGGATTCCTACACAGTTCCCTCATTGTGTTCTAACACTGGACTTCACAGTGACTCTGGGGGCTAAGTATGATCTTGCTACAAACCCCTGGCATATCTGCTGGTTTACTTGCTTACAAGATTAGCTACTACATGGGAAAAGCAAACCTATTCACTTCAATGCAGTGGAAACACCGTGATGGAGAAGGACAAGTATAAAACGACTTGAATATTTCTGAATCAGTTGTTACTTTAATAATTTTTGCCATTTACAAGTATTTAATGGATTTAATTTTAATTTTATTGTTCTTAGAAAAATGTCATTCCCTTTTAAATTAGTTTGTTGTATGATTGATTTTTAATAGGCTTTGCCATTTGGAAGCATTCACAATCCATTAATGGCAAAGCAAATGATTTAAACCAAATCAGTAACTTTATGTTTACCCTTGCTTCTTAGCAGTTCCTCTGCTTCCAAAATGAATAGAATCACTGTTCCTGTGACAGGTCTAATCTTCAGCAGTTTCGGCAGACTGATTCTCCAGCAAAACAGCTGGCAAAGTTTGATTTCAGCCTTGCCTTTTAGAATCAGGATCTTACCAGCTAGGATTCCATAAAACTAAATCTGATTTTTTAAAAAAATATCAGCAGAAAGCAGGCTCAAGCCCAAAGAAATATTAAACAAATATAACATAGAAGAGATCATACCTATTATGCCATCCAATGTTCTATGGCATAATTAACAACATTAACATGTGACTATAGACTTTATGGCTGTCATAATTTATAGTTATTTCAAAAAGCTAGTACTTCCATGCTTTGTCTAATAGAAAGTCAGCCTAGGGAAATGACAAAACTTGGGAAGAATCACATTTTAAAAATAGATCATGTGGTCACTAATCACATGTCTAATCTTTTCCTATCACTAAACACATGTTTGTTTTAACAAAAATTCCTCTTAAGAATCAGACAGTTGTGTTTTCTAAGCATATCACACCATCAGTTACTGCTCTATTCATAGTTACGAATGCCACCTTTTATATTTGGAGAATAAGATAACTTATTGTTCTTTTCAACCTGCTTGTCTTCAGTTCACCATGTTGTTGATCTGCTGATCGCTCGATCATCATTCATCTAGTTGGAATCACACTAACCTGGTTCCATTTATGTCAATTAGGTTTTAGTCAAAGGATAGGAAAAGAAAAAAAAAACTCATGCTGAAGATCTGAAATAAAAATTTAAAAATCTGGACATGCTCGGTAAGTCAGGTGGCATATGTGGAGTGAGAAACACAGTTAACATTGCAGGTCACATTTCTGTCTTTATGATTAACCTAATTCAATGAATTACAGGTTTTCTAAACTCTGCTATCTTAACTTGCTGGAGTTCTGTTATCATTTCAGTGCTTGTTTATCCATAATGAGCCCTAGTTACTCAACAGCTCAATTTTAGAATTTTCATCTATCATTGCAAATTCTACCAATGCCTCCTCCACATTGCTGTGATCTTCTCAATCCCTAGGGCCTGCTGAGCTACAGAATTTGTAATTTCCAATTTGACTTCATGATCACCCCCGAACAGATTGTCCATTATAAGGGTATGAAAAGTTTCTGTGCAGTTCTCTTCACTCTGTCTTTCCGTTAAGGGTGAATGGCACCTGCTGAATTTCAAGATGTACAATCAGTTGTCAAGACTCAGGTGGCAATGGATGCTTGAAAGTTTTGTTATATTTTAAGGGATCTTCTTCATGATATTTATTCTGTTCTATAATCTATCTCTGGTAAGTAACAAAAATAAAACAATTAAGCTGTACAAACTTCAAATGTTTCAGATATTCAGAAAGTGACTGATTTTCAGCATTCACAGTTCCGGAATGGAGTATAAATTTGTAAAATCACACTTCTTGATTTATAAACTTTTGCTTCCAAGTATCCTTGTCTTACAAATAAATTTTTCATTGTTTTGACTTGCTTTCAGAGAGCCAATCAGAAGACATGGGTTTTAAGAATTAGCAGAGTAGAAGTATGGTAAATAAATCTCCTGGACCAGATGGACTACACTCTAGGGCACTAAAAAGGCAGCTCAATAGATTATGGAGGCATTACTATTAACCGTTCAAGAATCACTAGATTCTGACATAGTTCCATAGGTCTGCAAAATTGCAAATGCCATTCTATTCTTTAAGAAGGGAGTGAGGCAAAAGACAGGAAATTCAAGTTCAAATTTCAAAGTACATTTATTATCAAAGTACATATATGTCATCATATACAACCCTGAAATTCATTTACTTGTGGGCATTCACAGTAAATACAAGAAACACAATAGAGTCAATGTAAGACCACACCCAACAGGGCAAACTGTTCAAATATGTAAAGAAATGATAACAATAATAATAAATAAGCAATAAATATTAAGAACATGAGATGGTGAGTCCTTGATGGCAAGTCAATAGGTTGTGAAAACAGTTCAGTGATGGAGTTCAATTAGCCTGACCTCTGGTTGGAAAGATGTTGAAGTCCATTATTAAGGATAAGATTTCAAGGTACTTGGAGGCACATGATAAAATAGGTCAAGGTCAGCACAGTTTCCTTAATTTTCCTTTAAATTTGTTGGAATTCTTTGAGAAAGTAACAGATGTGATAGACAAAGGGAAGTCTGTGAATGTTATTTATTTGGATTTTCAGGAGTCTTTTGAGTCTGCTAAACAAGATCAGAACTCATGGTATTACAGGAAAGATACTAGCATGGATAAAAGATTGGTTGACTGGCAGGAGGCAAGGAGTGGGAATAAAGGGGGCCTTTTCTGGTTAACTGAAAATGACTAATGTTCCACAGGGCCGGTGTTAGGACCACTTCTTTTCACATTATACAGTATGTCAATGATTTGGATGCTGGAATTGATGGCTTTGTGGCCAAAGTTGTGGACAATACAAAGACAGATGAAGGGGCAGATAGTTTTGAGGAGGCAGGGAGTCTGAAGAAGGACTTAGACAAATTAGGAGAATGGGCAAAGAAGTGCCAGATGGAATACAGTGTGGGGAAGAGTATGGTCATGCACTTTGGTAGAAGATTCAAGATTGTTTAATGTCATTTCCAGTACACAAGTGTAAAAGAGAACAAAATAATTATTACTGCAGTTCCAATCTTCCGACTGCTGATCTTGTTGTCTAGGCACCATGCTGCTTGCCTTCATTAGTAGCCTCTACCCCTCTAATCCCCTCAGCTAGTCGGTCAGAGACGGCAAAGAGATTCTTCCTTACTGTCTTGAACTTGTCTCTTAGTTCTTCCCTTTAGCTCCTTCTAAGTTCGGCATGACAAGCATTGACCACACTCCTTGCTGCAACAACATCAGGATGTTTCAAGATCCGGCTCTCTTTGATTCGCTTCACAGTAGGCAGACACTTTGTTGCATCTGTGTGTGTGTCTATGAGCCATTGATAGCGGTCGGTGGCAGTCTCTTCTTCCTCCCTCTCCAGTGGGCCGAAGCGATTTCTCACTTCCACAGTGTACTGGGCTTGAAGAATAGGTTGTGAGGAGAATGCCTTCCAGTCTATCTTCTCCTGTGGCTTTGGGTTGCCGCAGGCTCAGTCTCACTTGCATTGACACTATTCTGTGGTCAGAACTGACAGAGTTCAAGATGCTGTAGGCTTCTGTGTTGATCACACAATTACGCCATTTTGTTCTTACGAGGATGTAGTCGAAATGTTTCCTGATGACGGAGGTTCTGTTTTCATATGTTCACAGTTTACCAGCTCGCTTCTTAGATTGTGTGTTGGCGGGAATGAGACTATGTTCCTCGATGAAAACAACTAGGCATTGTCCATTTCTGTTGGTAAAGTCGTGGTATGAGTATGGAACATCCTCCAGTCCAACCTGGGCATTAAATAAGTCTTAGACTTCAAGTACCTCAGGTCAAGAATGATGAGTTCGGAGAAGGACATAAACATACGGAAGGCGCTGGCGTGGAGGGCTATGAACGACATGAAGGAAATCTGGAGGTCAAACCTGACCAGAGGCTCAAAAAGAGGATCTTCATAGTCTCACGTACGGATGCGAGACGTGGACACTCACCAAGACCATGAGAAAGTCACTAGATGGTTGCTATACACGAATGCTCCAGATGACTCTTGACAACACATGAAGAACATCAAGCTCCATGACAACCTATTGATGCTCACTACTAAAATCAAGACGAAAAGACTGCAACTAGCGGGGCACTGTCTACGCCACCCTGAGCTACCCGCCAGCCTAGTCATTGCATGGGAGGATGAACCCTGGGTGCCCTCCCAAGACTACGGTCAACACGCTCCTAGAAGATAGCGGCGTGGCTAATGTAGATGAACTGAACACACTGATGAGGGAGAGGGAGTGGAGAATCCGTCATCGTGCCCGACCCCCTAGGCCTGAGTCGACGTGGTAGTAGTAGCAGTTGTTACAATGCAGCACAAAAAGAAAAACAATAAAGAACACAATAATAAAAATCACTATATCACTATATACACACACACACACACACACACACACACACACACACACACACACACACACACACACACACACACACACACACACACACACACACGCACACACGCACACACGCACACACACACCATAAAGAGAAGCTAGGCACAAGAGAGACAGGAAATAATAAAGAAGTGTTGTTGAGGGTTGTGAAGGTTTGGATTAGTGGATGCAGGCATTGATCAGCCTTACTAGTTGAGGAATGTAACTGTTTTTGAGTCCGGTGGTCTTTGCCTGTATGCTATCTAGCTTCCTCACCAACAGGAGTAGGGCAAACAGACCATGAGCAGAGTGGGTGGTATCCTTCATGATATTACTGGCCTTTTCAGGCACTTTACTGAATATATGTCCTTGTTGGCGGGTGTGCTGGTGTTGCGTCGGGCAGTTTTGACTACCCGTTGTAGAGCCTTCCTGCACTGTAGGTTCTGTACCATGCAGAGATGTTGTATGTTAGGATGCTCTCTACTGCACAAATCTAGAAGAACATGAGTATAGAAGTGCATAGTCCAACTGTCTTCAGCCTCCTCAGAGAGTAGAAGCTTTGGTGAGCTTTCCTGAATGTGTTAAATGTGTTCTGGGACCATGAGAGTTCATGAAAAATGTACACTCAAGAAAAAGGCATACACTGTTTTTTAAATGGGAAACAAATTCAGAAAACAGAGGTGTAAAGGGACCTTCAGGATTCCTTAAGGGTTTGCAAGTTTTTGTAAAGAATTTCTTTATCAATCTTTTTTATTAAGTTTCAAACAATGATAGTGATACAAAGAGATCAAGATTACATTAATAACGGTTAACGTATACATCAACAGACTCCGAGTAACATGTGTAATCTAAGCCTCCCAATCTCTTAGTAACTGAACATGAAAAAGATACAAAGAAAAAAGATTTTTACAGGAGAAAAAAAACCCTAAACTAACAAAACCAAACAAAAGCTGGGCTGCCTTGTTTCAGTGGTTAGAATCGTTATTTGTCATTAACTCCTCTATACATGAACAAAAAGTTATTGAGAAGGATTCAGAAAAGGTCAGCTTACATCATATGAAAATGTTGAATAAATGGTCTCCAAGTTTCTTCAAATTTAACCGAAGCGTCGATAGTGCCACTCCTAGTTTTTTCCAAGTTTAAGCATGTTACAGTTTGGGGGAAACCACTGAAATGTAGTAGGGGGATTAGAATCTTTCCATTTAAATAAAATGGATCTCCTGGTATTAATGTAACAAATGCAATCAAATGGCAAGCTGAAGGGGTTTTGTAAAGAATTTGATTAACCTTCCAGTCAAGATGGCACCTGTGTACAATGCTCCTTCGGTCAGCATCTCCTGGATAGATCATGGAAGCCATATATTTCACTTCTTTTACGTCTTTTATGTTTTTCATCTTGGAAGTGAGTCTGGAACTGTTGGAGTCTGTGATTTGTAAATTTGGAGATGATTTGGGTGTTCCATTGGGGATGATGATCCTGTTGCCTTTCTTTTCTTTCTTGGTTTCATGGCTTCCTGAAGAAGAATTTCAAGTTGAATACTTTGATAATAAATGAACCTTTGAAGTTCAGTTGGTGGTAAGGAAGGTAAAATGCAATGTTAGCATTCATTTCAAAAAGACTAGAATACAATGCTGAGGCTTTATAAGGTATTGATCAGACTGCACTCGGAGTATTGTGAGGAGTTTTGGGCTCCATATCTCAGAAAGAATGTGTTGACATTGGAGGGGGTCCAGAAGATGTTTACGAAAATGATCCTGGGGTTGAAAGTAGTAACACATGAGGAGTGTTTGATGGTTCTGGACTTGTATTCACTGGGATGAATCTCATTGTAGCCTATTGATAATGGAAAGGCCGAGATAGAGTGGATATGGAGAAGATCCTCCTTATAGTACGGAAGTCTAGGACCATATGGAACAGCCTCAGAATAGAAGGATATTCATTTAGAACAGAGATGAGGAGGAACTTCTTTAGCCAAAGGATGGTGAACCTGTGGAATTCATTTCTACAGCTATGGAGGCCAAATTATTGGATATATTTGAAGCAGAGGTTGATAGGCTCTTAATTTGTAAGAGTGTCAAAGATTACAGGGAGAAGGCAGGAGAAAGGGGTTGGGAGAGATAATAAATCAGGCACAATAGAGTGGCAGAGCAGATTTGATGGGCCAAATGGTCTAATTCTGCTCCTGTGTCTAAAGGTCTAAGAAAATATGTGAGGAAAGACTTTTACATAGAATTTTCTCTTTAAACGGAATGCAGAGCAAAGGGATGGATGGCAAAAGCAAAGTTGTTAGAGAATTTATTGAGACAAAAGATAATTAGGTAAATTCTTGAGTGGTCATGGGAAAGAAGATGAGTGGTTCATTTTCAACAGTTCTACCAATAAACACAGGTAGAATGGGCAAGTGGCCTCCTGTGGTGTGAAATTGTGATTCAAATCTGCAAAACCTGGGAAGTAAACAAGATTTTTCACCGCAGAGCTGGTTGTCTTGGAAGTTATAACGACATTATTCAGTTATACAGTAATTCTCTGTGGTCTGAAGTTCTAAATTAATGGTTCTGGCACTTCCAGTGTTACATTGCTGACTCTCCCTCACACATTAATCTACTGTATAATATTCTACTAGCTGTCCTTATTACACTGATCAAAAAGCATGAATTGCAACAAATATGTGCACCTGTCCTATGTTAATGGACTAAAATGACTAATTGATATACTATCATACAGTCTATTACATTCTTTCAACATGCTGTCTACTTCATTAGTACATAGACCTATGCTGAACTTCCCCATCGAGCTCTTACCTCGCCATCGTCACAGGTTCAAATTTTGCTGCGTACACCAACTGGTGATCGGCAGGCGAGGCACACACAAGTGGATTAAGAACAATGTTTAGGGCAAAACAAGCATAATCTTTAGCGGCAATTACAAAATCCACACGGAGCTATGGGGAGTGATTTGAAAATCTTTAGCCGTTCATAAACTGGGGTATTTGCTCATACAGCTGTCCTTGTAATTTCATGACCAATCCTCGCCTACAAGTTTCATTTGAAAGACGTTTAAACGCTGTTTCTTGCCTGTTTTAATGATTACTGTATATTATACCGTGTGACAATGGCTGGCTACTCTCTAGCACAGAGCACCACCGGCACTCTTCTGGGCACTGTCTATTTGTAAATGGGGCACTAGGACACACAACAGAGGGTCAGCAGTCTGCAGCTGTGGGGAGTGAGGAGGCCTGGTGGTTAATGCAGAGGCTAGTGTTCGGAAGTTTCAGGTAGGGCTGTGAAGGGCCTATGAGGTAGGAACAAGGCGAAAACTTCAAAAAAAATTAAGATCTAACAATGCTGTTTCTCTTCTCAAACTTACATTAACATTTTTCCCTCTTCTGTTCACTGCAACCTCTGTTTCATCTGTCTCCCTTCTGTCATACTTGCTCCTACTCCGACTGTCCTATGTCTATCTATCTCCACCTCTCTCTCTCTTAAATTGACTAAGAAGAGATTCATTTCCTTTTCAACTAAAAATACAGTGCTGATTGAATACTGGCTGAGCATGAAATAATAGAATGTTGTGATGTGTTGCTGATCTATTAGATAATTGATTAAATTGAAATGAGAATTAGATACATTCTTGAAGGGTGATGAGGAAGAAGTCATGCATGCTTCTGCTGTCATTCTCTCCCCTCCAGCACACTTTCTACAAGTTAATTCTGCCCACACCCCTTTTCCACTGCACTATCTCGCATGCATTGCCAACAACTTTGCCAGTCACTTACTCTCTGACTCAGCTGTGCACATTGTTCCTCTCTACCCCCACATCCAAACGTCTACACACACTCCATAACAATTGTGCACAGTTATCCAAAGCGGCCACCATCTCACCCCACTGCTGCCACAAACTGGCGGTGTTTTCTCAGTGAAGATCACCAAAAACAGGTGACTGGATGGTGAGCCCCTCAGGAAGACATGTTGGCATCTCTGGTGGAGAGAGTGCTGGACGTGAAAGGTTCTGGGGTGGTTGAGCCCCAGATATCAGAAGAAGAGCCTTACCAAAATCTGTTTAGCATGAATTCATTGTACCTTAGTACTACCTCACTCATTAGTGCCGCTATCTTTCCTGCAATCATACCCAGGAGGCCTCATTTTCAAGCACACCCATTGAATGGGCTCTTCCGCATCAGTTGTATGTTAATCAACACCTTAGTCAAGTCCAGATAAAATGGTTACAGTAGAGTCAAAGATTGGGGGATTGAAGCAAGTCCACATCAATGCTTCCTTTGCAATCCAGCTCAGCACATGAAGGAGATGGTAGCACACTCCTGGGTCTAACATCAAAGCATTCACATATAATCCAACCTAAATGTATGGCTTTTAACATAGAAATCACCCCTACACATGTATCCAGATACTAGTCCTATGCAAATATTACATGGGAGAAATAGGTAAGGACGCACTTTGTGAATTCCTACTGCAGTTGTACCATAGATTGGTGTTCAAAGTGTGTAAGAAGACAAATACAAGTAACCTTGGATCGCCAGAAATGATTTCAGCTTTATTTGAAAATTCAGGTCCAGTAGGGGCAGCTGTTCCTGGGTCATTAGCATCAGCACCATTTATCCCTTGGAGTAGAATGGTAGTGCAGCAGCATGGTGGTTAGCACAATGCTTTACGGTACAGGTAACCCAGGATCAATTCCCACTGCTGCCCGTAAGGAGTTTGTACATTCTCTACATTCTCTCCAGGTGCTGCTGTTTCCTCCCACAGTCCAAAGACATACCGGTCAGTAAGGTAATTGGTCATTGTAAATTAGGCAAGGATTAAATCAGGGGGTTGCTGGGCGGCATGGCTTGAGGGCTGGAAATACGTATTCCATGCTGCGTCTCAATAAATACAGATGGTCCTTTCAGAGATATCCTGAAATCAACATTTGCAGGAAGATGCAGACTGCACAACATTGCAAATGTTCTCATTACAGTTTTGAGGCATGTTTGATGGTGAGATGGTATATCCCCGGGTGAACAAGACTGCAGAGCTCCCTAACACATATGGTCTTTCCAGGGCTCCCCTGCAGACTGAGAAGTTGCCTACAGGAGATTACAGACACTACCAAGTGCAGTAGCAAGCCCCCACTGTGCCAGGAAGCCTGTCTTCACAGAGCACCTTCTCAAATACTGGTACTCTAAAGGAACAGGTTAGATTAGAGGGTTCACCTCATGCTGGGTGATACTAGGCACTGCGAAGGACAGCTTCTAACCTGCTGTTATAAAACTATCGAACGGTCCTCTAGTACGATAAGGTGGAGTCTTAATTGACCTCAGAATCTACCTTGTTTGGCCTTTGTCTACCTGTAACTGTAACTGTTACCCTTTATTCTGCATTCTGGTACCATTCTCCCTTGTACCACCACAGCGCAGTGATGCGGGGAACTGATCTGTATGGATAGCATGCAGAACAAAGTTTTTCACTGTAACTTGGTACATGCAACAGTAAAAAAACAGCTACCAACAGCCAGCAGCATATAAGGAGGAGGGGTTGTGGGAACTTCTTTCGTGGTACCACAACATCGTATCCAGTCAGCCCTGCTGGCTCAGGGGTCTGATGAGCTCATTTTCGGGAAGTGAGACTGTCCTCCAGAGCTTAAGGGTATTGATGGGGTAAGCGAAGAGAAACTGCTTCCAGTGATAGAGGAGATGTTAACTGGAACCTTGGATTTAAAGTGATTGGCAATGGAATTAGAGATGACATAAGGTAGCGTGTTCTTCACCATCGAATCACTGAGGTCTGGAGTGCCCTGCAGGGAGAGTAAAAAAGGTAAATTCAGTAGTACATTTCAAATCAACATTTGATAAATGCTTGAAGGTAAGAAACTTGCAGAGCCCTGGGGGAAAAGAACAGGCAGATGGAGTAAATCGTTTTACCGAAGGGACAGAGTAGCTAGGATGTAAAACATGGGCTCCTTCTGCCATACATCACTCAGTGATCAAATTCCAAATAGACTTTGGCTCTACAAAAGCAAAATACTCCATGCTAGACATGAGAAATCAGAAACGCTCTGAGTCCTCAGGTCACACAGCATCTGTGAAGAGAGAAACAAAACTAAGATTAGAAATTGAGCTGGAAAGAGGGTGCGACAACAGCCGTAGTCCTACTGATGGCTGAAGGGGATAAAAGACATTCTGCTGCTAAAATTTCTGATTGAAGTTTTTTTTTAATTAGCATTGCAACTCTGAAGATAGACCTTAAGTCTTAAATGTTAACTCGTTTGCCCTCACCACGAATGCTCCCAAATATGCTGAGAATTTCCTGCACCTTGTTTTACTTGCTAGCTGTAAATTGGGTCGGCTTGTTCTCTGACAGTGAAAGGCAGTAAATAAATGAAAGTTATTTTCCTTTCTTCCCTTTCTTTTTCCTTCTCCTTTTCATCAAGGAAAGAAAAACAAGTTTAGCCAAGGAAATAATTAGGATTCCTGTTGCTTTCATTTACTGTGAGGCAATAGATTTGCCTGAAGGCTTTGCTTTAGTGAAAAAATATGCATACATCATTCATTTAGAGTTGGGTAGTCACAGACATCATGTAAATGAGGTGGGTTGAGATCTTTCACAAAGCTGAACAGATGCTGCTTCATTTTCCCCCAATTAAACTAGTGTTAAGACAATTCACCTGCATTATAAAGAGTTTTGATCTGTGATAGCTGGAAACTTAATATGGATAAATAGCAATTATTGTACAGAATGAAGGTATGCTTGATGTTTACTGAAAGTAATATGTTTTCTGTGGAAGAATTTAAAGTTTTAATGATAGATCAGAGCCCAGAGCCACTGACCCAGGGAAAAATTGAGGCTGCTGTAATTTGAGGTACAACACAAATCTGTTTTATTTCTCTTCCTCTGCAGTTTCACAAGAAATCACACTCTAAGGAATGGGTGTTAGGTGTATTTCCCCCATATGTACAACTCACATTAAGACAATTCTGGGACAGTCTTGATGAATTATGCCCAAAGCTCCCTGAGGTCAAGTGTCAATCCTGCTGTTGACTTGTGATTAGCCTAGCATCAAAACCAACTATTCTCAAAGAGATTCTGTCTTTCACAATGCAGAAATGGCACAGTCTTTCTCCTGAGGCACTAGTTTTCATTTTCAGGATATCAAAATCAAGAGTCAGGTTTAATGTCATCTGCATATTGTCATGAAATTTGCTGTTTTGCAGCTGCAGTACCCATGATGGAACTGACTGAGTTCACAACTGTCTTCAGCTTTTTCCCATCCTGTGCAGTGGCCCCTCTATGCCAGAATATGATACAACTAGCTAGAATGCTGTCCATGGTATATCTGTAGAAATTTGCGAGCGTCTTGGTGACATACCAGTTCACCTCAAACTCCTAATGAAATATAGCTGTTGCCGTGCCTTCTTTGTAATTTCATCAATCTGTTGGGCTCAGGATAGATCCTTGGAGATTTTGACCCCCAGGAACTTGAAACTGTTCACCCTTTGCACTTCTGATCCCTCAATGAGAACTGGTCTCAATGTGACCTTCCTGTAGTCTACGATCAATTCCTTGGTCTTACTGATGTTGAGTGCAAGATCGTTGCAGCAACACCACTCAACCAGCTGATCTGTATGCCTCCTTGTCGACGTCTGAAATTCTGCCAACAATTGTGATGCTGTCAGCAAACTTGTAGATGTCGTATTGCAGTATGATCTGCTGCAACTATGGGCAAATGCTTGCAGTACAGATGGCTATAGCAATGCCAAATCTGTGAAAGATCTTGGGATTCAAAGGTGGCCAGCTGTGATGGTCAGCAACTCGAGGAATGCTTGCTGCACCATCTTTAAATGGATCCACAGACTTTCAACCTGCTCTTGCATTTATTCCGATTTAATGGTTTGGGTTCCCATTTTCAAGAATAAAATTAAGAGAAGTCATGTGTATGATGGTTTGAAGATAGGCTGTTGCTAAAATATTCTAGTCTCTATGGATACATTTTACCACTGGCAGGAATAATTTGCAATGAATAATTCCAGCGTATGGGAGAACTATAGGAACAAATGCAATAATATCACTATACTTCCACCATTAATTCAGTATTGTCTGTCCACGATTTCATTACATCAGCTGTGGACATTATGGCCTTATTTATACTTTTAAAAAAGAGATTGATATGTAAAAATAAATACACCCTGCTTCAGCTTGCATCTCAATAATAACTGCTGTATCATTAAAAATTCTTAGAACCTATTTCAGCTGGAACATTGTTAATAGTTGAGGCAGTGTGATTTATAACATGCACATTCATCAGATGTGTCACTGTTAATACTGCCCTAGTTGCTATACTTAGTTCTGTAACTAACTTGTTTTTGCACACCAGAAGTATTTATATTGGGAACAGACCATTCAGACATTCATGAAGTTTGAATCTGGGGGATTTATTCTTCAAATTCATTTACTGTCTTTCGATCCATATGACTTGAGAGTCTCATCTAACAACATTTTATTGATCTTGGTCTTGAAGATTTCTATTATCCACCTAGAGAAGACAGTTACTGATTTCCACGACACTCTGAAAGATTTTTACCTTAATTCACTTTGATATGTCCTGGATTTGAATTTAATTTGAACATTTATTTTCCCTTTATTTTTCCCTGGATTCAAAGAAAGTGCATTCCTTTGAAAATATTTTACCTAATCCATTTTAAACAACCCTTTGTTTAACCTTAGAATGGCAAACCTCAAGGGATTACAACTATATGATTTGTCCTCATATTTTAACTTCTTAAGCCCAGCATCACTCTAATTGATCCATGTCCTCTTTCAAATTGCCATGTATTTCCAGAAATACTTGATGTTGATAATGAAACAGTAATATATTTTGTCACACAATGACAATTGAAATTATTATCTTTATTATTGGTCTCTGCTCATTTTCCCGCCTCCAAGTCAGTTACTCACATTAGAAGGTTGAATTGGATTCCATTTTATATTGAAAGCTGCTTGTCAATGTTCTTTTTGAAAGCCTTGAAGTCCACATAGAGAACGTCCGTCCCTATGTCCATCATGCCAATGACCTCCTTGTAATGACCCAAACTTCATAAATCCTGCTTACTTTCTTTGACCTTTATACCGATATAACTTCTCTTAAAGGGAAATGATTAATTGGAAATGCTGTTGAAACTGAACAAATAAAAATTGCTAGACTGATGTTGATAGTTATTTATCAGATAAAGGCATTGTGTTAATGGAATCAAATGGAGCTAAAAAATATATAGCAGCCATGATCTAATAGAAAAGTGAAAATAGCTTGAGTAGCTGAATTGTTTTCCTAAATACTCTATTCCTGTGCACTTTTCCCATAATCTTACACATTCTTTATTTTCATCCACATGTCCAATTCCATTTTGAAAGTTTCAAAAGCCATATCCAGTTATCTCAAATGGTACCATCTAGATCAAATCATAATGTTACTGCCATATAAAAATGTCATCTCCCTAGTTCCTAATTGCCATCAAGTCCATTTCTCCCCACATCCTTTCTTAAATTGAATGCCAACTTCAATTTTTCAATTCATATACTGTACAAAGCTTCAGAAAATTATGACTAAATACATCTACTATTTTCCCACCTCTTTCTTTTCATACTCTGCAGTGGAAACCATCAAGCCTTAGAAAGTTATCAGTATTTCCCATTGTGTCCTCTTTTACCATTTTAAAGTATATTAAATCAAATAAATTCTTACCAAATTTGTACTGCTGTTTCTTTGTACTCTACAATAAAATAGATTTAAAGTGCAGTATGAAGCAGAGTCACCTCTACTTCCTGAGGAGACTGAAGTCCTTTGGAGTACACAGGCCTCTCCTTCACACATTCTACCAGTCTGTTGTCGCCAGTACAATCTTCTATGCGGTGGTGTGCTGGGGCAATGGCATCAACACAGGTAATGCCAACAGGCTCGGTAAACTGATTAAAAAGCCTGGCTCTGTTAAAGGAGTCAAACTGAATACACTAGAGGCTGAGGTGGAACAAAGGACCCCACAGAGAATCCTGGCAATTGTGGACAATGTTTCTCACCCTCTGTGGGCTGAACAGAGGAGCATGTTTGGTAGTAGACTAAGACAACTGCGCTGCCCCAAAGAGCGATATATGAGGTCATTCTTACCCTCAGCCATTAGGCTCTATAATGAGTCAACCTAAAGCCGGGGAAGTGATGACCCCCTCCTGTTGGACAGTTTGAAGTGACTTATTTTTTTATTCTTTCTTACTTCTCTTCAATATTTGTATATCTGTGCAGTTGTAATGCTACTATGACTATTAATTTCCTTTGGGATCAATGAAGTATTTATATCTATCTACATATCTATCAATTTCTTATACTTTTTTATTTACTCTCATTCATAAGCACATAAATTTCCCTCCCCCCAACTGTCTCTGTCTCATGTATAAATGTTGTACATTTTTACTGTGACTTTTTGTAAACCTTTCATTCTAGTTTGACAATGTCTCTTAAAATATTTGCTGATTAACCCCAAAATTGTAGCTTCTGCATTTAGGTGGTTAGGAACCAGTTTTGTGTTGTAGCAGAAAACTGCTTTGAGTCATTTGCATTGTTTGTAAGTGTAACATATGCAAATAAAAACACAAAATGCTGGCAGAACTCAGCAGGCCAGACAGCATCTATGGGAGGAGGTAGTGACGACATTTCGGGCCGAAACCCTTCATCAGGAGTGAAATAACATGGGATGGTCGAGGTGGGGATAAGAAGTGGGGGGAGGGATGAAGTAGAGAGCTGGGAAGTGATAGGCTGGGGGAAGGTGGAGAATTATGGGAAATAAAAGAGAAAGAAAGGTAGGGCTAGGGGGAGATTATAGTGAGGGGGGAAAAGAGAGAGAAAGAGAACCAGACTAAAATTATAGATAGGGAGGGGGTGGGGGGGGGGGTCAGGGGTATCACAGAGGTCCGTGAGTTGAATGTTCATGCTGGCAGGTAGGAGGCTACCTAGGCAGGAGATAAGGTATTGCTCCATTGACCTGCGTGTGGCCTCATCTTGACAGTAGAGGAGGCCATGGACAGACATGTCGGAGTGGGAGTGGTCTGTGGAATTGAAGTGTGTAGCCACGGAGATCCCACCACTGCTGGAGGACTGAGCACCGGTGTTCGGTGAAACGCTCTCCCAGTCTGCGGCGGGTCTCCCCAATGTATAAATGGCCACATCAAGAGCACCAGATACAGTATATCACCCCAGTTGACTCGCAGGTGAAGTGGTGCCTCACCTGAAAGGACTGTCTGGGGCCTGGGATGGTGGTGAGGGAAGAAGTGTGGGGGCAGGTGTAGCATTTCTTCCGTTTGCAGGGATAAGTGCCTGGAGGGAGTTTGTTGGGGAGGGATGGGGGGATCGATGGACAAGGGAGTCACTTAGGGAGCGATCCCTGCGGAAAGCTGAGAGTGGGGGGAAGGGGAAGACGTCTGGTGGTGGGATCCCATAGGAGGTGGCGGAAGTTACGGAGGATTATACATTGGATCTGTAGGCTGGTAGGGTGATAGATGAGGACCAGGGGACTCTATCCCTGGTGGGCTGGCGGGGGGATGGGGTGAGGACAGAGGTGCGTGAAATACGGGAGACGCAATGGAGGGCAGAGTTGATAGTGGACGAAGGGAAGCCCCTTTCTTTAAAAAAGGAAGACATCTCCTTTGTCCTAGAAAGAAAGGCCTCATCCTGAGAGCAGATGCGGCGGAGGCGGAGGAATTGAGAGAAATGGATAGCAGTTTTGCAGGAGACAAGGTGGGAGGAGGAATAGTCTAGGTAGCTGTGAGAGCGTTTTTACAGGAGACAAAAATCTGCATCTGCAGATTCACTCGTGTTGCATATTATATGCAACATCTTTTCCCTTCAACACAGCAAACCCTCACAAATAGCTATGAGATCATGTTAGGTGCATTCGACTGCAATAGTATTCCTTTAAAATTTGTGACTTTCCTTACTTTCTCAATTACGGCCATCATTTGCAAAATGCTGATGAAAAAATTCTGAATTGATATTCATCAATAAATCTAATGTAACCTATTCCTAGCCAGAACTCGTGCATTATATTCCAGAAAATTATCCAAATTCGGTCCAACACCAGGACTTCACTGAACTTTACTACTGTGTGAAAGATAAAATCTCCTCTTACAATACATTTTATTTCTGATAAATGCTCCCTAAAATTTCCATTTATTTGACATCTTCTCTCAATTACAGCTGTCTTTCTGGAGATAATCGCAATCAGTGAAAATTATTTTTTTCCCCTTAGTTCTTGTATTTCTTTGGCTTGATGACCTTTATTCAAATTCTTCCTTTTCAGTCTTGCAACTGCTGCTTTTATTGGGGCAATTGCCCTTTCACAAAACTACATAGCATGGAATGACTATTTTCTAGACATATCCATCTTATAGACCAGGCTTTGCAATGATCACTGCATCTTACTCTTATGTTAGTGTCTCTTAATTACTTAAATCATATGTTGTTCAATGTGTATTGCTTTCCATTTACCTTCACTTCTCAATGCTAAATGTCAACGCATACAGTTTGAAATATTATGCTGTATTTTCAACAGGCATATTATTTTTAATTCTTACAAACTATTTGTACAGTGTCTTGCCCAAATACGTCAAAGTGTGTTCTAAACAAAAGTGTTATGGTGTATGTTGATTCAGCTGTATTATAGGAATGTGTAACAGTGTAATTTCACAGAGCAAGGTCTCACATTAGCTGTGAGGTAAGTGTTCAAGTGATCAGTTTTAACCATGACGGTTAAATATGGCCTGCTGTGTGTGGACTGGAGCTAGCCCCCTGATTTGAATAGTGGCGTTTTATGTATTGATCAGAGAAGGCATTCAGGACTCAGCTTAATGAATAAAGTTTTGAAGTCTGTGACTTAAACAGTGCATTTGTGCATGTATTATATTTAACAACTGGAATCAAGAAAACAATATCACAGAATGAGTGAGCAATTCCATTGATGGGCAAAAATCAGCCCTTGCAAAGCACCAGGCCCCACTGGTGTACCTGGGCGAATGCTGACCACATAACTGAAGTGTTACTGGACATCCTCAACCTCTTGCTGCTGTGGTCTAAGGTTCCCACCTCTTTCAAGATGACAGCAATTACACTGCTGCCCAGGAAGAGCAGAGTCAGCAGCCTCTGCAACTATTGACCAGTAGCACTCATATCTACTGTAAAGAGACATAACATTACTTGAGAAAACCACTGGATTAATGTAGGGACAGAGGTATCTTTCCATTTTAATAAAATAGCTCTTCTTGCCAACAATGTAACAAATGCAAGTAATGTCATGTCTCAGTTTGGAAAAAATTAGTAGAACTTTTTGATCCTCGATTCGATTTTGAGAGAAGTTGGGGCTCTTTTGCCAAATATTATCATTTAATTTGAATTATTTTATATGGTTTCCTTCCAGTTTTATTCTATATAAACATGAATTGGCAGTTGATGATTCTTTTTCTATACACACACACACACACACACACACACACACACACACACACACACACACACACACACACACACACACACACACACACACACTATTGTTCTGGGGGTTGATTCCTAATGGTTTTTCTTTCCTTTTTTCTTTTTTTTGTAGTTAGTAGGGTTTTTTTACTTCGTTGGGGTTCTCTTTTTTCTTTCTTTTCCTTATAAAAATATATTTTTTATAATTTTCATATATTACAATCAGCTTTTTTTCTTCAGCTTTATTGATATATATATATATATATATATCAGTTTGTTGAAGTTTTGTATCCTTTAGTGGCTGTGGAAGATTATGTATCAATAAAAAGATTCTAAAATCTACTGTAAAGAAGTTCTTCAAGGTTGGTTATGACTCCTGCTGGAGAAAGCACCTGGACCCACTACAATTCAACTACGTCTGCAAAAGGTCAACAGCAGATGTAATCTCATAGGCTTTCCAGTTTGCTCTGAAGCATCTAGAGAACAGCAAACGCATGGCAAGCTGCTGTTTATTGTTTACTGCTCAGCGATCAATACCACCATCCCGTTAGTATTAATCAACAAGCTTCTAATCCGGGGCCTCTGAAAGTGGGGAGCATTTTGACCGGTGACTGTGCTATGGAGCTTCCAATACCCAGGTCATAGGAGGTGGCAGTGGGTCATAGACTCAGGCAGCTCTGGCACGTGCACCATCCCCACTGTCAAGGATGTCTCAAGAAGGTGGCATCATCACTGAGGACCCTCACCATGGCTTCTGTGTTACTACCATCAGGAGGAGGTATAGGGGCCTAAAGACCCGCACTCAACTATTCAGAAACAGCTTCTTCCCCTCTGCCAAAAGATTTCTGAATTGTTTTTCCTCCTTTTTTATGCACTATTTATTTTGTAATTTATAGGAGTTTGTGTGGCTAGGCATTGCTCAAATACCATCTATAAATTTGCTGATGATACAACTATTGTTGTCAGAAGGTGACGAGAGGGCGCACAGGAATGAGATACGCCAACTAGTGGAGTGGTGTCACAGCAACAACCTGGCACTCAGCGTCAGTAAGATAGAAGAGCTGATTGTGGATTTCAGGAAGGGTAAGACGAAGGAACATGTACCAATCCTCATAGAGGGATCAGAAGTGGAGAGAGTGAGCAGTTTCAAGTTCCTGGGTGTCAAGATCTCTGAGGATCTAACCTGGTCCCAACATACCAATGTAATTATAAAGAAAGCAACACAGCAGCTATACTTTATTAGAAATTTGAAGAGATTTGGCATGTCAACAAATACACTCAAAAACTTCTATAGTTGTACCATGGAAAGTATTCTGACAGGCTGCATCACTGTCTGGTTTGGAGGGGCTACTGCACAGGACCGAAAGAAGCTGCAGAGGGTTGTAAATCTAGTCAGCTCCATCTTGGGCACTAGCCTACGAAGTACCCAAGGATATCTTTAGGGACTGGTGTCTCAGAGAGGCAGCATCCATTATTAAGTACCTCCAGCACCCAGGGCATGCCCTTTTCTCACTGTTACCATCAGGTAGGAGATACAGAAGCATGAAGGCACACACTCAGCGATTCAGGAACAGCTTCTTCCCCTCTGCCATCCGATTCCTAAATGGACATTGAATCCTTGGACACTACCTCATTTTTTTAATATATAGTATTTCAGTTTTTGCACAATTTTTAATCTATCCAATATACATATACTCTAATTGATTCAGTTATTTATTATTATCATTATTTTATTCTGGGATTTTTCTCTTCTATATTATGTACTGCATTGTACTGCTGCTGCTAAATTAACAAACTTCATGCCACATGCCAGTGATAATAAACCTGATTCTGATTCTGATTTATGTATATCATTGCCATTTTGTATCAGCAATACAATACAAATTTCATGTCATATAAGACAATGATGATAAATCCCATTCTGAAATGTTCTTCATTCTGTGTGTAGAGAACTGCTTCTAATATTCTCTTTGCAGGTAGGCTCATCCCCATCCTCTGCGTTCGCAGCTGACCTCCTGTTCTGCTACTGAGTCCAGAGCTGATGCACACATGTCCTATCCTGAAATAAAAAGCAAAGAAATGCAGGAACCCACACGCCAGCACTTGGGGGAGCATCTGGCTCAAAACTGGTGAAGGGTCTTTAATTTGAACCATTTTTAATTTGAAGCCTCTGACTATCCACACAATCAATGCCTCTTATCATCTTATACACCTCTATCAGGTCACCTCTCATCCTCCGCCACTCCAAGGAGAAAAGGTCAAATTCACTCAACCTATTCTCATAAGACAAGCTCCTCAATCCAGGCAACATCCTTCTAATTCTCCTCTTCACCCTTTCTATAGTTTCTACATCCTTCCTGTAGCAAGGTGACCAGAACTGAGCACAGTTCTCCAAGTGGGGTAACATTACCTCTCGGCTCTTAAACCCAATCCCATGGTTGATGAAGGCCAATGCACCGTATGCCTTCTTAACACACTGCCAAGAGTCTTACCATTAATACTATATTCTGCCATCGTATTTGACCTACCAAAATGAACCACTTCACACTTATCTGGGTTGAAGTACATCTGCCACTTCTCAGCCCAGCTTTGCATCCTATCAATGCCCTGCTGTAACCTCTGACAGAACTCCAGACTATCCACAACACCTCCAACCTTTGCGTCATCAACAAACTTACTACCCATTCCTTCACTTCCTCATCAAGGTCATTTGTAAAAATCATGAAGAGAGAGGGTCCCAGAACAGATCTCTGAGGCACAACACAAATCACCGACCTCCATGCAGAATATGACCCATCCACAGCCACTCTTTGCCTTTTGTGGGCAAGCCAATTCTGGATCCACAAAGGAATGTCCCTTTGGATCTCATGCCTCCTTACTTTCTCAATAAGCCTTGTATGGGGTACCTTATCAAATGCCTTGCTGAAATCCATATACACTATATCTACTGCTCTTCCTTCATCAATGTGTTTAGTCACATCCTCAAGAAATTCAATCAAGCTCGTAATGCACAACCTGCATTTGATAAAACCATGCTGACTGTTCCTAATCATATTATGCCTCTCCAAATGTTCATAAATCCTGCCTCTCAGGATCGTCTCCATCAACTTACCAACCACTGAAGTAAGACTCACTAGGCTATCTCAACTCCCTTTCTTGTATAAGGGAACAACATCTGCAACCCTCCAAACCTTCAGAACCTCTCTCGTCCCCATTGATGATGCAAAGATCTTTGCCAGAGGCTCAGCAATCTCTTCCTTCGCCTCCAATGAGAGCCTGGGGCACATCTCATCCGGTCCCGGAGACTTATCCAAATTGATGCTTTCAAAAGCTCCAGCACGTCCTCTTATTTAATGTCTATATTGCTCAAGCTTTTCAATCCTTTGTAAGTTATCTCTACAATCGCCAAGATCCTTTTCCGTAGTGAATATTGAAGCAAAGTATTCATTCAGTATCTCTGCTATCTCCTCCGGTTCCATACACTCTTTCCCACTGTCACACTTGATTGGTCCTATTCTCTCATGTCTTATCCATTTGCACTTCACATACTTGTAGAATGCCTTGGAGTATTCCTTAATCCTCCTCACCAAGACATTCTCATGGCTCTTTCTGGTTCTCCTAATTTAATTCTTAAGCTCCTTGCTGCTGGCCTTATAATCTTATAGATCTCTATCATTACCTAGTTTTTTGAACCTTTCATAATCTTTTCTTCTTGACTGGATTTACAACAGCCTTTGTACACCATGGTTACTGTACCCTTCCATCCTTTCCCTGTCTCATTGGAACGTTCCTTTGCAGAACGCCACATAAATATCCCCAGAACATTTGCCACATTTTTGCTGTACATTTCCCTGAGAACACCTGTTTGCAATTTATGCTTCGAAGTTGCTGCCTGATAACCTCATATTTCCCCATACTCCAATTAAATGTTTTCAAAGCTTGTCTGCTCCTGTCCTTCTCCAATGCTATGGTAAAGGAGATGGAATTGTGATCACTATCTCCAAAATGCTCTCCCACTGAGAGACCTGACTCGGTTCATTTCCCAATACCAGATCGAGTACAGCCTCTCTTCTTGTAGGCTTGTCTATATATTGTGTCAGGAAACCTTCCTGAACACACCTGACAAACTCCACCCCATCTAAACCCCTTGCTTTAGGTAGATGCCAGTCAATATTTGAGAAATTAAAATCTCCAACCATGACAACCCTGTTGTTATTACACCTTTCCAGAATCTGTCTCTCTTTCTGCTCCTTGAATTCCCTGTTATTATTGGGTAGTCTATAAAAAACACCCAGTAGAGTTATTGGCCCCTTCCTGTTTCTAACTTCCATCCACAGAGACTTAGTAGAGAATCCCTCCATGACTTCCTCCTTTTCTGCAGCCGTGACACTATCTCTGATCAGCAGTGCCACGCCCCCACCTCTTTTGCTTCCCTCCCTGTCCCTTCTGAAACATCTAAAGCCATTCCTGCCCCTGAGCCATCCAAGTCTCTGTAATGGGCACAACACCATAGCTCCAAGTACCTGATCCACGCTCTAAGCTCATCCGCTTTGTTCATGACGCTTCTTGCATTAAAATAGACACATCTCAAACCATCGGTCTGAGAGCTTCCCTTCTCTATCAGCTGCCTATCCTCCCTCTTGCACTGTCTCCAAGCTTTCTCTATTAGTGAGCCAACCGCCCCTTCCTCCGTCTCCTCAGTTCAGTTTCCACCCTCCAGCAATTCTAGTTTAAACTCTCCCCAATAGCCTTAGCAAACCTCCCTGCAGGATATTGGTTCTCCCTTGGATTCAAGTGCAATCTGTCCTTTTTGTACAGGTCACACCTACCCCAAAAGCAGTCCCAATGATCCATGAAATCTGAATCCCTGCCCTCTGCTCTAATCCATCAGCCACACATTTGTCCTCCACTTCATTCTATTCCTACACTCACTGTCACGTGGCACAGGCAGTAATCCCAAGATTACTACCTTTGAGGTCCTGCTTCTCAGCTTCCTTGCTAACTCCCTGTAGTCTGTTTTCAGGACCTCCTCCCTTTTCCTACCTTTGTTGTTGGCACCAATATGTACCACGACCTCTGGCTGTTCTCCTTCCCATTTCAGGATATCTTGGATGCGATCTGAAACATCCTGGACCCTGACACCTGGGAGGCAAACTATCATCCGAGTTTCTTTCCTGCGTCCACAGAATCGCCTGTCTGACCTCCTAACTACAGAGTCCCCATCACTACTGCCTTCCTTTCCTTACCCTTCTGAGCCACAGGGCCAGACTCTGTGCCAGAGGCATGACCACTGTTGCTTCTCCCAGGTAGGCCGTCCGTCCCAACAATACTCTAATAAGGAGTATTTATTGTCAAGGGGGGTAGTCACAGGGGTATTCTCTAGCACCTGACTCCTGCCCTTCCCTCTCCTGACTGCCACCCACTTGCCTGTCTCTCAAGGTCCCAGTGTAACTACCTGCCTATAGCTCCTCTCTATCACCTACTCACTTTCCCTGACCAGACAAGGATCATCGAGCTGCAGCACCAGTTCCCTAACCCGGTCACGAAGGAGCTGCACCTCGACACATCTGGCGCAGATGTAGCCGGCTGGGATTCTCATGTACTTCCCACATCTGACACCCAGTACAGAACACCAGCCTCACAGGCATACTTCCTGTTTCTATTCTTCACAGGTAACCTACCTCGCCTTGATCCGTTATCGCCGAAGTCCCATTGAGCCAAAGCCCTCTTATGCTGTCTGTCTCTACTCTGTTCGCCGGCTCTATAAAGCTCTCTCCTTTTAAACTCTTCACGCTGGTCTAACTCACTAACGTCCACGCGCTTGCACAGTCAACCCTCGAATGCAGTTAAGATGGCGTTGATAAAACAAACCACAATATTATATACAGGAGCAGAATTAGGCCTTTTGGCCTATCAAGTTAATTAATAATATTGCAAAAGCTAGTGAGTTTCTTGGATCATTGGCATAAAATTTCCATCTTTAGCTGTTTTCAGGGCATTCAAAATCCATCACAGAAGGAACTGAACAGATAACATGAGGGTAGGAGGACAAGGAATGTCTTCTTCCAGTTGAGTTTTGAGGATAATCCAGCAGTTCTCATGATGAGTTCTTCTGGTGTTAACCAACAAAATCAGTAGATCTGCTTCAATGAGGTTATTTTCTTGCCTTCATTTGAAATCCAGTTCTGAGATGTTGAGATCAGTACAATAATCACTAGACTACACACTTTGTTTAGATCCCTTTGCTGGGACTATAGACAATAGACAGTAGGTGCAGGAGTAGGCCATTTGGCCCTTCTAGCCAGCACCGCCATTCACTGTGATCTTGGCTGATCATACACAATCAGTACCCTATTCCTGCCCTCTCTCCATATCCCTTGACCCTGCTATCTATAAGAGCTCTATCTAACACTCTCTTGAATGCATCCAGAGACTTGGCCTCCACTGCCTTCTGGGGCAGAGCATTCCACATATCCACCACTCTCTGGGTGAAAAAGTTTTTCCGCATCTCTGTTCTAAATGGCCTACCCCTTATTCTTAAACAGTGGCCTCTAGTTCTGGACTCACCCATCAGCGGGAACATGCTTCCTGCCTCCAGCGTGTCCAATCCCTTAATAATCTTATATGTTTCAATCGGATCCCCTCTCATCCTTCTAAATTCCAGTGTATACAAGCCCAGTCGCTCCAATCTTTCAACATATGACAGTCCCGCCATTCTGGGAATTAACCTTGTGAACCTACGCTGCACTCCCTCAATAGCAAGAATGTCCTTCCTCAAATTTGGAGACCAAAACTGCACACAACACTCCAGATGGGGTCTCACCAGGGCCCTGTACAGCTGCAGAAGGACCTCTTTACTCCTATACTCAATTCCTCTTGTTATAAAAGCCAGCATGCCATTAGCTTTCTTCACTGCCTGCTGTACCTGCATGCTTGCTTTCATTGACTGATATACAAGAACACCTAGATCTCGTTGTACTTCCCCTTTTCCTAACTTGACTCCATTTAGATAGTAATCTGCCTTCCTGTTCTTGCCACCAAAGTGGATAACCTCACTTTTATCCACATTAAACTGCATCTACCATACATTTGCCCACTCACCCAACCTGTCCAAGCCACTATGCATTCTCATAACATCCTCCTGACATTTCACACTGCCACCCAGCTTTGTGTCATCAGCAAATTTGCTAATGTTACTTTTAATCCCTTCATCTAAATCATTAATGTATATTGTAAACAGCTGCGGTCCCAGCACCGAACCTTGCGGTACCCCACTGGCCACAGCCTGCCATTCCAAAAGGGACCCGTTAATCACTACTCTTTGTTTCCTGTCAGCCAGCCAATTTTCAATCCATGTCAGTACTCTGCCCCCAATACCATGTGCCCAAATTTTGCCCACTAATCTCCTATGTGGGACTTTATCAAAAGCTTTCTGGAAGTCCAGGTACACTACATCCACTGGCTCTCCCTTGTCCATTTTCATAGTTACATCCTCAAAAAACTCCAGAAGATTAGTCAAGCATGATTTTCCCTTCATAAATCCATGCTGACTCAGTCTGATCCTTCTACTGCTATCCAAATGTGTCATAATTTCCTCTTTTATAATTGACTCCAGCATCTTTCCCACCACTGACGTCAGGCTAACTGGTCTATAATTCCCTGTTTTCTCTCTCCCTCCTTTCTTGAAAAGTGGGACAACATTAGCCACCCTCCGATCAGCAGGAACTGTTCCTGAATCTATAGAACATTGGAAAATGATTACCAATGCATCCACGATTTCTAGAGCCACCTCTTTAAGTACCCTGGGGTGCAGACCATCAGGTCCCGGGGACTTATCAGCCTTCAGACTCAACAGTCTATCCAACACCATTTCTTGCCTAATATAAATTTCCTTCAGTTCATCCTTTACCCTAGTTCCTTTGGCCACTATTACATCTGGGAGATTGTTTGTGTCTTCCCTATTGAAGACAGATCCAAAGTACCTGTTCAACTCGTCTGCCATTTCCTTGTTCCCCATAATAAATTCACTTGTTTCTGTCTTCAATGGCCCGGTTTTGGTCTTAACTATTTTTTAGCTATTCACATACCTAAAGAAGCTTTTACTATCCTCCTTTATATTCTTGGCTAGTTTACCTTCGTACCTCATTTCTTCTTGGCGTATTGCCTTTTTTGTTATCTTCTGTTGCTCTTTAAAAGCTTCCCAGTCCTCTGATTTCCTGCTCATCTTTGCTATGTTATACTTCTTCTCTTTTATTTTTATACTGCCCTTTACTTCCCTCGTCAACCACGGCCGCCCCTTACTCCCCTTAGGATCTTTCTTCCTCTTTGGAATGAACCAATCCTGCACCTTCTGCATTATTCCCAGAAATACCTGCCATTTTTGTTCCACTGTCTTCCCTGCTAGGGTATTATTCCATTGAACTTTGGCCAGCTCCTCCCTCATAGCTCCATAGTTCCCTTTGTTCAACTGTAATACTGAATACAAAACTAAGCTTGTATTCACAGGAGTATTTCAAGATATTTTAGCAAACCATCAGTTTGATAATGCAGAGTCCTCAGGTGTGCTTTATTTTGCAGTGAGGATAATATCACCGAGATTTGCAAGAACCAAAATTATAAGACTTGACACTGTGCATGCCATGTAGATATTCACCTTGTGGAAGGATTGATGTCGGTCTGTAGCAACTGTAACGGTCTATAAAAACATAAATTATGTTTAAGATAAGATAGCATTATTTTTTTTTGGCTTAAATCTGATATACAGGCATGCTAATTTTAAAGCAAAAGATGCCATGTTAGCAACAGTCTAGTCTACATTATCGCAGACAGTAGCTAGTGATCAGGAATCAAGTGGCACTCATCTCCTGATGACAGGTTGAGTAAGTTTCCTATATCTGGCACATAGTTAGATGTGAGAATAGAACAGTGCTCCAACAGCTGCTTTACTGAATGTTTGAGTTTGCATTTTTTTTTATTATTCTGTTCCTTTTCTCAGACAGCAACCAAAATATCATCTAATATAATAATCACAAATATAATTTAGTGAGTGTCACTGATAATTCAGGATGTGATGGATGGTTTTGGATCTTTTGAATGTTTTTCCAGCCTACATGCTGCCTTTGAAGGTCTGCATTCTATTAGCAGGTAAAGGGCATTTTGCGCACCACTACTTTTATTGCTCTTAGCAAATGATGATCTTTTTTTTAAAAAAAGATTTTAACTATATTAAATCCCAAGAGCCAAATTTCATGGATCATTTCTCTTCAGGACAAGTAAATGGAATCTTGCTTGAATCTCACCTCCTGTCAGATAGTTCTGGAATAGTTTCAATAAGTCATTAAAACATCTCCTTCCTGACCATCTGTCAGGAGTTAAGATCCAGATGGTGTAAGCAGTCTGCAAAGAAAGTATATTTAACAATTGAAAATGTTGCTGCATGCTTTAATTACATTATGACTCTCTTTTGGAACCTTAAGAATTTCTGAAATTACATTCTATATTGAGATGGGAACAAGTATAAAGATTTCAGGATGGAACATCAAAAGAACCTTTAGGGAGAATAGACAAAGATGTTAGGACATAATCCCCTTCTGTTGTTTCACATGTGAGTTGCTACACAATAATATAGTATTAAATGCAGAAATCAGCTGGCTTTATGATAATGGAAGAAAGAATGAACTTGCACAATTAATTACTAAGTCACTGTGCTGACTTGAACAAGCGTGATAGACAGCTGGAAGAGGTGTAGAGGAGATTCATCAGGATGTTGACGGGACTGGAGTTAATTATGGGTTATAAGAAGAGACTTGAAAAACAGATTTTATTTTCCATGAAGCAGAAGAGAGTCAGGGGAGAGCTGATGGAGGTATTTAAGATTATGAGAAGGGTAATAGATTGACGGTAGATGGTAATTTTTCCATGGTGAAAGCATCAGAGACAATAGCATACAAAGTTAAGATGAGAAGACACAGATTTCAAGGGGATTTAAAGAGGATTTTTTTTTATTACAGAGAGTGCTTGGAATCCAGAATGCTCAGCTGAAGGGGTGGTGGAGGCAGATGCTGTCACAATCATTTAAAATTCTAAGCACTTGAGGGCTACTGGCCTAATGTGGGTGAACAGGATTAGTGTGGAAGGGGCATGGGCAATTTGAAAATTGGTTTGTTACAATACAAAACTTTGTTTTACATGCCATCCAGACAGATCATTGCAAACAGATCATTGCACATTGAGGCAGTACAAAAGGAAAGGCAATAACAGAATACAGAAATCTACAATGAAATTGCAGTATTGGTAGACACATCAAGTGCAAGGGCAATAATGAGGTAGATGAAGAGATCAAAAGCTGATCTTTATCATGCCAGAGGTCCAATTCAAGATCTTCTTACTATGGGATAGAAGCTGTCTTTGCCTTGTTTCAGTGCTGGGTGACTCAGTGAGCAGACCTATTACAACCACACAAACATCAATGGACAAGTAACAAAGTATTTAGTCTAACTGTTATTGGTGGGGGGGGGGGAGTGTGAGGTAGAACATATATTCTTCAAGACAATGCACAGAATCTTCTACAAGTGCACATTTAGGGAGGGTCAGTTTTAATAAGGATGAATAACATATCTGGTGAAATAAGTTGAAAGCAAAATATTTGAGTAGGCAGGAAGATTAAAAGCTGAAATTACTAATAAGAATTTTTTAAAAAATCAGATGCTGCAAATCTGAAAGAAAAATAATGCTGGGGAAAATATCAGTAGATCAGATAATGTCTCCAATATCTTTGGGAAGAGAAATGGTTAATATTATGCCCCTCCAGGGGCGTGGTCAACAGCTCATCCCTGCATTCCTAGCGGCCAGCGCTACATATTGTTCTTGTTTTTAAATATGTTCGTGGAATTATGGTGAGATGTTCAAGTTAATTTATTGTTACGTATTAGCTCAGGTTACACTGCTGTTTGCTTGTGTGTTTGTGGGTCACCCTGACTGTAACCTTGGTGTTTAATAATGACCTCCCCATCTGTATGTGATTGAGTTGGTTCTCACTGAGCAATGGCACTCTGTTACTCTGCTTGTCGCAATAAAAAATGGCAGTTGAGATAAATGAGCTCTTCTTGTCTGTCATCATGGGCCAAATGCTTGCCACAATATATTGATTCTGAGACCCTTCATTGGAACTGAGAACGACTGGTCTAAGGTTGTTTTTTTTTTCTCTTTGCCAGTTCTGATGACACAGGGAATTTCTGTGATGGGTTCAGGCCACGATTGTTGTGAGGTCGGTTATTAACAGAGAAATCAGAAGCGATGAGCTGATTAGGATATTCTAATGGTTGAGTACAGCTATTGAAGTCTTAGTTGTGTTTCTGTATGTGCTACACATTTCAGCTGTGAAATTCCGTTGGTGAAAGGACCAGATAGTTAAATCAGTGGATTACATCCCAGTGAAGTGCATTGCTTTGGTGCGAATAGTGCTCAGATTCTTGAGTATTGTTTCAACTTCAAGTAAATAGAAAGAATTCCATTATACTCTTAACATTAGTCTTGTAGATGCTGGAGGTTTTGAACAGGAAGGCGAGTTACTTGTTGCATAATTCCAGACTTTTTTTAGTAGGCAAAATCTTTATGTTTCTGGGAAATGATGATCCCAGAACTTTAAGCTGGTGGACATGGTAATACTGTATGATGTTTAGGGGTCTATGTATGATGCTAGGTTCTCCCTCTTGATAAGTGTAATTGTGTGGCACAAAATTAACTTGTCTTCGGGCTTAGGCTTGATTGTTGTCCATGTTGATGGGCAGGTCAAGATAAGCGCTGCAATTATGACCACCCCACCAACCCCTCCCTCACAAACACACACTTTAAATTGGGCAGCAAAATATTTGATATGAAGCAGCTGAAGACTGTAGTGCTTAAATTATTGGCCCAAGGAATTCTTGCAGCAGGTGTTGACGGAGCTGGCATTCATCAACCATTGTCCATTGTGCCACATATACCACCAGCCACTGGCAGTTTAGTTGAGTTATTTGTTGCCACGTTCAGCTGAAGGGCATATGGATGCTAAGGCGGTACCTTTGCACTGACTTATGGAACTTAAATGAGGGCTCTGTGACCAAGTTGTAGTGAGGGCTAGAATTAAGTCACCAGAAGCTGAATATCTGAGTGGGTTTTGGAGAATAAATAATATTTGATTCTGCTGTTGGTGTCTCTTTCCACTAGGATGATAGGGCTGAATCACTGCCTGGTTCAGAAATTGCACCATCTCGGATTGCAAGACCCTGCAGTGGATAGTAAGGTCAACTGAGATGATCTTCGGGGTCTGTCTTACCACCATTACAGACATTTACACTACACACTGCATCCACAAAGAAAACAGCATTATGAAGGACCCAACGCAACCCTCATACAAACTCTTCTCCCTGCTGCCATCTGGGAAAAGGCACCAAAGCATTCAGGCTCTCATGACCAGACTATGTAACAGTTTCTTCCCCAAGCTATCAGACTCCTCAATACCCAGAGTCTGGACTGACACCAACTTACTGCCCTCTACTGTGCCTGTTGTCTTGTTTATTATTTATTGTAATGCCTGCACTGTTTTGTGCACTTTATGCAGTCCTGGGTAGATCTGTAGTCTAGTGTAATTTTTTTTCTCTGTGTTGTTTTTACATAGTTCACTGTAGTTTTTGTACTGTTTCATGTAGCACCATAGCCTGAAAAACATTGTCTCAGTTTTACTGTGTACTGTACCAGCAGTAAAAAGTGACTTGACTTGAAAGTGAGTAGGTTGGATTTTCCCAACTTTCCAGACAGGTAAGGTTTGGTCAACTTTCCACAATGTTTAATGGCAAGTGCACTTTGTCTTGCTTACTTAAAAGTTTTGAGCATCTTTTTTCCACAGGACAGATATATTATCAACACAGCCAAGCTGTTGCTGTGAGTCCATAGATTAGGTGGTGTTGCATTTGGAAGTTGAGAATGAGGCATTCAACTTGTTGCTTATGATCATTTTACTAAGTGTTACTAGAACAAAGGGAGAAGCATTGTGAGGGACAAAGAGAAAAGAGTGCAAACAAAGGTGGTCTCGTCTTCTTTTACCAGACCACTGAATCCATTGAAGTTCCACTAGCTAACCAGTGGAAAACTTGCATGTATATGGGTGATTCTATAAAAATACAATCAGGCATAACAAAGTTAAACTATCAGAAAAATAACTGTTCTGCAGCCCAATCCAAAGGTTGTGTCCACTGCATTCAATCCATATCACATGGAGTGGATTAAACCAAGAGACAAAGAGTTTTCATGATATCACAGCATTAACAAGGATCTCTAGAATCCCTGGTCCTCTCACTGGTGGAACTCAAGGATAGATGCACAAACTCCTGAGTAAAACAATGAGAGATATGTTTGATTGTTGACAATGTTAGAAGTGTATGGTTAAAACTGCATGTGATATGAAGTCTAGTATTCAGATGCTTTGTTCTTCACCGGCACTGGAGAATTCAAGAGAGAAAAGGTTTTCTGCTTGAACTATGCAGAACTCAACCACACACTGGAGGTGATCTAGAGTAAGGATCCTTCTTTTGGTTTATACATAAACATCAATTACTTTGTGCTCTGGTCTCTTCCATAATTGGAGAAGGTAGTTTATAGTAATGCTAACTGAATGGTGAAGAACAAGTGCCCAAAAATAACTTGATCAGCATTTTAATTTCAGCTTTGCTCTATCGTAAAATGATTTTACCCAGAGTAAGTCACATTAGTAGCAACTTCTGAATCAAATCATGGCAACTGGGAAATTGAACAAGACAAATTCTATTTGTAGGCAACACACACATGAAATTCTGGAGGAACTTAACAGGTCAGGCAACATCTATGAAGGGAAATGGTCAGTCGGTGTTTTGGGCCGAGACGCTTCCATCAAGACTCTGAGCCCAAAATGTCGACTGTCCGTTTTCCTCCGTAGTGTTGCCTGATCCATTCAGTTCCACCAGCATCTTGTGTGTGTTGCTCAAGACTTCCAGCACCTACAAAATCTCCTGTTTCTTGTATTTCTGAATCTGCCTTGGGACCCTCACAAAATTTCCATATCATGGGGTGGGGGGGGGGAGGGAGGTCATGAGAACACAAGAGAATGAATGTACTGTAGATGGTTGGATTGGGATCGGTGTTGGTATTAGCACGGATGCTACAAGATTAGGTCTTCTCTTCATTGGTTCAGAAAGGTAAAAATAATATGACATAGCTTCAGCTATTTCTTTTCAGAATCCACAGCCACTTCTGCTTCTTAATTTTGTTGTTGTGGATGCTGATCTGTGAGCTACATGTTTCTTGGGTCACCACTGGGAGGCAATTCATCCTAGCAAACTTGTGGGAGATGCAATATCACTGGCATGTTTTACTCAACATACCCAGCATTCAGAATAATTTTTATTTTATTGAGATACAGCACAGAGGATGCCCCTCGAGTCATGCTGCCGGGCAATCACCGAGTCTAATCCTAGCACGGGACAAGTAACAATGACCAATTAACCTACCTGCAATGTGGGAGGAGACTGGAGCACCGGGAGGAAACCCACATGGTCACGGGGAGAATGTACAAACTCCCTACAGGCAGCAAAGTGAATTAAACCCAGGTCACTGGTACAGTAAAGAGTTTTGCTAGCCACCACGCTACCATGCCACCCCAGAGACATGGTCTCATTATGCACGCCTCAGTGACAGAGGACCTGGCTGATCTTCACTGAAATTTTCAATACAGTATATGGTTTCAATCAGACTAACCAGAAAAAATGTAATTCCAGATCGATGTTTAACGAATAGGTAATAGAACCAAAGGAATGACCTCACAAAATAGCTATCCTACATAACCACTGAGCCCTCTCTGATCATGCAAAACAAAATGATGGTCACTTAAGATCTTTCTACTGATACTTTTCAGAAACTACTAAATGGGGATTTTAGAATTTTAAAAGTTCAGTACAAAATTTTATCTGTAATTTGTGTGTAGATTATCATTTACTGTAAATTGAAACAAGTATTCTGGCTTAATTTATACCTAGTGAATCTTTTTGCTGCTTGCTTTCTTGTATTCCTCCAGAAGAGTGCCTTTTGATTACATAGGAATAAAATCTTCTGAACACAGTACATTTCTTCATTAGGATTTGCACTCTGTTTGAACTTTAACATATCTTAACCAGTCCTAAGCCTTCCCATTCATCAGATTATAACCTATCTGCCCAGATATCCAATCTCTAGCTGTCTTCTTTAATCATTCTGCACGGCCAAACGTGTTTCTAGCTATTTTTACTTATTCGCACTATCAAACATTTAAGCTGTTAGTGTGCATAGCTTTGATCATGCAAACATCCAGCTACGTGACTTTGAAACCATTGAAGAAATGTGATTTTCTTTAAGCTTCATAACACAGTCCATCTAAATCAAAAAGAAATCGATTCTTTATTATTCTTTATTATGGCTGCTTTGAATTTTGAATAGGTTCTTTTTGTATTCTGAAGTCATTAACTCATATTAAAATACAATTACAAGAACGATAACTCAGTTCACTCTGTTCCCTAACTTGATTTAAGCCAGAATAAATGAGATTCCAAGCTGTACAACCATAACCAAATCAAACCAAAATTGATTCAGTCTTCATCCAATTCCTACACATGCATTTCCAAGAATGTAGTCAGCACTAGGAAGCTAAATGATTTGCTAATAACAATGCTTTTGCACCATAACATCAACAATTGCAAGGCTGGAAAAAATGAAGTCTGCATTTATTTAAAAAAATGACTTAGGCATTCATATCCATTCACAAACCTTATTTCCTGATAGCATTAATCAGCTTTCCTCATTTAATTTTGCTATACCACTTGTCATGATTAGTTGAAGGTGCTGGCAATTAGATAGTTCTGTAGAATTAATTTCTTTCCCAAATCACTTCCAATCTTATCTATAAGCAGTGTTAATATTCACTTGCTGTATGCAATTTACTAGTGGCAAATTAAATCCAAAAGATTACTAAATAAAGTATGATCAGCGTTTGCCTGAATAGTGTACAATTACATTCCATTAATCCATCTTTAATTGTTCCTTTGCCAAGGGGTCATGCACAATTATTTCATTGTACTCCTTACTTTGGAAGCACCAAAAGATTAAGAATAAACAGGCTAAGTAGGAAATAAAACTAAGGCTACACCAACTCCCATTAAAGTCCATCTCTGCTGCTTCTCTCCAGGGATGTGTCTGTGCAGTTCAGATTTAAAAGACAATGGTTTGGAAGTGACGCTTTGCATTAACGCTGACCCTTTGAAATCAGGCTTGCAAACTTATGCTAAGATGGCATATGGATGATAGAAAAATAGAGGGTTTTGTGGGAGGGAAGGATTAGATTGATCTTATAGCAGGTTAAATGGTTGGCAAAACATCGGCTGAAGGGAGTGTACAGAGCTGTAAATGTTCTATGCTTTCAAGCCCTAAATATGCAAGTGCTGTCATCATGGTAAATGTCACTTCAGACCAAAGTGCCAACTAATGCACAGATGACTGTAGTTCAACTCAGAAGGCTGTCTCTTAAAGGACACTCAATGTTATTCTGTAGCTCTGTAGCTTGCTGTCGTCAGGCAGGAGGTGCAGAAGCCTGAAGTTCCAAACCAGTAAGTTCAAGAACAGCAGTTTCCCTTCAACCATTCAGTTCTAGAACCAACTGACAACACCTTAATCACTACAACTTAGTAACACTTTGATTACTTTAGACAAAAATCTATCTGTGTTATTTCTTGTAAAAAAAATAATTTATGCTTAATTTATGTTTCCTTGGGTACGTTGTGTATCTGAAACTATCTACCTGTAATGCTTTTGCACAGCAGCTTGATTTTGACTTATCCAATGACGCTCTGCTGATCCACATGGTACTCACTGGCATATTTCTTCATCGCACACACTGATGTAATTCCAGTGTATATCATCTTGCCACTTGAAAGTTCCAATCCTAAATTGTGAGGCCCTGTGCAGCAGGAGGTACTTGTGTGATGTAATGTGGTCACGTGACCAGAAAATGTCCTCAGGCAAAACCAGCTTGGAAAACTGACATTGTATTCACCTGCAATCACTGCACTGACCACATATGCTACCCCTAATATTAAAAAAAACAAGAAAATCAACGAAGCAATTGGAAAGGTATGTAAAATATAGACAATTTTAAAAAACAATTGAAGTGCTTTCAGGCAATTCAAACATTTCATGAGATCCATCTAATTCAAGGAAATGTAAAATATCTCAAACCTACACCTTGTCATATTTAGCTACTCCTCGTCAGGGAAGTGAATTAATACACTGTTTCTGCACCAGTTTCAACGTGCAGTTTCTCAACTTGGGAAAGGCAGGGACTCTGATTTCCATAGCTGTAGTGTAGGGCGACCAGCAGGTTTGGGATATTAGCATTCACTTGTGAGTTCCAAAGCTTATGTGGGTGAGTGTCAGCTGGCATTTTCTATCAAGATCTGGTCCATAACACATCACCTAAATAGAATTCAACTTAATTTCCACTGCTCAATTTATTTCATCTTATTGTACCAAACATTAGAAAACCTCAACCTGAAAATTTTCTTGCATTAAAGTGGGGTTAGCAATCTCCCCAATGATGGTTTATTCAGTCAGTTTCCTGGACCATGCATGGTCCAATTTCTAGACTATAGTATTTCTCACACATCAATGTTATCATTATTTCTCTCCTCTTGGAATTATTACCTGTTACATAAATAATTCTTCATGTCTTTTTCTTCATTCTAATGATGGATGGACCAAGGTGTAGTGAGAATAAAATAGTCCTCAACAGTTCCAGCCTGTTCACTCTCTAGGACCATGCTTTCCTGCAGTTACTAATTCTGTTCCAATGCACTTGTCCCATTGACTGTCATTATTAATTTCCTGAATAGCTGGCTACAACCTACTCATACCCTTCTAATATTTTTCCTCACTTTCTGCACTACTTATTCAATTTAATATATATATATAATATTTAATTATAATTTGTAGTTATCATTATGTATTGCAATGCACTGCTGCTGCAAAGCAACACATTTCATGACATGTCACTGATATTAAATCTGATTCTGATTCTTCTGATTTTACCTGCTGTCAGTTTCGATCCTTCTCTCTCCTTCCCCACCAAAGAAGCCTTATTTGCTTCACTAGTGTAAATTCACAGTCTTTGATAGGACTCAAACAGGATTGAAAGAAGATACTGTCTTTGCTCTGTCTGTGGTTTTCTCTCTGCCTCTGTCTCCATCTTTTTGAACTCTGTGCTTCTTCATTATCATAAGTGTAAACAGTTATGTTACCATGGGCCTTTTCTTTCAACAAAGCAGACTGTATGAATTAATTATTTGATTTGAATATTTAATACAATGGCATTAAACAAATTTTAAATATAGACAAATTCTCTCTATATTAGAGCTATATTTCCCTTACTCACATTCTTTCTGTGCACAGCCTCTCATTCTTCTGTGTGCTGAAAACATATTACATAGCCATGCCATCCATGAGTTAACCATAAACAAGCAATTGTTATGTCCTGCATCAAATACTAAAATGTTATTCCATTGCCAGGAATAATCTGATTCTGCATTTCAGTTTGGAACAGAAGTTGTACGCGTTGTAAGTTCCAGTACTACTGGTGTGCAGGTTGCAACTTTTCATCTCCAATGGACAAATAACTGGAGGTTACCGGCCTGTGATTTTGCTAGCTGACAGTGTTCGATCCCTGCCACTGTTCCTGGTGTTGCTTGTATTATTGTCATGTGTACCAAATAAGTATACCGTTTTGGATACTGTTGGTGGGGATGACCTACCAGGAACAAGCTGCAGTGGTCCTGTCTCTGGCACTGAGGTTGGACCCTCGACTAGGAAGAGGAGGAGGGAAGGGAAGAGAGCGGTATTGATAGGGGATTCTATAGTCAGGGGGGCGAATAGGAGATTTTGTGGGGAAGATCGGGAGTCTCGGACGGTATGTTGCTTTCCTGGTGCCGGGGTCCGAGACATCTCAGATCGGGTGCAGGTTATTCTCGAGAGGGAGGGCAAGAATCCAGATGTTGTGGTCCATGTTGGGACCAATGACATGGGTAGGATGAGTGAGGGGGTCCTGCGTAGGGAGTTCAGGGAGTTAGGTGCGAAGCTGAAGAGCAGGACCTCCAGGGTAACAATCTCAGGATTGCTACCTGTGCCACGTGCGAGTGAGGCAAGGAACAGGAGGATTATAAAGATTAATCCATGGCTGAGAGGATGGTGCAGGAGGGAGGGCTTCAGGTTTGTAGATAATTGGTCCTTGTTCCAGGGAAGGTGGGATCTGTTCCGAAGGGACGGCTTACACCTGAACTGGAGCGGTACTAACATTCTTGCAGGGAAGATTGCTAGTGCTTCTTTGGGGGGGGGGGGTTTAAACTAAATTTGCAGGGGGCGGGGATCCAGAATGTGAGAGAGGATAGCGAGAGGAAGAATAAAGGACAGGTGGGGACTACACAGTTCCGGAATATTAAGTGTGTAGTAGAGGAAGGTGAGGCGGAACAAGTGATAAGGAGGACTCATGTACAGAGGGATGGTCTGACGGAACATGGAGTTAAATGTGTTTAAAGAATAAGTAAACTTAGGAAGGACAACAAAATTCTAGGGGCGTATAGTCCGATGGGAGTTCGGGGAGCTGGGTTAAGCACAATAGGCAGCGATTCAAACAGAGAGAGGAGAAATGGGTTAAAAATTCTATATCTGAATGCACGAAGTGTCAGAAATAAGGCGGATGAGCTTGAAGCCCAGGTGCGAATGGGTAACTATGATGTTGTTGGGATAACGGAGACATGGCTGCAGGGAGATCAAACCTGGGAAATGAATGTACAAGGGTATACATGCTATCGTAGGGACAGAAATGTGGGCAGAGGGGGTGGGGTGGCCCTGTTGGTGAGGAATGAGATTCAGTCCTTTGCAAGGGGGGACATAGGGTCAGGAGAAGTAGAGTCTGTGTGGATAGAACTGAGGAACAGTAAGGGCAAAAGGACCCAAATGGGTGTTGTCTACAGGCCACCAAACAGTAGCATGGATATTGGGTGCAAGTTGAATAGGGAGTTAACATTGGCATGTGGCAAAGGTAATGTTGCAGTAGTTATGGGGGATTTCAACATGCAGGTGAATTGGGAGAATCAGGTTGGTGCTGGACCACAGGATAGGAGGTTTGTAGAGTGCCTACAGGATGCATTCTTGGAACAGCTTGTACGAGAGCCGACCAGGGACAAGACTATTCTGGATTTAGTGTTATGTAATGAACAGGAATTGATAAGTGATCTTGCAGTAAAGGAGCCATTAGGAGGTATGATAAGCTTTTATCTGCAATTTGAGAAGGATAAGGGCAGCTCGGAGGTGTCAGTGTTGCAGATGAACGGGGGAAACTATGGAGCCATGAGGGAGGAGCTGGCCAAAGTTGACTGGACGTATAGCCTAGCAGAAAAGACAGTGGAACAGCAATGGCAGGTATTCTTGGGAATAATGCACAAGGTGCAAAATCAGTTCATCCCCCAGAGAAGGAAGGATTCAGAAGGGGGGAAAGGGGCCTCAGTGGTTGACAAAGGAAGTCAGAGACTGCATAGCGTTAAAAAAAAGGAAATATGACAGAGCTAAGGTGAGTGGGAGGACAGATGATTGGGAAGTTTTTAAGGAACATCAGAACTTAACTAAAAAGACAATACGGGGAGAAAAAATGAGGTACAAACGCAAGCTAGCCAGGAATATAAAGGAAGATAGCAAAAGCTTTTTTAGTTATGTGAAGAGAAAGAAGATAGATAAGAACAATGTTGGGCCCTTGAAGAATGAATTGGGTGAAATTGTTATGGGAAACAGAGAAATGACAGAAGAATTTAATGAGTACTTTAGATCTGTTTTCACTAGGGAAGACACAAGCAATCTCCCAGATGTATGGATGGGCCAAGGACATAGGGTAACAGAGGAAATGAAACAGATTGACATTCGGAAGGAAACGGTGATGAGAAGACTGATGGAACTGAAGGCTGACAAATCCCCAGGTCCAGATGGTCTGCACCCTAGGGTACTAAAGGAGGTAGCCCTGGAAATTGCGGATGCATTGGTAATCATTTTCCAATGTTCCTTAGATTCAGGATCAGTTCCTGAGGATTGGAGAATGGCTAATGTTATCCCACTTTTTAAGATTGGAGGGAGGGAGATAACAGAGAACTATCGACCTGTCAGCCTGACATAGGTGGTGGGAAAGATGCTAGAGTCCATTATTAAGGATGAAATAGTGGCATATCTAGATAGCAGTGATAGGATTGCACCGAGCCAGCATGGATTTACCAAGGGTAAATCATGCTTGACTAATCTGTTGGAGTTTTTTGAGGATGTAACCAGGAAGTTAGACGGGGGAGATCCAGTAGATGTAGTGTACCTCGATTTTCAGAAGGCATTTGATAAGGTCCCACATAGAAGATTGATGGGTAAAATCAAAGCTCAGGGCATTGGGGGGAAGGCATTGACATGGATAGAAAACTGGTTGGCAGATAGAAAGCAAAGGGTAGCAGTGAATAGGTGTTTCTCGGAATGGCAGGTGGTGACTAGTGGGGTGCCACAGGGCTTGGTATTGGGACCACAGCTGTTTACGATTTATGTCAACGATTTAGATGAAGGCATAGAAAATAACATCAGCAAATTTGCTGATGATACTAAGCTGGGTGGCGGTGTGACATGTGATAAGGATGTTAGGAGAATTCAGGGTGACTTGGATAGGCTGGGTGAGTGGGCAGATACTTGGCAGATGGCGTTTAATGTGAATAAGTGTGAGGTTATCCACTTTGGGAGTAAACAGGAAGGCAGATTATTATCTGAACGGTGTAGAGTTAGGTAAGGGAGAAATACAAAGAGATCTAGGAGTCCTTGTTCATTAGTCACTGAAGGTGAATGAGCAAGTGCAGCAAAGGGAATTGAGTACAAGAGCAAGGAAATCCTCTTACATTTGTACAGGGCCCTGGTGAGACCACACCTGGAGTATTGTGTACAGTTTTGGTCTCCAGGGTTAAGGAAGGACATCCTGGCTGTAAAGGAAGTGCAGCGTAGATTCACGAGGTTAATTCCTGGGATGTCTGGACTGTCTTACGCAGAGAGGTTAGAGAGACTGGGCTTGTACATGTTGGAATTAAGGAGATTGAGAGGGGATCTGATTGAAACATATAAGATTATTAAGGGATTGAACAAGATAGAGGCAGGAAATATGTTCCAGATGCTGGGAGAGTCCAGTACCAGAGGGCATGGTTTGAGAATAAAGGGTTGGTCATTTAGGACAGAGTTAAGGAAAAACTTCTTCTCCCAGAGAGTTGTGGGGGTCTGGAATGCACTGCCTCGGAAGGTAGTGGAGGCCAATTCTCTGGATGCTTTCAAGAAGGAGCTAGATAGGTATCTTATGGATAGGGGAATCAAGGGATATGGGGTCAAGGCAGGAACCGGGTATTGATAGGAATTGATCAGCCATGATCTCAGATTGGCGGTGCAGGCTTGAAGGGCTGAATGGTCTACTTCTGCACCTATTGTCTATAAAATCCAATGAGAAACTTTTCTGTGTGTGCGTGTCATGCTACACACATAATACGGTCTCTACTCAAGAACCCATTTTCTGACTGACAAAGAATATGCAAGCCAGTCGCTGCTCCACTCAGAATCAGCAATTGCCACTTCCTGCTCTCACTGGCTCCATTTTGTGCCACGTACCAAGATACAATAGGACAAACAACACACCCACCACCATCGATCTTAATCTTCCTCTGTCAAATTCTGACCAAACATACACATTTCAAATATCCAGAACTCCCGGTGTGGCTTCCTGTATATTGGTGAGACTTAGTGCAGATTGTAAGACCACTTCGCTAAGCATCTACGCTCCGTCCACCAGAAAGAGCAGGATTTCCCAGTGACCACTCATTTTAATTCCACTTCCCATTCACATACCAACATCTCAGTCCATGGCCTCCTCTAATGTCAGGATGAGACCACACTCGGGTTGGAGGAGCAACACATTATATTCTGTACAGGTAGCCTCAACCTGATGGCATAAACATTGATTTCTTGAACTTCTGGTAATGGCACCCCCCTCCCCCACCCCACCACCACTGCCTCTGGTCACCATTCCCCATCCCCATTTCCCTCTCTCACCTTAACTCCTCATCTGTCTATCACCTCCCTTTGATGCTCCTCCCCCTTTTTGTTTCTTCCATGGCCTTTTGTCCTCTTCTATCAGATTCCCCCTTCTCCAGCCCTGTATCTTTTTCACCAGTCAACTTCCCAGCTTTTTACTTCACCCCTTCCCCTCCAGGTTTCACCTATCATCGTGTGTTTCTTCTTCCCCTTCCCCCACGTCCTTACTCTAACTCCCCATATTTTTTTCCAGTCCTGATGAAGGGTCTCAGAACGAAGCATCGACTATACTTTTTTCTATAGATGCTGCCTGCCCTGCTGAGTTCCTCCAGCATTTTGTGTGTGTTGCTTGGATTTCCATCATCTGCAGCTTGTCTCTTGTTTGTGATTGGACATGCAAGCTTCATGATTTGGTTTTTATTTCAACTGTCTAATATCGCATTATTTTAACCACTGTGTTTTTTTAAATGTTTTTATAGGTCATATATTCACTAAATACCAAAAGCGATGAGCATGAGGCTTCCCTGCAGGCTCTTAAGGAAGTTCACCAGGAGGAGATCCAACACATCCTTGCTGAGACACAGAGTAAGATCTCAAAATATAAGAACAGAGTGAGGGAGGAAATAGATTTCAGACATCAAATTCAGTCTCTTGAGGACACCCTGGAGAAACACAAGAAAGCCAAGGAAGAGGTCTTGACACAGTTTGAATTTTACAAACAGCAAGTAGCAGAGCGGGAGAAGAACATGGAGAGAGAACACGCAGAAAGAATAGTGGCACTGTCAAGGGAGATGCTTAATATTAAGAAGGAGTTTGAGAGCAACCTGCAACACTTCATGGAGATCCAGCACAAGCTAGAGCAAGACAAACAGTCGGCAATAACAGAGATTGTGAAAGTAAACCAGGAGTCAGAAAGCCTTCAGGAAAATTGCAAAGTGCTCCGAGGCTGCTTCAATGAAAAGTTTAAGTTAGAAGAGAAGCACAAAATGGATATTCAGTGCTTGAACCAAGAGCTGGAAGTCCTAAAATCAGAAAAAATGAGGCTAACCACAGAGTTTGAGAAAAAAGTAAGCAAACTGCAAGTCTCACATCAAAAGGAATTGGAATCTCTGAAAAAGGCTTTGCAACAGTCAGTAACTGAGACGCTGAAACAGTGGCAGACTGGACAGAAGAAGAGTCTGCAAGCTCAGGAGGTGGCACTGCAGCTAAAACTGAAGAAGCTGGAGAGAGATGTAGAACTCAAAGACCAAATCGTGCATGAGTCTAAAACCCAATGTCAGAAATATCAGGAACTGCTGAACGCTGCAGAGCTCAAAATCCAGGTGAGCAGGTGTACTTGAAATGTTTCACTACCCTTAAAGCGAATTAATCAGCTGTAAATTCTTCAGCACCATTTTAATTGATTATCAGTGGAATTAATATATTTTAATGCATCCTTCCATCAGGATTCATATTTTGGAGACTACTTATTCAGTGGGATGACATGCTTGATACAATTTCAACACAGGTGTATTGTTTGGCGTTTCGGAGCCTAAAGGTTGAATCTATTAGAAGGAAAGCTTTCATGCATAAATTGCAAATGGAAGAGATTTCACCCAAGTAGGTCACTCTAGAGATCAGTTTCAGGTGAAATTGCCCGGCACTTCAATGTACTTCAATTTATTGCAGTTGCTGTTTACATGATAACAGTGGTGTACCTTTGATGTCTCAAGTCCTGCACTGCAGGTTTCCCCCATTGTCTGCAAAAATTGGAGTTTTCAGGGGCAAGCTACCCCTCTGTTAAAAACTCACTTTAAGATCTGGAAGTACATCTCCCTGAAATCCCCAGTGAAATGTTACGTAAAGGATCGACACTGTGACATTGATGTACACAGGGCATGCCAGCCTCGTTTTCACTGGTAAGGATAATGGAAATGACACCACTGGTCCTCCCTTAGCTTTTATATAATTTGCATTGGAATTGCAGGCTGCACCCCTGTCCTGTGGTCATCTGCAGTTCTCAGTGGCTTGGAGACTCTCACAACGAGAGATGCAACCAGGTCAGGCAAACGTGTAGAAAGGAATGCACATATAATGGTCGAGAAACCGAGTTCCTCTAGCAGTTCGTGTGTATTGCTTTGGATTTCCAACATTTGCAGAGTTTCTTGTATTTTTGTAGGAAGGAACTTTTTACAGGAGATCACTGTGTCCCCCCCATGTGTTTCTTTGCTCACCAGAGCTTTTAATACAAGTATGCTGTAGCTGATTTAGAGCTTCTTTAAAGTCTGATCTGTTCAATAAAACTACAGCCTTTGCGAGCTTTCGTGTTAATGCTGATGGGAACAATGGGGTCCTCTTCAGGCATGAAGCTGGGGCACCGATTTCATGAGTTTTTGTAGGAGACTTAATTAGCTGTTAGTTGTAAACACACCAGGTGTTCAGTGCACAGAAAAGGGTGCAATCCAATTTCTAGGCTAGTATGTTCACTGTTGCATGTGTCTCCCTCTTCCCTTGGCTTCTCCGATTCCCAATCCTCTGCCCTTCCCTCAAACTAATATTAGCACTAGAATTTTTAGCCATCTTTTCCAAAGGCCCCTTGGTCTACTGCTCATAAACATGTTCCTCATTTTAATGACTTCCACAAAGTTTTGTCCCAGCTCATTACCTTTCCTCACATGGAACATTTCCTTACCTTATCTGAGAAAATATTTGGGATTTTCTTTTATATTACTGCAAGTTGTTTCTTCTGTATTTTAATAGCATTCAGTGGGTAAGTTATATCTCAATTATGCGATCTGAAGAAATGTTTTATATAAGGACCCTTTTGGAATCATCTCATTTGCTTCACCAACCATGCATTCTATTTAGTGAACAGTGCACTATTTATAATTTGTACATATTATTAAAGATGGGTATAGCATTCTTTCTATGGGCAAACTTAGAATTAGAGGTCACTGCTTAAAAATAAATGGTTGCCCATGAGAGAAAGGTAAAACAAATATTTTTTTCTTTGAGAACCATGAATCAGGGACACAGGTCTGAGTTTTAATCAGACTAGCCATAATCTTATTAAATGAAAGAACTGGCTTGATGGGTCAAGTGGACTAATTCTGCTCCAAATTCATGTGTTGTTCAGCAAATAAAGAGGGCAGGTTATACAAAGATGTTTTCTGATCTTAAGAGTTATTAAAGTGACCTGCACTGGTACATTTCAAATTCCACAGGACTATAATTGTTTCTCTACAGGGCAATGCAGAGGAAAATCAGCAGGGAATAATATCCTTGTAAAATAATTATTGAAATTTGAAGTAAGAATCAATAGATGTTGGAAATCTGAAATAACAACAGAAAATGCTGGAGGCATTCAGCAGGTTAGGCAGCATCTTTGAAAAGAGAAGCATGTAACGGTCCCTAGGGAACACTAAAAATAGAAAGAAGATGTGTTTGGTGATGGAATCTCCGCATGGGGCCATTCCCTCATCTGCTTTTCTATCTCCACTAATCACTTCCCATCTCATAGTACTCTCCCGTACAAACACAAAATGTGTGATAACTGCTCTGTTGCCTCATCTCCTCTCTCTCTCCCTTTCTCTCCCCCTCTCTGCCCCCTCTCTCTCCCACCTCTCTCTCCCCCTCTCTCTCCCCCCTCTCTCCCCCTCTACCAACCCCTCTCCCTTCCCCCTTCCCACCCCCTCCCCCTCTCTTTCTTCCCCCACTCTGTCTCTCACTCTCACTCTCTAATGTTCTACAAAATATAAGCCATATCTTAACCTTATATTGTACATACTTCTAGACATAATGTAAACCTCCCAAAGTACAATCTAAAAATGTTTACAGATTGAAAACATTTACTGGATGGAAAGACTATGAATTCAACCCAATCCTAATACATTTCAGTACATTGGTATCACATTCAAATGATCAGCAATAGGAAAGTTTGTTCACTACTTAATTAATTTAATGTGATTTTTATTCTTTAAAATATTTTCTTACTATAATTTATACTTTGTCATTAGTATGCATTTCAGTGTACTGCTGCCACAAAATAGCAGATTTCATGACATATGCCAGTGATGTTAAACATGATTCTGACTTTGAACCTACAGGTTTTCCACATAATCATATATTTTTAATATTTATTTTAGGATTTGGAAAAACAACTTCAAAAAGCAGACAATAAATTGGCAACGTCAAGTGAAAATCTGCAAAAGATGGAAGATGAAGCTCAGCTTTTGAGAGGGAGACTTTTAGAACAGAAAGCTGTATTAATCCATAAAGCAGGTAGGGTACATTGTTGATTCCACTTGTCAAGAAGGTGGCAGTGCAAGGAGATTACAAGAACTAATTTGTCCAATGGTGACCAACCTGTGGCCATCAGCTTCTGTTCAGAGTTCCTGCCTTTAGCTCTTCATTGTACCCCTAGATTGTTCTATTGAACACAAGAATTTGTCAAAAAGTAGTATATGCTTTCTATAAAAGTTATCCTGAAGGATCAGAACGGAAACTCGTATACGTATGTCAAGTGGTATAACCACAGGAATATGAACCAAATGCTTGACACTGGATTAGGCTGGGTAGCTATCTTAGCACGGTAGCCCAGTGGTTAGCACAATGCTTTATAGTACTAGTGACCCCAGGTTCAATTCCTGCCACTGCCTGTAGGAGTTCTCCTCGTGACCATGTGGGTTTCCTCTGGGTGCTCTGGTTTCCTCCCACAGTCCAAAGACGTACCAGTTGTTAGGTTAATGGTCATTGTAAATTGTCCCATTATTAGGCTAGGATTGGATTAGAGGATTGCTGGACAGTGCAGCTTGAAGGGCTGGAAGCTGCTACTCTATGTGGTATCTCATTAAGTAAATAAATTTATATGATGGACTGAATTTCCTCCTGTCTTATAAATTTTCTGCAGGAAACAGTAACACTGGGGCCATATCTTAATGAAGAATAAGTGCTGCTATAGAGGTATTAACTGTTCATCCAACATTGTGTAAAGTTATGTCCATTAACTTGTGCCTATTATGTCTGAGACACATTGACTTGTTCAGGAAACTGTAACTCTGCTTTGGGAGTTGCAAGAGTTCAGCTTGAAAGAAAACAATTTACTTTTTCCTAAATTAAGTATAAATGCCACTTACCACACATTCCTCAGTTTAGCTGACATAATGTATTCCCAAGCTTTCACTTAAAAGCGAGGAGCAGCTCTTTAAGAAGTGTTGAGTGGCCCTGTTTTTACAATCCTCGACACCTTGTACCTGGTCTTGCCTCCAGAAACATATTCTCCCTGTATAAGCAAAACCTTAACTCTTTCCTTAAATGGAAGGTTTTTTTGTGGCTGAAATCAGTGGTGAAAGTGATTCTGAAAGCCAACAAAATTTGGCTGTTGATACAAATACAGAAGAGACCCCCGCCCCACCAAGAGTGCCAGCGGTTCCAATGAACTTGCACAATATTTTGCTTGTTTGAATGTAGGATATAAGTGGTACTGCCGAGCCCATATGTAGCCAATCCCTAATAAACTCTGAATTGAGTGGCTTGGTGAACTCACTCAGAAATAATCGTCCACACTGAAATAGATTAAAGGTCTCACAAAACCAGTATAGACTAAGAATAGTTTGTTTCCTTCTGTGAACAACACTGATGAACAGTCTTTCAAGGGAGAGACCACAATTAGAAACTTGGTTCTCTTAGGATGAGTTTACTCCAGGTTCTCTTCATGGAACAATATAGCATTGCAAGACTCTTTGGCCCACATGTAATCCTGATCTCTCAACCTACTTCAACATCAACCTAACGTTTCTCTCCTGCATAGCCATCCACTTTTCTTTCATCCATGTGCCTATCTAAGAGACATTTAAATACTCTTAAAGTATTTGCCTCTACCACCACCCCTGGTTGTGTGTTCCATGCACCCACCATTCACTGGGTAAAACACTTACCTCGCTAATTCTCCCTAAACTATCCTCCACTCATATTAGCTATTTCCGCCCTAGGAGAAGGGTGCTGACTGTTCACTGTAGTCTCTTACCATCTTATATGCCTCTGTCAAGTCACCTCTCATCCTCCTTTCCTCTAAAGAGAAGAAGCCCTAGCTCGCGCAATCTTTCATCATAAGACATGCTCTCTAATCCAAGGAGCACCCTGGTAAGTCTTCTCTGACTCTCTCTAAAGCTTCCACATCCTTCCTGTAAGGAGGTGACCAGAAATGATACAATCTTAGTATTGTATGAATCTTTCCCCTTTTACTAAAAGTTTTCAGGGGCTTACATGGCAGAGGACAATTGGTGATCACCAGGGCCAACTTCCCAAGATCTAGCAGGACTATTATCAGAGAGACAGATCTCCGAAGCAGATTCGTGGGTGAACTCAGATGTTGAAGAAGAAAGACAACAGTGACTCTCTGCAATCAAATTGCTGCCTAATGATAGCTTAACCTGCTGACGTAAGTCTGGATCCTAATGTTAGTTAGGATACTAACCTAATACCTCTTTCCACCAACTAAACTTGCGATAGCCAACCAGATCCATCAGGGTGACTGTAGCGACAAATGCCTCGGGAGGACAGAGGATCTAAAACACTGTGAAGGTGGCAGATAAGGTCCTTCACCAGGGACCTCGTCACCAAGAAGATCCAGCTGGAGTGCTGCAAGATCAACGTGAAGGACACAATCCAAAGATGTACCGGTTAGTAGATTAATGGCCATTGTAAATTGTCCTGTGATTAGGCTAGGGTTAAATAGGTGAAATGCTGGGTGGTGCAGCTCCTTGTGCTGCAAGGGTGTGTTCCACGTTGTATCTCTAAATAAATTTATCTACTCCCTCCAGGACTTAACAGGTAATGGGTACTTTGACGTTACCTTTATGCACCATTGCAGGGTGGCAGAAGATGTTACTGGACTTTCGGGAGAAGAGGAATGAGGTTCCACTAATACTGAGGAAGGTGTAGCTATCCTTCACTCTCCCAGCCAAGAAGGATGTGATGATGGTCACCTGTACAACCCACATGTTCAAACCAACCCATTGTGCATGTCTTCACCTTTCTAGTTTGTTACTTCGAGGGAGCAGGGAGCTGTGTGGACTTCGAGGACCTATTCTGGACCTGGACGAGCAAGTACCAGGTGAAGGTCAAGTTAAGGGTGGATGCTAATGGAGCCGTCATCAACCCACCTTCAGTGCTTGCCATCGTAGAGAACCACGGTTATGTGGCATATGCCTGCTCAACCCAGACTGTGTCGTAGCTGCAACAGGCCTGGAACTGTGGTAGCCCAATGGACTACAGTCATCTGCAAGCAGGACTGCAGAGCAAGCAAAAGTTGCAATCTCCGTAAAACCTGCCCAACTGTGTCTGTACCTCAGCCTAGAGGTGGACCCAACGCCACAACCCCCAGAAAAATGCTGACTTACTCCCTGCCAGTATGGAGACACCAGAAAAGACTGAGACCAGGACTGAGGAAAGGCCAGCCATCTTGAGATCCCAATCTATCACCCATCCGTGACCCCCAGATCCTGGAGAGCAGCACAGCTCCAGGAGATGGAGGGCACAGACCATTCAGAACCAGAGATTAGAAAGGAATACTCACTTACCTCCCCCAGCACTGCTACAAGGGACCCAGACCATGGTCCCGGGAATCATCTGTATGGTCGGGGGTGGGAAATGATATTGTGGGGATTCTGCTGTGGGGAGGCAACTTCTCTGTCACTGGTGTCAATGAGGCAATGGGTGGACAGCTCCATGTGGCTGGTGTAAAATACAGTAACAATCGGCTGCAGCTAATTAACGTGTATGCCTCAGCTGTGCTGAGCGAACGGCCAGCAAAGTCCCTGCCAGACATCCTCCGTTCCGGCTGAAGACTTCAAACACATTGCTGATGTAGCTGGACAACTCAGTCGGACTGACAGGAGGCTGGGCAGCAGCTCCAGACTCCTGATGGAAACGGTTAAAGATGCAAAGATGTGTCCGACCTTCAGCACCCATGCAGGGGGAGCTGAACCGTAACACACTCGGGCAGCTCAGGACAGTCCCAGATAGACTTCTGCTTCACATTGAAGCCAGTCACGGTCAGATCCACTGACGTCGCACCAGTGCATTTCCCCAACCACTGCCTCCTGGCATCTATAGGAAACCAGAAGCCGGACTGGGTGATGTGGAAGTTGAATATCGGGTTGCTATGCCAGTCCACAGCTTGTCACTCACTGCTTGTTCCTTCTTCCAGTCAATAAAATTGATGCACCATCAATAACTCACTCTGAGATATCGGCTTTTATTGACTGGAAGAAGGAACAAGCAGTGAGTGACCACCATACTACATCCTGGAGACTGAGAGGCCGGGCTCAGGCCTCAATCGCCTTTATACAGGGGTCTGTGGGAGGAGCCACAGGAGCAGTCAGCAGGGGGCGTATCCAGACAGGCATATGTAGTTCACCACAATTCCCTTACAGACAGTTTGCTGCACTGGAAGACCAAAGGGGGTCTTTCGCCAAGTTGATGACCTTTTAGCAACACTTGATGTCTGTCTCAGTGTGAAACAGATGTATCAAAGAGTCTTCCGACACACAACTGCAGGGGATGAACTATGGCATGGACCCTTGTATCCTTCTCCTCACCCTCTTAACAAATTCACTGCCTGCAAAGAGGTGGGTGACCGTCTCTTCCCCTCTACAGCCATCCTGAGGGAAGTGCACATTGAGGATGATATGACATCTGCAGAGGAAGGCAATGACAGTGGAGGCTCCTCTCACCATCAAACCAAGTGAGGTCTTAGTGCTTGTTGGTCAGATCTGGCAATGAGGTATTCAGCCAGATGCTATCTGCCAGACCTCCTTACTTAAGTTAGCACATGTACAATATGTCTAGATATTGTCTGCACCCAATTCTTGTTGATGCCTCAACCATTGTGAGATTGAACCAGGCACTCCCTCTCACAATTTACACATCTCAATTCCCCATGTGTTTTGAATATATGATGACATACAGTGTGCCTCATATTAATTAATTGCTGATAGAAATTAGATAGAGAGGTTTTACTTACAACTTCCAAAATTAACTTACAACAAAATATGGAGTATGTCACTTTGAAAGCAGCAAACTAGATGTGAATTAAAACGACCCACAGGTTGTTGCTTTATCTGTATAAAAAAAGTTTCCCTATAACTGTCAGAGAAGACAATTAGTGCTGGCAGTCCTCAGAATCAGGTTTGATATTATTGGTATATATCATAAAATATGGTGTGCTGTGGTAGCAGTACTTCGCAATACATAATTAAAAGCTATAAATTACAGTAAGAAATATATATATTAAATTAAGTAAGTAGTGCAAAAAAGCGAGAAAGCAAAATAGAGAGGCAGTATGTATGGGTTCATTCTCTGTTCAGAAATCTGATGGCATAAGGGAAGAAGCTGTTCCTAAAATGTTGAGTGCGTGTCTTCAGGCTCCTGTACCTCCTCAATGATGGCAGCAATGAGAAGAGGGCATGTCCTGGCTGATGGGGTCCCTAGTGATAGATGCCACCTTTTTGAGGCCCGACATTTTGAAGATGTCCTTGATGCTGGGGAGACTAGTGTCTGTGATGGAGCTGATTGAGTCTGCAATTTTCTGAAGCTTTTTCCAACCCAGTGCAGTGGCCCCTCCATACCAGACAAAGGTGTAACCAGCTAGAATGCTCTCCACAGTAAGGTAAATTGGTAGAAATTTGTGAGAGGCTTTGAGTTTTAGAGCCCTCTGTGATGCCTGAGTGTGCAAACTGCAAATTGTTGCTCCTCAGGTTGACCTGAGCATACTGTTGCCACTGCACAACCTGGGGAAAAACTACAGTCACAGTGTATAATCAGGCTCACTCCCAAAGGGCACTTACAACCTTCTTTTCTCTCTCCCACACCGATGTTCCATCATCGCCAAGACCACCGTGATTGATCTGACCACCAGAAGCAGCTGGTGTACAGAACCTCTGCACAAACTAGCCATAATGGAAAGAGACATATTTCTGTCACAAAATGCTGGTAGAACACAGCAGGCTAGGCAGCATCTTTAGGGAGAAGCGCTGTTGACGTTTCAGGCCGAGACCCTTCGTCAGGACTAACCGAAAGGAAAGGTAGTGAGAGATTTGAAAGTAGTGGGGGGAGGGGGAAATGCAAAATGATAGGAGAAGACCGGAGGGGGTGGGATGAAGCTAAGAGCTGGAAAGATGATGGGTGAAAGTGATACAGAGCTGGAGAAGGGAAAGGATCATGGGATGGGAGGCCTCAGGAGAAAGAAAGGGGGGGGGAGCACCAGAGGGAGATGGAGAACAGGCAAACAACGAAATATGTCAGGGATGGGGTAAGAAGGGGAGAAGGGGCATTAACGGAAGTTAGAGAAGTCAATGTTCATGCCATCAGATTGGAGGCTGCCCAGCCGGTATATAAGGTGTTGTTCCTCCAACCTGAGTTTGGATTCATCTTGACAGTAGAGGAGGCCATGGATAGACATATCAGAATGGGAATGAGACGTGGAATTAAAATGTGTGGCCACTGGGAGATCTGCTTTTTCCGGCGGACCGGGCGTAGGTGTTCAGCGAAACGGTCTCCCAGTCTGCGTTGGGTCTCACCAATATATAAAAGGCCACACTAGGAGCACCGGACACAGTATACCACACCAGCCGACTCACAGGTGAAGTGTCGCCTCACCTGGAAGGACTGTCTGGGGCCCTGAATGGTGGTGAGGGAGGAAGTGTAAGGGCAGGTGTAGCACTTGTTCCGTTTACAAGGATAAGTGCCAGGAGGGAGATTGGTGGGAAGGGATGGGGGTGGGGAGACGAGACGAGTGGACAAGGGAGTCGCGTAGGGAGCAATCCCTGCGAAAAGCAGAAAGAGGGGGGGGAGGGAAAAATGTATTTGGTAGTGGGATCCCGTTGGAGGTGGCGTAAGTTATGGAGAATTATACATTGGACCGGGAGGCTGGTGGAGTGGTAGATAAAGACATGGGGAACCCTATCCCAAGTGGGGTGGCGGGTGGATGGGGTGAGGGCAGATGTGCGGGAAATGGGAGAGATGTGTTTGAGAGCAGAGTTGATGGTGGGAAGCTCCCTACATGACTCCCTTGTCCACTCATCACCCCCATCCCTTCCCACTGATCTCCCTCCTGGCACTTATCCTTGTAAGTGGAACAAGTGCTACACCTGCCCTTACACTTCCTCCCTCACCACCATTCAGGGCCCCAGACAGTCCTTCCAGGTGAGGCGACACTTCACCTGTGAGTCAGCTGGTGTGGTATACTGCGTCTGGTGCTCCCGGTGTGGCCTTCTATATATTGGTGAGACCCAACGCAGACTGGGAGACCGTTTCGCTGAACACCTACGCTCGGTCCGCCAGAAAAAGCAGGATCTCCCAGTGGCCACACATTTTAATTCCACGTCCCATTCCCATTCTGATATGTCTATCCATGGCCTCCTCTATTGTCAAAATGAATCCAAACTCAGGTTGGAGGAACAACACTTTATATACCGGCTGGGCAGCCTCCAACCTGATGGCATGAACATTGACTTCTCTAACTTCCGTTAATGCCCCTCCTCCCCTTCTTACACCATCACTGACATATTTAGTTGTTTGCCTGTTCTCCATCTCCCTCTGGTGCTCCCCCCCACTTTTCTTTCTCCTGAGGTTTCCCGTCCCATGATCCTTTCCCTTCTCCAGCTCTGTATCACTTTCGCCAATCACCTTTCCAGCTCTTAGCTTCATCCCACCCCCTCCGGTCTTCTCCTATCATTTCGCATTTCCCCCTCCCCCCACTACTTTCAAATCTCTTACTATCTTTCCTTTCGGTTAGTCCTGATGAAGGGTCTCGACCCGAAACGTCGACAGCGCTTCTCCTTATAGATGCTGCCTGGCCTGTTGTGTTCCATCAGCATTTTGTGTGTTGTTGTTGTTTGATTTTCCAGCATCTGCAGATTTCCTCGTGTTTGACATATTTCTGTGTCTGGTTGAGTAGCCAGAGGCCTTGACTATTGATTTTGAGACATGAGTGCAAATCCCATCATGAATGCTAAGGAGTTTAAAGAAAATAAATAAATAAATTGAGATCCATTTGTATCAGTAATAGTGATTGGGGTAAAAACCCTTTTTTAATTTTAATATTAGATTTTATTCATAATAAAAATATACTTTATATACAAAGGAAGAGAGTGCAAAAACATGTAAATTTATGGTTGTTATACTTTGCTGTTTTGCCACTCACATGGCTCCATGAAGTGAAACCCCTTTCATTGTTTGAAGGAACTTCCTTACTGTGGTGCTTTCCTACAGAACATTAGTATTCACTGCGTCGAGCCTTGGGGCATCGAATTGTATGCAGGCTGGCTTCCCCACATCATTATTTATCATATTCTTCCAGTATCTCTCAAGGAAACATTGGTTCAAGACCTAAATACACCTGCTCAAAAGAAGAGAAAATATTTCAGCTGGGATTTTACGACTTCAATCTCTGGCTGGAGATGTCTATAGAATTTATGGCTTCAGGCACAAATTCCTGAGATGAGTTGCATGAACATAAATATTAAAGTCTGCCAAATCCATTTCTACAAGTTGTTCAGCCAAGTGAAGCAAATCCAGATGTATTATAGGGCAGTAATCATTTTAGACAGATATCCCTATGTCTAATTTGTGGATTTTTAATTAATATAGCTGTCAGCTGTGCAGAAATAGCTGAGTTTATTTATTGAACACCAGAAAATAGGAGTAGGCCACCAGGCTCCTTAAGCCTGCCCTGTGTTCAATATGATCATGGTTGATCAATGCTGGCCTCAACACCCCTCCTGTGGCAGCTCCTCAGGGCCCTGAATTTCTGATCTTTCAAAAATTAAACTACCTCTAGCTTAACATTTCTAATGATCTAGCCTTTAGAACCCCTGGGGTAGAGAATTATGAAGATTCACCACTGTCTGTGAAAAAAGATTTTATTGTCTCTTCATTTTGAATTTTGAATGATCTGCCACTTACAGTATATTGTAAATACATACCTGTGGTGAACTACATATACCTGTCTGGACACGCCCCCCCCCCCCCCCCTCTGCTGACTGCTCCTGTGGCTCCTCCCATAGACCCCTGTATAAAGGCGATTGGAGGCATTGCTCCTCCCTCAGTCTCCAGCTAATAAAAGCCAATCTTGACTTACATCTCCGAGAGTTATTGATGGTACATCAATACCCTCATTCAAGACTCCCCCACTGGTAAAAACAAACTGAGCATCTATCCTGTCATGTCCCCACTTGGGATCTTATGTTTCAATAAGGCCATCACACATTCTTCTAAACTGCAAAGAATATGTACCCATGCAGAACGTAGGGGATGGAGGAATGATCTCGTGTGTATAACATCATGAGGTACACAAAAAAGATACTTTCTACAAAGGGTACACAGAGGGTGGGATGCAGGTGGAGTTTGCTGCCAGAAGAAGTGGTTGAGGCAGATTAAATAACAACAGCTAAAAGCTAGTTGCGCAGGTAAATGGATGGGAAAAGATCAGAAGGATATGGGGCAAATGGGGGTAGCTTGATGGGCATCTTGGTCAACATGGATTAGTTGGGCTGAAAGGCATGACTGAGCACCCATCTGCATCATCCAGGAAGCATCTGGTAAACTTCCTCTGCACCCACTCTAAAACTTCTACATTCTTCCTGCAATAAGGTGACCAGAACTAAACACACTAATCCAAGTGTGGCTTAACCAGAGTTTAATAAAGTTTTATAGAATTGCCTCTGGTGCTTGAACTCAATTCCCTAACTAATGAAGGCCAATACACAGTACACCTTCAGCCTATCAACCTGTACAGCAACTTGGAGAGATCAATAGACAAGGGCCCCAAGATCCTACTGTTCCTCAATGCTGCTAAGACATTTGCCCTTAACCTTGTACTCTGCCTTCGAGTTTGACCTTCCAAAGTTTATCACACTTTTCCAGATTGAATTCAGTCTATCACTTCTCAGCCCAGCTTTGCATCCTATCTTGGTTCCACTGTAACCAAGAGAACCTTCTACACTGTACAGAAAACCACCAACCTTCATTCATCTGGAAAATTACTAAATCATTGTTCCACTTTCTCACCCAAGCCATTTATAAACATCACAAAGAACAGGAATCCCAGGCATGGGACCAACCTCCAGGCAGAATCCATTCTGTCTACTACCCTCTGCCTTCTGGGAGTGAGCTAATCAAGAGTCCATGCAGCCATGTTTTGCTGGATCCCATGCCTCCTCACTTTATGATTGAGCTTACTGGGGGCAGCTTTGTTAAACTACTTATGACAGTGCATATACATCACACCAGCCACTCTGTCTTCATCAAATTGTTTTGTCACTGCCTTGAAGAATTCAGGCAGGCATGACCTCCCCCTCACAAAGCTGTGCTGACTATACTGGATCAGACGACGCTTCTTCAAATGCTTATGAATTGTGTCTCTAAGAATCCGCTTTAGTTGATTGCCCACCACTGATGTAAGACTCACCGGTCTATAATTTCTAGGATTATCCCTATTATCTACCCCCTAATCTTCTGGTATTGCTGCTGTGGCCAGTGAGGATGCAAAGATCATCATCAAAAGCATAGCAACCTCTTCCGTCACTTCCTGTGGTAACATAGGGTATTTTTGTCTGGCCCCTAATATTATCTTTCCGAATGTTTTTCAAAAGTTCTAACACATCTTCTTTCTTAACATTGACAAGTTTCAGCATGGTAGCCTGTTTTACACTGTCACACATTCATCAAAGTTTCTCTCCCTGGTGAATACTAAAGCAAAGTATTCATTAAGGACATCCTCTGACTCCAGACACATTTTCTCTTTTATCCCTGATCAGTCCTACCCTCACTCTGGTCATCCTTTTGTTCTCCACATATACGTACAACACACTGAAGATTTTCTTAATCCTATTCATTAAGGCTTTCTCATGCCCCTTTCTAACTCTCCTCAGTACATTCTGGAGCTCCTTCCTGGCTACTTTATAACTCTCAAGAGCCTTTTCACATCCTTACTTCCTTCTTCCTGTTGACTAGACGTTCCACTTCTGTTGTTAACCTGCCTCAATGGGTCAAATCTATCCAGAACCCCATGCAAATTTTCCCTGAACAACTTCCATATTTCCATTGTACATTTCTCTGAGATCTGAAATAAAAGCAGAAATTGCTGGAAACACTCAACTGCTCAGGCAGAATCTGCGGAAAGGGAAACAGTTAACATTTTGGGGTTACTTTATTCATAAAAGTGCAGTCAAAAGATTACCTTCAAGATGGTGAGGACAATATGAGTGAGGTTGAAGTTCTGGAGCATGTTGATATTAAGGGAGAGGAGGTGTTGGAGTTGTTAAAATACATTAGGACAGATAAGTCCCCGGGGCCTGACAGAATATTCCCCAGGCTGCTCCATGAGGCAAGGGAAGAGATTGCTGAGCCTCTGGCTAGGATCTTTATGTCCTCGTTGTCCACGGGAATGGTACCGGAGGATTGGAGGGAGGTGAATGTGGTCCCCTTGTTCAAAAAAGGCAGTAGGGATAGTCCAGGTGATTATAGACCAGCGAGCCTTATGTCTGTGGTGGGAAAGCTGTTGGAAAGGATTCTTAGAGATAGGATCTATGGGCATTTAGAGAATCATGGTATGATCAGGGACAGTCAGCACGGCTTTGTGAAGGGCAGATCATGTCTAACAAGCCTGATAGAGTTCTTTGAGGAGGTGATCAGGCATATAGATGAGGGTAGTGCAGTGGATGTGATCTACATGGATTTTAGTAAAGCATTTGACAAGGTTCCACACGGTAGGCTTATTCAGAAAGGCAGAAGGCATGGGATCCAGGGAAGTTTGGCCAGGTGGATTCAGAATTGGCTTGCCTGCAGAAAGCAGAGGGTTATGGTGGAGGGAGTACATTCGGATTGGAGGGTTGTGACTAGTGATCCCCCACAAGGATCTGTTCTAGGACCTCTACTTTTCCTGATTTTTATTAACAACCTGGATGTGGGGGTAGAAGGGTGGGTTGGCAAGTTTGCAGACGACACAAAAGTTGGTGGTGTTGTAGATAGTGTAGAGGTTTGTCAAAGATTGCAGAGAGGCATTAATGGGATGCAGAAGTGGGCTGAGAAGTGGCAGATGGAGTTCAACCCAGAAAAGTGTGAGGTGGTACACTTTGGAAGGACAAACTCCAAGCCAGAGTACAAGGTAAGTGACAGGATACTTGGTAGCGTGGAGGAACAGAGGGATCGGGGGGTACATGTCCACAGATCCCTGAAAGTTGCCTCACAGGGTAGTTAAGAAAGCTTATGGGGTGTTAGTATTCAGAAGTCGACGGATAGAGTTTTAAGAGTCGCGAGGTAATGATGCAGCTCTATAAAACTCTAGTTAGACCATACTTGGAGTACTGTGTCCAGTTCTGGTCACCTCACTATAGGAAGGATGGGGAAGGGTACAGAGGAGATTTACCAGGACGCTGCCTGGTTTAGAGAGTATGCATTATGATCAGAGATTAAGGGAGCTAGGGCTTTACTCTTTGGAGAGAAGGAGGATGAGAGGAGACATGATATACAAGATATTAAGAGTGATAGAGTGGAGAGCCAGTGCCTCTTCCCCAGGGCACCAGTGCTCAGTACAAGAGGACATGGCTTTAACGTAAGGGATGGGAAGTTCAAGGGGGATATTAGAGGAAGGTTTTTTTTACTCAGAGTGGTTGGTGCTTGGAATGTACTGCCTGAGTCAGTGGTGGAGGCAGATACACTAGTGAAATTTAAGAGACTACTAGACAGGTATATGGAGGAATTTAAGGTGGCGGGTTATATGGGAGGCAGGGTTTAAGGGTCGGCACCGCATTGTGGGCCAAAGGGCCTGTACTGTGCTGTACTATTCTATGTTCTATGTTAAGTTGGAACTAGATCCACCAATAATTACATGCTAGATGTTGGACTTAAACTAAACATTCAATGTCTGCATTATGTGCCCTTGACCTACTGTTAGAAGTTGTTCTGTATTTGACCCAGGTGTGGAATTCATGCACTAACAATTACAATGTGATGGCTGTGATGGTTGCTTTATTCTCAACTGCTTGACCATTTATGTATGTTATTGCAAAGGAGTTGTTTTATTTTTAATTAGATTCTTAACATTGACATAATGCAGATATAAAACAACACTGTCACAATTGTGATAATACCAAAGATTTTGGAAATAGATGATGCATTGCAATGACATTGCTAATTATAGGGCCCATTGTTACTCCAGCTGTTACACACTAATAATCAGCCAGCATTATCAGCAGTCTATCACACACTAAGCAATGTAGGTGTGAGCATGTTAATTTGACCGTGTTTCTTTTACATAAATGATAGGGATCCTGTTGTTTTCTCTGGGAGGTAACTTGCAGTCGATATTTGTTAAATATGGAACCCTTGCCGCAAGAGTCTGAGACTCTGACTTGCATGGGTTGACAGGACTTTGTTGTTCCAGCCTGCCTCAACATTAACATGGTCACGGGGAGCAATCTGTAGTCATAAAAGTACTTACCTCTTCACTCATTGATGGACAAGCTTTATACTCTGCCCCTTTAATTTTAACACCTTCAGTTTAATACTCATGTTCTTGCAGTGCTATTCTTTTATGCACCGTTATAATTTCTTTGCTCAGAACTGCAAATGTAAAATGTACAAACAGTTGCATGCATAAACAGTGAATCTCACAGCTTTATTGACTGTGTTTTTCTGTGACAGAAGTGTTTGCAAAATATTAGTTTTGTTGCCACATCATTTCTATATTCCCACCATTCTACTGACAGTAGAGTATAAATCCTGTGCTATTACTAACCTAGGGAACTACATCTGCTAAGTAGGCTGCTATATAGAGTTGGATCTATAACTATAATACTAACCATGTTTAGTGCTCATTCAGACTGAGGGGCTGCAGTCTGAATCGGGGAAAGCTGCTGTCTGTCACTAGAGGAGAGAGCAGCTGTCTTTAAAGGGTGACCTTGAACAGCATGGGGTGTCGCCATCTTACGAGCAGCTCGAAGGCAACAACAAGATCCCAGGAAGAGTGGCACGGTTAAGCTGTCATCTTGAGAGAGGAGGATGTACGTTTGTGTCCCACTGCCACGTCCTCAGAAATCCAGACAGCTCTAACAGCCCGCTAGCCCTTTCACACTCTTGGATCTTGCTTTAGATGACAGGCCTGACCTTTCAATCTGAGCTTCCACCAACTATTTCACTGTGATCCCTATAGACAATGCTGTTAAAGACAAAATTAAAATAGTCAGAATCCAAGCACATCCAGAGTTTTGTCCTCCAGTTGTCTGCCCATCTTCCTCTTCCCCTGAGAGATGTGGGTGTGAGTTTGCAATTGTATAGGTGGACAATGGGGGAGGAGCCCTAATTAGCAAAAAAAACGCCATGTGTGTGATAGATGCATGGTGATTTGAGTAGTGCCTAAGGCTAATGTGGTTTATATTTTTGAAGAAGTGTTCACGGATCTTGACTACTACCAGACCTTATTCCTGCACTTAGCCAGCTCCTTAATGGTATTAACCTTCTGAACCATCTGTCCCTACTGCCTTCTGAGCATGTCTGGAGGATTCCAGAGCTCCTGGAGATTCTGGTTCTGCAAATCCCATTCCAACTCCTCCGTTGAAGCCTCCGGGACAACATGCAAAGATCCAGTATGCCATTCTTAAATGTTTCCCTGGCCACAAGAAGGTGCAGTTGAATGGAAGCAAAATAGAGTTGCTACTTCACAGCACCAGTGATCCAGGTCTAATCTTGGATGCTGCTTGTGTGGAGATTTTGTATGTTCTCCCAGTGAGCCCATGGGTTTCCAGTTTGAACACTGGCTTCCTCCCACATCCCAAACTCACATAGATTGGTTTGTTGCTTGGCCACAGTAAATGATATTAAATATAAAAGATTTTATTAAGAATTCTCATTTCCTCTGATTTACTTTACTCATTGTTTTCTCAACTTTTTCCATTTTTTAAAATTTTATTTCATTTCCAGCTGATGAATCAATCTGAACAATTACTTACTTTACAGCATACTTAAATCTTAGTACACTGGTTGTCAAATTAATCATAAACAGTGGCATAGAAGGTGTGATGGACAATGTCCACACTGAATTTACAGTCTAGTGTGTAGGTGAGTGCAAGAATCTGGGAGGACTTGATGAGAAAATGAGATTGAAAATATGGGATTAATGTAGCTTTTAGTATATTTGTGGGTGGATGATTGATGTTGAGCATGGATTTGGTGGGTCAAGGGGCTTGGTGTATGTCTCAAAGCAGGTTAGCATTAACTGGAGTACGTTGCCCTGCTGTGGAAACCAATCAGAGAGCGGTGTGATTACTGACAGGTCGCTCCAGTCATTGTAAGCACCATGAGGTTGGCATTCTACCTGTATTTCACCAAGTAAAGCCAATTTCATTGCATACTCCATTGCCACGCCTACTTTGGAAACCAAAAATTTGGCTTCCACAGACTTGAAAAGATCAATGCGCCAGTGTAAGATGTAACTTCTGAGTAATGCATAAGAACTATTATCTGCCATTCACCCCTCTTAGCTTTTCTGTTCATTAATTCCTTCTTCTTAAGCCTATCACCCCAACAGCAACTCGCCAGAGTTCTCTCTTCAAAGTTCCAAGTAAGTTTATTACCAAGGTACATTTATGTCATCATATACAGCCCTGAGATTCATTTTCTTGTGGGCATACACAGCAAACCCAAGAAACACAACAGAATCAATGGAATACTAAACCCAATAGGATGGACAAACATCCAATGTGCAAAAGACAACAAACTGAAAATACAGAAGAAAAAATAATAATTACAATAATAATTAGGGTATCAAATCTGAGACAACAAATGAATTATACCTTGGCACTCATATACAGTACTGTGCAAAAGTCTAAGGCACACATACATACATATATATTATTTTTATATATATATATAGGTGTGTGTGTGTGTGTGTGTGTATAGATATACATAGATAGATAGGTTTTGCACTGTACTGCTGCAAAAAAAAATCAAATTTCATGGCATATGTTATGTGAGTGAAGATAAACCTGATTCTGATATGGGTCTGTATTGTTGACTGAGAGGCAGTGGGGCAGAGAGAGGAGAATCATGGTTGGTAAAGGGGGAAGGGAGAGGGGAGAGAGCAATAAGCACCAGAGAGATGTTCTGTAATGATCTATAAACCAATTATTTGGAATCAAATGACCTTGTATGATGTCTGAAGGCTGGGTATGTCTGCCCCCACACCACCCCCCCCCCCCCCCATCTCTGGCACTCTTTATCTACCATCTGTCCCACATCCCTCCTACGGCACTCCACCATCACCATTCTCAACGTCCTTCGCTCATGCAGATTCACAAATGTGCTCTCTTAGTTAAATTTTAAATGTTACGCTCCTTCAACAGTAAAGCTAAAGCAATTAATTCAAATATTAGAATTATATTCTAAAGATATAACCATGAACTTTGGACTAGATTAAACAAGGAAAGGTGCAATAGAGCTAGTAGAATATAAAGCAGAGCAGCTTAACAACTGATGGATGACTATGAAACGTATATGTACTGTTTCTGGGATATCAACAAGCAAAGAAAATAAATCATAGTGCAATAAAGAGAAAACGTTCAACAGAATTTACTTCAAGGTTTAAGAAAACCTGCCAAGCAGCTCAACAGTAAAAATATAACAAAGGCAATAAACACTTTAGCTATACCCATATTAATGTATTCTTTTGGCGTAATATCTTGGTGAGAAACCAATCTGGAAAATTTACAAACAAAAATGAGAACTGAAGTTACAATTTTTAGAAAATACTATGTATGCTCAAACACACTTAGATTAACACTATGTAGGACAGAAGGAGGAATGGGAATAAAAAACATTAAAATATTACACAACAGTCAGATAAAACTCCTAAGAATATATTTTCACCGACAAGTACAGGATTTAGCACTCAGTGTGAGCATATGCAACTCTGATAAGAAGTACACACCACTAACTCTAAATGAAAAATCAAGAAACTATCACTACAGAAGAAAAAGTGAACCAATGGAAGAACACGACCCACAACGGAAGCCATCCCCACTATCTGAGCAGACTGGGTAGTGATGGTGAAGCGTCGAATGCCTGGATCAGAGTTGGAGACCTTTTCCCAGAAACAGAGGGGTTCCATGTGGCCAGGCAGGACTGGGGGTGAAGACAAGAGATTATAATAAAATACAATAAATGCAGAAAATGCCAAGAGAAACCAGAAAAAATCCAACGCATCTACAGCAGGTGAACTCAGTCTGATTACTTACACAGGCACAAGCAAGTGGCAGTCATCATTCACCAAAATCATGCTTTAAAATACTGAGTCAAAGGACAACACACCTTGCTATAAATACAAACCTGATCCAGTTTTAGAGACAGTCTTACAAATTATATTATGACCAATCCATTATTACAGATAAGGCAATCCATAATAACTGTTTAGATTTAATATTACAAGATAAACAAGCAAGGACCACTTACTTAGTAAATACAGACATTCCAAACACACACAACATACAGAAATCAATAAGTGGGAAAGCATCAGGTATAAGCTGTATTAAAAGAGGCAATTGAAAGATGATGGAAAATGAATGAGATATACATTGACCCAATAGTAATATCTACAACTGGTATCATCCCAAAGTTACTGCACAATAAACAATGAAGCCTACACGGCAATATTTATGTAAATCCCCAGAAAGCCACAATACTAAACACCATTAAAATAGTTTGAAAGTTCCTAGCAATTGAGAATTGAGTGTGCTTGGCTATGCCCGTAACTCAGGTTTTACCTTCAACTTTCTCTCCTCCCCACCCCCCGACTCTGCTTTCCACAGGGATCTCTCCCTATGCAACTCCCTTGTCCATTTGTCCCTCCCCACTGATCTCCCTCCTGGCACTTATCCTTGCAAGCAGAGCAAGTGAGTCTGTTGTCCGGTATCCGGTGTCCGGTGCTCCCGGCTTGGCCTCCTGTATATCAGTGAGACCTGATATAGATTGGGAGACTGCTTCACTGAGCACCTTCAAGAAGTCCACTGGAAGAAGTGGGATCTCCCAGTAGCCACCCATTTTAATTCCACTTCCTATTCCCATTCCAATATAACATTCCATGGCCTCCTCACCTGTCACAATGAGGCCACACTCAAGTTGGAGGAACAGCACCTTATATTCCATTTGAGTAGCCTCCAACCTGATGGCATGAACATTGAATTCTCGAACTTACACTTGAAGTAAATCCTCGCGTTGTATTTGCCTTCCTTACCACTGACTCAACCTGCAAGTTAACCTTTGGGGAAGCCCACACAAGGACTCCCAAGTCCCTTTGCAACTCTGATATTTTGTTTTTCTCCACATTTAGAATATAGTGCATGCCTTTATTTCTTCTACAAAAGTGCATTTCTCTACACAATATTCCATCTGCAACTTCTTTGCCCTTTCTCCCAATCTGTCCAAGTCCTTCTTCAGACTCCCTGCATTCATAACACTTGGAAGTACTGTGTTCAGTTCTGGTCACCTCACTACAGGAAGGATGTGGATACTATAGAGAGAGTGCAAAGGAGATTTACGAGGATGTAGCCTGGATTGGAGTACATACCTTATGAGAATAGGTTGAATGGACTTGGCTTTTTTCCTTGGAGTGACAGAGGATGAGAGGTGACCTGATAGGGGTGTATAAGATGATGGGGGGCATTGATTGTGTGGATAGCCAGAGGCTTTTTCCCAGGGCTGAAATGGCTAATACAAGGGGGCATAGTTTTAAGATGCTTGGAAATAGGTACCGAGGGGATGTCCGGGGTAAGTTTTTCACACAGAGAGTGGTGGGTGTGTGGAATGCACTGCTGCTGGTGGTGGTGGAAGCAGGTACAATAGGATCTTTGCAGAGACTTAAATGGGTACATGGAGCTTAGACAAATAGAGGGCTATACGCTAGGGAAATTCTAGGTAGTCTCCAGATTAGGTTACATGGTCGGCACAACATTGTGGGCCGAAGGGCCTGTAATGTGCTGTAAATTTCTATGTTCTATAACACTACTTGCCCCTCCACCCATCCTTGTAACATCTGCAAACTTCACAAAAATGCCTTCAATGCCTTCAAACTATTATCATGTAACTGGAAAAGACGTGGTCTCGATTAACAACTCCAGCAGAACACCATTATTCACCAGTGGCCAACCAAAATAAGACCTTCCTTTATTCCGACTCTTGGCCTCCTGCTAGTCAGCCAATCTTATATCTATACTAGTATTCTTTGTGTAACACCATGGGCTCTTATCTTGTTAAGCAGCCTCATGTGTGGTACCTAGTCAAAGGCCTATGACAATCCAAGTAAGGAACATTTTCTGACTCTTTGTCTATACTGCCTGTTATGTCCTCAAATAATTCCAACAGATTTGTCAGGCAAGACTTCCCTTTAAGGAAACCATGCTGACTTTGGCCTAGTTTATCATGTGCCTCCAATACGTCATTCTTAATAATAACTCCAACATCTTCTCAGCCACTGAATTAAGGCTCACTGGCCTATTATTTCCTTTCTTTTGCCTCCCTCCCTTCTTAAAAAATGGAGTGGCACTTACAATTTTCCAGTCCTCTGGAACCATTCCAAAATCTGGTGATTCTTGACAGGTCATTACTAATACCTCCACAAATTCTTCAGCTATTTCTTTCAAAATCCTGGATATAGTCCATGTGGTCCAGGTGACTTATGTACCTACAGACCTTCCCAAGCACCTTCTCCATACTAATAGCAACTACACTCATTTCTGCCCTCTGGCACTCAGTTCTGTCCCCTGACACCCTCGTTCTAGCATACTGCTGGCATCTTCCACAGACAAGACTGATGTAAATTACTTATTAATTCATCCTCCACTTCTTTATCCCCATTACTACCTCTCTAATATCATGGTCCAGTGGTCCAATATCCACTCTCGCTCTCTTTTACTCTTTATATATCTGAAAAAGAACTTTAGTATACTCTTCTACATAATTGCCTAGCCTGCCTTAATATTTCATCTTTTCCCTCCTTATGTTTTCTAGTTGCTTTCTGTTGGTTTTAAACACTTCCCAACCCAGTTCTCTAACTTCCCACTAATGTTTGTTCTATTGTATGTCCTTCTTGCTTTTATGCTATCTTTGACTGTTGTGGTTTCCTCGTGTTCTGTTTAGAATACTTCGTCATCTTTGTGATGTATCTATCTTCCACCTGCCAAATTTCTACCAGAAATTCCAGCTATTGCTGTTCTGTTGTCGTCCCTATTTATGTCTCCTTCCAGTTAACTTTGGCCACGTCCTCTTTCATGCCTTTGTAATTCCCTTTACTCCACTGTAATACTGATAAACCTCACTTTATCTTCATCCTCTCACACTGGAGGGTGAATTCTATCATATTATGGTCACTGTCTCTTAAAGGTTCTCTTACCTTAAGCTCCCTAATTAAATCTGTTCCAATGCACCAATTCCAGAATTGCCTTTCCTTTAGTGCTCATAAAAGGCATCGTGCACACATTCTACAAATTCCCTCTCTTGAGATTCAACACCAACCTGATTTTCCAAATCTACCTGCATATTGAAATCTCCCATGACTATTGTAACATTGTCCTTATTACATGCTTCTCTGTCCCCCATTTTATTTTAATCCTACATCCTGGCCACTGTTTGTATATAACTCCCACCAGGTCTTTGGAGCTTCTGTTGGAGTTTCTGTAGTACAGTACTGGGTTTTCACAGGATGGGGTTCCTAGCCCCATGCCTAAACCTCTTCCTTTTGCAGCCAGGCTTGGGACCATTCATGGCGGAGTTCATTTTACTCTTACACTGTTGTTTATTTTGTTCATATCTAGACGAGAACAAGGAAGTTTCCAAGTCCAAACTCAATGCTTTGGCTGAACTCGATGACTTAAAGAATCAAGTGTCAGAGCTACAGCATCAGGTAACAGTATGGGACCAACAGCAGCAAGGAAATAAAGATGTTCAGGCTGAGCACAGTCTGCAGCTAACACAGGTATGAGTCAGATCAAAACAACTCATTCACACAAAATAAATTAAGATAATGGAATTATCACCAAATATTTTCTGTAGGCATGTGCAAACTCACTGTTAACTCTTAGGTCTCTAGGCAATTAGATGACAATTTAGTTTACCTTCACCATCCTCTACTATCAGATTCTATCATCTTCAGCCCTTTATCACTTCCCAGCTTCTGATAGACTCTCCTCCCTCCCTCATCTGCTTATCACCCCTTGGCCTGAATGCACATATCACCTCTCAGTTCTTGTATTAACCCCTTCCCTCCACTGACTATCACATCACTTTCTATCCATCCTGGTGAAAGCAGACCCAAAGTGTCAATTGTCGACTTCCATCCACAGATACTGCTTGACCTGCTGAAGTCCCTGCAGCCTTTTTGTCTTGTCCCAGATTTCCAGTGTTTGCATCCTTTTTAGTTTACCTTCTTCTGCAGTCTGTAGTACTGTACAATATTACAAAGTTAATAGTGATATATTGTAACAACACACACACACACAAAGAACTTCAGTCCAAAAAGTCGACTGTACTTTTTTCCATAAATGCTTCCTGGCCTGCTGAGTTCCTCCAGCATTTTGTCTGTGTTGCTTGGATTTTCAGCATCTGCAGACTTTCTCTTGTTTGTTAGTGATATATTGTAGTATCTTTATTGTAAGATTATTTGTTAGAAAGAATTTATCAAAACAAGTATCCAAAAAGCTGTTAAGGCATAAAAGGTATTTTTAAGGAACCTCCTTTTATTCCTTATTGGTCCTTACTTTCTCTACTCTCCCTTAAGGTATTTTTCCTAATGTTGAATCATTCTTAACAATTATTTACCTTATTTCAGATTTATATTTAAAGTGCAGGTTGATGGTTCTTGATAGTAAAGACATCAAAGATACGGGGAGACAGCAGGAGAATGAGTTTGAGAAGGAAATAAATCAGCCATGATGGAATGGTAGATCAGGCTTAATGGACCAATTAGTCTAATTCTGTCCCTAAGTCTGAAGGTTTATGGTTTACACCAGTTGGCAAATTAATCTTAACGTGTGTTAGTGAATGTCCACACTAAATTCACAACACACTGGATTTAACTGTGAGAACCTATTCTCAACTTGCGAACAAACAACTTCTTGGTATCAGCAAAGGGCTAGCAGTCTGTTGGGCTGTTAGAACTGAAGTACCAAGTTCAGATAGGGAGCATTGAGGCTAGAAGAGGAGGGAGAACATAGGTAAACGCTTAACCATGAGGTTATGTGGTGTTGCAAAGTGATTGAAGGAGGTCCTTGGAAGTGATTGGTGGGGTACGAGCAGGAACGGTGGCATGGGGAAAGTGAGAAGTCTTATGTCAATTCCTAACCCACAGATGGCATCAGATTCCTTGGAGAGGGATGGGATAGACAAAACAGACTCAGTGGATGTTGCGTATTTTCAGCTGGCCTTTGACAAAGGTGTTTCATATGGGTCTGTCTAACAAGATAAGAGCCCATAGTATTACAGGAAAGATACTAGCATGGATAGAGGATTGGCTGGTTGGCACGAGACAAAGGATGGGAATAAAAGGAGCCTTTTCTGTTTGGCTGCCAGTGACTAGTGGTGTTCTGCAAGGGTCGGTGACGGGACCGCTTCTTTTTATGTTATATGTCAATGATTTGGATGACAGAATTGATGAATTTGTGGCCAAGTTTGTGGATGATACAAAGATAGGTGGAGAGGCAAGTAGTGTTACAGAGACAGGGAGGCTGCAGAAGAACTTAGGTAGGAGAATGAGCAATGAAGTGGCAGATGGAATACAGTGTTTTAAAGTGTATGGTCATGCACTTTGATAGAAGGATTAAAATTTCCTAAAGGTTAACTTGCAGGTTGAGATGGTGGTGAGGAAGGCAAATACAATGTCAGCATTCATTTTGAGAGGACTAGAATTTAAAAAGCAAGGATATAATGCTGAGCTTTTATAAGGCACTGGTGAGGCCTCACTTGGAATATTGTGAGCAGTTTTGACCCTTTATCTAAGAAAGTATGTGCTGACATTGGAGAGAATTCGGAGGCGGTTCAAGAGAAGGATTCTGGGAATTAAAAGGTTGTTGTATGAGGAGCGTTTGATTGCCCTGGGCTTGTACTTGCTGGAATTTAGAAGAATGAGAGGAGATCTCTTTGAAACCCATTGAATGTTGAAAGGCCTAGATAGAGTGGATATGGAGAGGAGGTTTCCTATAGTGGAGGAGTCTAGGACCAGAGGACACAGCCTCGGTATAGAGGGGTGTCCACTTAGAACGGAAATCAGGAGGAATTTTTTCAGCCAGAGGGTGGTGAATCTGTGGAATTCATTGCTACAGGCAGCTATGGGGGCAAGGTCATACTTAAAGCGGAGGTTGATAGTTTCTCAATTACCGTAGTCAGAGCATGAAAGGTTGTGGAGAGAAGGCAGAAAAATGGGGTTGAGAAGGAAAATAGGTCAATCAGGATGAAATGGCAGAGCAGACTAAATGGGCGATTGGCATAACTCTGCTCCTGTGCCCTATGGACTTTGGCTGATGGCGGAGATCTGATTGATGCAGAGGTTAAAAGCAATCCTGCTCTTCATGGGCATCCTTCAGTGATGGTCCTCTTCCACACTGTCCTTTGGCTGCCAGATTTCTAGAGTTTAGTGCTAAAACTGGAAAAAGAGAAAAAGTACAAGAGTCCAGCCTCATTAAAATACTTTAAAAATATCTACACCCTGTCCTCTTTCCATTAGCATCTTAAGAAGATGGTTATGAGGCAAGATGGATCCATATTTGAAAACCTTTCATTTGAATGCCTTACATGGCTCATTGGGGTTACAATTGCTCCTGTAATTTCAGCTGCAGGAAGCATTTTGCTGTCATTCAACAGGACAGGATTATACAGTAATTGAATTTTTAAAGCTGGTTGAGCAAGGTCGAGACCTCCACCAGCACCACCCTTCTTATTACTCCTCTCCTGCCATCAAATCCAGACATGTATTCTGAATGTTATTGTTCAATTGTAAGTTTTACACACCCCATCTCCTCTTCTCCACTCAAAATGATGTCACCTTTTCAGATTCCTTCCCATGTGCTGTTACTTGCGAGTTCCAAGCTTCTAGCTGGCAACCTTCCAAAATATCCTCATAAATGTCTTACTTTTACACATCAAGTACGTGTCTTTCCTTGGCTGCCAGCTGCCAAAAGCTAAACACAGTCATCATGGTGCTTATTAACACTTCTATAATTAATCTAATATTACATTTGTTGTAAAGCAACGCAACAAAAATTGACTGGTAAATGAGCGTGGCTTGTTTGATGTCAAGGGTCTCAGTGTTTGATAGATTTACCAGCTGTTAAGATCAACATTGAGAAACCAAATATGGGCTTATGAAGTACCAGTCTGATTTATGCTGTGGGTAACTTTTTATATATCAATATGGTTCCCATAACTCCAAGAACAGCTATATAGTCAGAGCATGCACTGTTCACACCCCGCGGAGCTCCACGTTTTCATACAGCCAGGAGGACTAGCAAAGATGTCCACATTTATACTGAGTCCAGAGCAACTCTTCCTCAGGTCGGGTGCTTCATGCCATTGTCTGAAAATCTAGGGGCCTTTGCTACCAGGGTTCCAAATCCTCTCTCTTTGGAGGGCAGTGGATAACCCGTTTCTCAGCTGTTGCTGCTAGGACCTTGGCATAGACAGTTCACGTGCATTACTCTGTTTCATCAGCTTGATATCCAATGGCATTAATTGAACATTGTATATTTTTACAGTATTTGCAGCACTCTACATTGCTAGCATTTTTGATAATGGTGGTCAAAACCTGGAGACTCCATGGGTCCAGAGAAAACAGAAGGGAGGGGGTACAAATGGGAAGATTCATGAGTTCATGTCAGCTTTAGATATGGGTTGCTGTATGAATATTTCAATGCAGGTGATGTGTTCACCTTTCCAAATCTGAGTTTCTTTTATAGGTTGTGGCAGCTGATGAATTATGCTTAGTTTTGTTTTATTTTTATGATCATGACCTACAATATACGAGGGGTGATTGATAAGTTTGTGGCCTAAGGTAGAAGGATTCAATTTTAGAAAACCCAACACATTTATTTTTCAACATAGTCCCCTCCTACATTTACGCACTTAGTCCAGCGGTCGTGGAGCATACAGATCCCTTCTTTGTAGACGTTGGTGTCTTGGACCTCCAGAAAGTGGTCCACAGCAGGGGTGACTGATAAGTTCATGGCCTAAGGTAGAAGGAGATGAGTTATACAGTTCTCGTTACATGCACATGCAGTTCAACTCTGAGTGATTACAAAGAAAGTTTGAATTTAATAGCTCATCTCCTTCTACGTTAGGCCAAGAACTTATCAATCACCCCTGCTGTGGACCACTTCTGGAGGTCCAAGATCTGTATGCTCCATGACCGCTGGACTGAGTGTGTAAATGTGAGAGGGGACTATGTTGAAAAGTAAATGTGATAGGTTTCTAAAATTGACTACTACCTTAGGCCAGAAACTTATCAATCACCCCTCATATAATAACAACTGCTGAAATTGTTTGGAAACTTAATGTCAGTTGGTGATCTTTAGACAACTTACAGTGATTAATACACTGCAGTTTGTGTTTTATTGCCTCAATGAAAGACAGAGCAGGCTTGGTGGGCCAAATCACCTGCACCTATTCCATGTCCTTATGTTTTTGTGTTTCTCATTGCAATTGGCATCTTAAAGCCTCTATAAAAGTTGTTTCCATGCAAATATGAACTATCATGATATCTTCTTAATATAGAACAAAATGTTCTTTAATTATTTGTCTTCTTTCCCTTTATTAGCATTAATGATATTAATAATTTAACCAAAAGGAATTATTCTTCTAATAGCCTATGCTGTATTTTTTTCATTATAAACCTCATTAAAAATCAATGCTTTGATGCTTTTGATCTATTCAGTGATAACACTTTTCTGGCTCGTTATCATTTTCTGGATGATTATCTCCTTAAAGCCTGACTTTAATCCTCCATTGAAGCAGTACCCATGGACACATGTCTGCAGGATCACTGCCAGGCAGATGTGCCTTTGTCTGTGTATAGATTGTAAATGACTGCTGCCTGAGTGTACTCTGGTCACTTTCCTATCTCTCCCCATCTGCCCTCTTATTTCAAAGAAGATCTGGTTTAAGATGGCACTGGAGTAAAACAGCAATGTCTTACTGGTAGCAAACAGAACAACTAACTACTTTAAAAATCACACTTTTTTCTGGAAAATGATCACTGCAATCAATAGCCTTTAACTTCCCTTTTGGATTTGAGCTTTTGAACCACCTATGCAATGTGGCATTTTTGTGGTCTGAACTAAGGTTTCAAAGGTGAGGGACGATTGTGACACATCATGTATGAGGCAAATGGAGGTGACAGGGCCCAGGCTCTAGAGTGCAGACATGACAATATTTAGCCATTGCTGGAGAGGACTTGTAGCCAGTTTGAAGCAGTAGATCCGAGGTGAGACAAGGCAGAGTCGAGGTGGCGGTGCCCAAACCCAAGAAAGAAGAACAAGCTGATGGTTGCCTGAGTTAAGTACCGGACCAGATTGGGAAGGTCAGGCCCAGACCTAAGAGTGTATCGAAGTATCAGGGCCTGGGTCTGAGGGTGAGGAACTGATTTCAAGAACAAGGTTCAGCTGATTTAAGTGCTGTATCATACTGAAAAGGTTGGGGTGTCAGGGCCAGAGGCAAGGAACAGGCAGGTGTTCAGCAAGGTTTACTCCTGTCTGCACTGAACTGAGTCAGAGGTCTGAAACTACAGGCTCCTGGTCCAGCTACAGCAATGAACTGGCTTTGTGGCTATAAACTCACTTGCATGAACTTTAGTTCTGAATGTTATACGCTTGCATTTTATTGTTCGCACAAATTGTTCTTTTGTTTTGCACACTGGGTGTTTCATGGTCTTCTGTTTAAAGGGGTTCTGTTGGATTTCTTTGTTCTGTGGCTGCCTGTAAGGAGACAAATCTCAAGGTTATATACTTGATAATAAATGTACTTTGACCTTTGAAGTTAATGAAGGGAAGCTATCACGGCGAAGTTGATTTTAATAGTATCATGCTTAAAGAATTGCAATGCACAAAGTTTTGAGAAGATGTATAAAAATAGAAAGTTTTTTTTTAAAAGCTCAACATATAGTTCAAACATAACACATCTTGCCACAGTTTATTATAGAGTTCTTTAAACCAGCTCCATAAAAACACTTTGCATGCATGACAGGAATATATGAAATTCAGGGAGGCAGTACATATTATCACTTCCATATCTATTACTTTGCTCACTTCTTAAAGATTATGCATTAAGTTAATTATGCATGGCCTCCCTGTCATAGAATGGTGGTATTTCAGAAAATTTATGCCTCAAAAAGAGGTTCCTTGTAATGTTTTCAGACCAAGCTCAAACAGGGAAAGTATTTCAAGGATTCATTTCAATGCAGTTTCTCTGCAACTGTTGCACTTTGTTCTGCACCCTGTTACTGTTTTACTTTATGTTGGCTCAATGAACTGTGATGATTTGATCTGTACGAACAGAATGAAAGTCAAACTTTTCCTTGTATTTTGGTATATGTTAAACCAATAATCTGATCCCAATACCAATGAAGATGGGAATCATATTTCATTTTCCAATCTTCCGGATTTAGTCTGCATCCAGGAGAGTCGGAATAAAATCTCTATTATGTTCCATTATCACTGAAACCAATTGTTTAGCCCTCTGAACATTTCCAAATAATACTCATTTGGCCCTAACAACTTCCCAAATGCAGCTTCTCCTGTGGTTTTAAGTTTTTAGATCATATTCACTCCTACTGCAAATTCTGGAATTTCTGACTTCATATCTTTATAAATAGTGATAAACAATGCTAGTTATATTCCCTGACTTCAGCCACCATTTGACCATTGATATTTTTTATTAGCCGGCCTCTCTTTGTGATCTTTCAAGTTTGCTCTACATTTTTTTTCCTTCCAGTACCTTTTGCCAATTTCCAATTCCACCCAATCTTGATTGGTAGCCTGGTAAATACTGCATTGCTTCCCATTTCTTCTTCAAATCCACAAATGTTTACAGGAAAAAATTCCACTCTTCATGTCAAAACCTTTAATGGCTCTTTATAAAAATGGATTTTTGGGTTATACATATGATTGAATATGTCTCCAAACCTTAATTATTTACATCCTGTGTGTGCTCCTATGCCGAGTATGTTAGTGCATTATATTCCTGGTTCTGTGCTGCACTGTGAAAGCTGAAGCTGTACTTTTAATCTGGCAGTTTGGGGAGAGTTTGCACTTCTTACTTAGAATTGATCCTGAGGGATTGGGTCATTTTATTTTACCTCAGTAAAAGTCTGAACTTGCTTTAGATCTTGACCACCTTCTATGAGGTTTGTAGCAAATGGTGATTGAGTCAAGGGTACTTGTAAAAAAAAAAGAGGTCTCCAATTGCCTGCAAACTGCACATTTCTGTCAGACTGACAACTAGCTTTAATCTATACCCATCTATTTGTTTATATTTGGACGGCGGAATATATTTTATGTTAACTACATTGAGAGCCTTCTTGATATGTGCTGAGATAGTCCTTGGTTCCTTCAGCTAAATCCAGCAACTGAAATTATTTTTGGATACTTGAAATTTTCTTGACATTGCTTATACTCCTTCATAGTATTCCCTAGCTTCTCATCCATTCCTGGTCACAAGATAAAATTTTTGACAATCAGAATCGGGTTTAATATCACTGGTATATGTCATGAGATTTGTTGGTATGAAGCAACAGCACATTGCAGCATATAATAATAAAGAAACAGTGAATTACAATAAGAAATATACATAAAAGAATTAAATAAGTAGTGCAAAAAGAGAACTAAAAGTAGTGAGGTAGTGTTCATTTAGAAATCTGATGGTGGAGGGGAAGAAGCTATTCCCAAAACACTGAGTGTGTGTCTTCAGGCTCCTGTTCCTCCTCCTTGATGGCAACAATGAGAAAAGAATAACTGCTGGCCTTACTGGTGACTCCCTGATTCCAAAAGAATGAATGAAAAAAATAAGTTGCATATTGAGCACTATTCTCAAGCTTGAGATATTTTTCTTGTTTAATGTTGTGGTAAGTTTGTAAAGAATTTGTATTCTGCTCATCAGAAAGTTTGAATTGATGTGCAAGTTATCCATTGGGCTAACCCTATACGTGTACTGATATCAGAATCGGGTTTAATATCACTGGCATATGTTGTGAAATGTGTTGTTTTGTGACGAGAGTGAACCTTGGGGAAAAAGGGAAGGAGGGGGGGCACTAGGGCGGGATGATAGGCAAGTGATGAGAAGGGAAGTCAGAATGGGGAATGGAGAAAGAGAGGAGGGGGAAGGGTTAGAAATGACCAGAAGTTAGAGAAATCGATGTCGTCTGGTTGGAGATTAGCCAGGCAGAATTTGAGGTGTTGCTCCTCCAATGTGAGAGTGGCCTCATTGTAGCAGGACCAAGGTGTCAGACAAGATTTGGGAATACTCATGCAGGATTCCCTGACGGTTAATTTGCAGGTTGAGTCGGTGGTAAGGAAGGCAAATTCAATTTTAACATTCATTTCGAAAGGACTAGAATATTAGGGAATGAGACAAGGCAGGGGAACACTTTGCATCTAGTGATCATAATACCATTAGTTTCAGAGTAACTATGGAAAAAGGTAGCTCTGGTCCACAGGTTGAGATTCTAAATTGAAAAAAGGCCAATTTTGATGGTATCAGAGCGTGGATTGGGACAGACTATTTTGTGGCAAAGGTATACTTAGTAAGTGTGAGGCTTTCAAAAGTGAAATTTTGAAAGTACAAAGCTTATTTTTGCCTATCAGAATAAAAGATAAAGGTAACACATTTAGGAAACTTTGGCTTTCAAGAGATATTGAGACCCTGGTTAAGAAACAAAAAGGAGGTGCATAACAAGTATAGGCAGGTAGGAACAAATGAGGTACTAATGGAGTATAAGAAATGTAAGAGAACACTTAAGAGGAGGGTTAACAGAAGGTATGAGATTGCCCTAGCAGACACGGTGAAGGAGAATCCCAAGCGATTCTGCAGATATGTTAAGAGCAAGAAGATTGCAAGGGACAGAACTAGTCCTCTGGAAGATTAGAATGGTAATCTATGCATGGAGCCAAAAGAGATGGAGGAGATTTTAAATTGATTTTTCACATCTGTATTTACTCAAGAGATGGACACATTGCCTTTAGAAGTGGGGCAAAGTAGCAACAAGGTCATGGACCCTGTACCTGAGGCAAATTAGGGTGGATAAATCCCCAGGGTCTGACAAGGTGATTTCTCAGATTCTGTGGGAGGCCTGCAGAAATTGTGGGGGCCCTGGCAGAGATATTAAAATCAATGATTAGCAACAGGTGAAGTATTGGAAGATTGGCGGATAGGCAATGTTGTTCCGCAGTATAAGAAAGGCTCTAAAAATAAGCAGTTATATGCTGGTGAGCTTGACATCAGTAGTGGGAAAATTATTGGAAGGTATTCTAAGGGATCAGATATATGAGTATTTGGAAAGACATGGGCTGATTAAGGATAGTCAACATGGCTTTGTGTCTAACCAATCTTAAAGATTTTTTCCAGGTAGTTACCAGCAAGGTTGAAAAAGGCATGGCAGTGTATGCTGTCTACATGAATGTTAGCAAGGCATCTGATAAGGTTCCACTTAGGAGGTTGGTCAAGAAGGTTCAGTCGCTTGGCATTCAAGATGAGATAGTAAACTAGATTAGACATTGTCTTTGTGGTAGAAGCCAGAAAGTGGTAGTAGATGGTTGACAAGTAGAGTGCCAAAGGCTTCAGTGCTGGGTCCGTTGTTGTTTGTATCCTATATCAATGATGATAATGTGGTTAACTGGATTATCAAATTGTGAATGATACCAAGATTAGGAGTTTAGTGGACATTGAGGAAGACAATCAGAGCTTGGGAAATGGACTAAAAATGGCAGATGGAATTTAAAGCAGACCATTGTGAGGTTAGGTCTTACGCAGTGAATGGTAGGAGTGTGGGACATCAAAGGGATGTGGGAATACAAGCCCATCATTCATTGAAAGTGGCAGCACAGGTAGGTAGGTTCATAAAGAAAGTTTCTGGCACGTTGCCCTTCATAAATCAAAGTATTGAATACAGGAGATGAGGTGTTAGGTTGAAGTCATATAAGACGTTGGTGAGGCCTGAGTTGGAGTATTGTGCACTATTTTGGTCACCTACCTACAGGAAAGATGTAAATAAGGTTGAAAAAGCACAGAGAGAATTTATGAGGATGTTGCTGGGCCTGGAGGACCTAAGTTCTAAGGAAAGATTGAATAGGTTAGGATTTTATTCCTTAGAACGTAGAAGATTGAGGGGAGATTTGATAGAGGTATATAAAATTATGAGGGGTTTAGAAAAGGCAAGTGCAAGCAGGCTTTTTGCACTGATGTTGGGTTGGGACTACAACCAGAGGTCATGGGTTGAAGATGACAAATTTTAAGGGAACATGAAAGGAAACTTAAAGGGTCACGAAAATTTGGAATGAGCTGCCAGTGCAAGTGGTGCATGCAAGCTTGATCTCAATGTTTAAGGGAAGTTTAGACAGGTACATGAATGGTAGGGGTATGGAGAACTATGGTCTGGGTGCAGGTCGATGGGAGTAGACAGATTAAATGGTTTGGCATGGACTAGATGGGCTGAAGGGCCTGTTTCTGTGCTGTACTTTTCTATGACTCCATGACTCTATAAAAGCAAAGATGTAATGCTGAGGCTTTATAAGGCATTGGTCAGCCCACATTTAGAGAATAGTGAGCAGTTTTGGCCCCTTATCTGACAAAGGATATGGCATTGGAGAGGGTCCAGAGGAGGTTCATGAGAATGATCTGGGGAATGAAAGGGTGCATTTGATGAGTCTGGGTTTGTACTTGCTGGAGATTAGAAAAATAAGGGGAGGATCTCATTGAAACCTATTGAACATTGAATGGCCTAGATATAGTGGATGTAGAAAGGATGTCTGCCGTAGTGGAGGAGTCTAGCACCAGAGGGCACAGCCTCAGATTTAAAGGACTTCGCTTTAGAACAGAGATGGGGAGGAATTTCTTTAGTCAGAGGTTGATAGGTACTCGATTAGTAAGAGCCTCAAAGATTGGCTTTTGGTTTGGGAATGTACAGTAAGTCTTTGTAGGCACACACTCATCCACACAGGTTTTAATGAAGTCAGGAACAACTGCAGCTTACTCATCCAGGTTCAAAGATGAATCCTTGAATACAGTCCAGTCCACCAATTCAAAGCAGTCCCTGTAGGCGCTCCTGTGCTTCCCTTGTCCATACCTTCTCGGTCCTCACTGCTGGTGCCATAGTCTTCATCTGCCTGTACTCAGGGAGTAGAAGTACAGCCAGGTGATCAGACTTCCCGAAGTGAGGGTGTGGAATAGCATGGTAGACATTCTTGATGGTGGTGTAGCAATGGTCCAGTGTGTTGTTCCCTCTGTTTTACAAGTGACCTGTTGATGGTAGATGCATAGTGATTTTTTTTAGACTGGCCTGGTTAAAATCTCCCAAAACAATGGTGAGGGTGTTAGGGTGTGCTGTTTCATGCATGTTGATCCTATTACTCAGATCATCTAAAGCCTGCTTGGCCTGAGGTGGAATATAAACTGCTACCAGAATGACCCCAGAGAACTCCTGTGGTAGGCAGAAAGGACTTTACTGCTAGGTATTCCAGGTCTGGTGAGCAGAATTAGGACAGCACTGATATATTTGTGCACCAAGAGGAGTTGATCATGAGGCATACTCCTCCACCTCTGCTTCTCAGAGACTCTATAGATCTCTCCTGCCGGCATATATTAAACCCGTCAATCTGGATTGCTGCATTTGGTACCGAAGGGGTTAAACAGGGTTCCGTGAAACAAGTGACACACGTGGTCCTGATGTCCCTCTGATTCAGCACCTAGCTGAATCATTGATTTTATTCACCAGAAACTGCATGTTTGCCAGTAAGATAGACGGTACAGGGAGTTTAAAACCCCATTTCCTTAAACGCAGTTGTAACCCCGATCTACGCCTGCAGTTCCTCCAAGGTGTCCTCCATGGGCACTTCCGACCACAATTGGTGTTGTTTCCATTGGTTTTAAGCAGCAGGAGTTTGTTCAAATGCATTAAGACATCTTTGTTGACTGTACTGACCCTATAAGCAGTTGTGCTTTTTAGCTGTATCAGACTGAAACGGGAATATTTAATCGTATCCATTGAGAGTACTGGTGCTACATGAGTCATCCCTAGGCACCCCAGAAGTAACCATGAAACCTAAAATCAGTCCTGCCTAAATTCCACCAGCATGTTGAATTTGCTACCAGAGGTGAAAACATAGTAGGCTTGGTTTATTCTAACATACCAGATGCCTATAAAGCAGTCCTTAAGGCACACGTGGCAGGGAATTCAGAGGATTATGGATTACAAGTCTACCATGCACTCTCAGATTCTCATGGATTCTCAGATCACTTATCTGTAATGTTAATTTCAGCATACAAACCAGTGATCAAACGGATCAAACCAGTTCTAAGGGTGGGAAAACCTGGCCTGAGGGTGCAAGCTCTGAACTATAGGATTGCTTTGATAATATGAACTGGAGAATGTTCAGGGAGGCTGCTAGCTATGGCAACCATGCTAACATTGAGGAATATGTAGATTCTGTTACCAGCAACATAGAGAAGTTCACTGAGGATGTTACTATCACAAAACACATCCAGGTGAGGGAAAATCAGAAGCAATAGCTTAATGCAGAGGTCAATGCACAGCTGAGGGATGGTGATGCTGCCTTTAGATCGGAAATGCAACAGTTCCACTCCATCAGGAAAGTGAAATGGGAGCATTCTAATTTACAGCTACTTCTGTGATACCAGAGACACAAGGCACACGTGGCAGGGAATTCAGAGGATTACGGATTACAAGTCTACCATGCACGTCAATGACCAGGATGCTTCACTCCCTGAGAAGTCTTGTACACCTGGCAAGGAAGGCACCCTTACCCCCTAGGAAATCAGATACACCATCTGGCTGAAGCTAAGGTGTGGAAGACCCTGGGCAGAATATACCAGAACGGGTTCTGAAAGGCTACGCAGCTCAGCTGACAGAGATGATGATGGATATAGTCAACATTTCTCTGGAACAATCCATTGTCCCCTCAGTCTGCAAGCTGGCAACCGTCATTCCAGTGCCAAAAAATGCAATTGTAACCTACCTAAGTGACCAGCATCCAGTGGCATTAGCATTAACTATTATAAAATGCTTTGAGCAGCTGGTCATGGAACACATTAAAGCCTCTCTCCCAGATACACTGGACCCTTTCCAATTCACTTATTGCTCAAATTGATCCAGTGATGAGGCAATAGCCTCTGCCCTCCACTCTATCCTGTCCCACTTGGAAAATGGGGCCTCATATGCCAGTGCTGTTTATAGACTCAGTTCTGCATTCAACACCATATTACCCAGAAACTGGTGGGGAGACTGTCCTCGTTGGGTCTCAACATCTCCCTCTGCTACTGGATACTGGACTTAACAGTAAGGCCACAGTCAGTCCCTGTGAGCAGCAACGTCTCTAGTCCCATTACGCCGAGCACTGGCGCTCCCCAAGGCTGTGTGTTCAGCCCGCTGATATGCACACTGCTGATGCATGACTGTGTTGCAGGATTCAGCTCAAACCATGCCACTAAGTTTGCAGTTGACACAGCAGTGGTTGGCCTCATCAAGAATTATGACAAGTCGGAGTATAGAGAAGAAATGGAATGGCTGGTGGATTGGTGTGAGAAGATCAATCTAATCCTAAACATGGAGAAGACAAAGGAAATCATTGTGAACTTCAGGAAGGTGCAGGCAAACCATCGCCCTCTGCCCCTCCAGAGAGAGTTAAGTGCACTAAGTTCCTGGGAGTTCACATCATGATGACCTCACCTGGTCCCTTAATATCACCTCCCTAAACAAGAAGGCACAGCAGCATCTCCATTTCCTAAGAAGATTGAGGCAAGCAAGGCTCCCCCCACCTTCCCCATCTTAACTGTATTTTACCACTGAGAACATCCTGACAAGTTGCATCTCCATCTGGTTTGGGAGCAGTCGAGCATCGGACCAGATGCCCCTACAGTGAGAACAGCTGAGAGGATCATAGGGGTCTCCCTACCATCCATCAGAGACATTTATCAGAAGTGCTGTGTCCTCAGGGCCCTTAGTATTAATAAGGATCTTAGCCATCCTTCCAGCATCCTCTTTGACTTTCTACCATCAGGCAGGAGACACTGATGCATAAAAACAAGAACGGACAGCATGAGAAACAGCTTCTTCCCTCAGGCCATCAGGCTTCTGAATTCCCTGCCACATCATATTCGAAGTGTCATTGGTTAATCTGTTCCAGTACAATATTTTATATTGATGTGCTTTAATTTGTTATTTATGTGTGATTCATCTGTAGATTTTTTCCTTACTTTCATAAGTTATTGTGTATTAAGTGTACTACTGTGCTTTACACCCTAGGTTGGAGAAACACCTCATTTCTTTTTTTTTTAATTTTTTTTTATTAGTTTTTCAAAACATTTTACAAATTAAAAACCCCAAATCCCAATGAGGAACATTAAAACAGTGCAAAATTAAGCATACAATAACAATATGCTGCAAAGGAAGAGAATTTAGCAAAAAAAAACACCTAAATTAAAGACAAGTAAGCTTAGTGTCCTCCCCAAGCCCCACAACACAAGAAAAAAACAACAGCAACTCCAGACTAACCACAACACAATATAGAGAGTATAAGTCAGGACAGCCAAACTCCCAGACTGTGAATACACTCAGCAACAGAGGGTAATAATGCCTTCTACCAGAAAAAAAAAGGAGCTGAAAGCAAGGGACCGAAAAGAAAAAAAAACCCTAGTCAAGAGGAAGGTTATGAAAGTACTCGATAAAAGGTCCCCAGACCTTATGGAACTTTAGATCTGAATTGAGAACTGAATAATGAATTTTTTCGAGGTCCAGACAGGCCATGATGTCATTAAGCCATTGAGCATGAGTGGGCGGGGCAGCATCTCTCCATCTGAGGAGGATCAAGCGTCTAGCCAGGAGTGAGGCAAAGGATAATATTCGGCATTTGGTCGGACCCAGACATAAATCTGTCTCGCCCCAAAAACCGAACAGAGCAATTAAGGGGTTTGGTTCTAGGTGCTGATTCAGAATACACGATAACGTAGTGAAGACATCTTTCCAGAATTTCTCCAAGCTAGGACAGAACCAGTACATATGGATGAGAGAGGCCACGCCCCTCTTGCATTTACCACAGAGCGGACTAACGCTAGGGTGGAATCAAGATAGTTTAGATTTAGACATATGGGCTCTATGAACAATCTTAAACTGCAAAAGGCAGTGGCGAGCACAAAGAGAGGTTGAGTTAACCGATTTGAGAACTGAATCGAAACACCTCATTTCTATATACTTTATGCGGTTATATACATTATATGCGTGTATATAGAAAAATGACAATAAACTTGACTTGACATTAGCTCCACTTCACATGATAGCACAATCATAACATTTCCACTTCAAGCAGTTCTTCATTTTCTCAAAGGTTATGAAAAGCTGGGCACTGTCATGTCAACAGTCTGAGCCTTTTGCTGGGTAGGGGTGCTGCAAATTTCATGATTGCTTGGTCACTATCTTTGGTGCCTGGGTAATATCAAACATTTGGTTAAAAAAATTCAGTTTCTTCTCGCTGAGCACCTGCCATGCCCCAGATTCTACAGACTATGCAGTCACAGGAAAATCTTACCAGTTTAGTTTCAAACTCAGTAATCCATCTTGAATTGGTTGCAACATCAGCAGTACCTTCATCTGGGTACTGATTCCAGCTGCTAAATGTGTTTCTTTGCACTATAGTACTGGGTGTGGGACACTAGTTCAGCTAATTTAACCAATTCTTCAACTATTTCACTTCCTGGCACAGACATGACCAGAAGAAATTTCTTCATCTCTTCTGCAATGTCATTTGTAATAAAAAAAACACCCTGTTAAACTTACATCCACGATGCAAATGCACATCAAAGAACCTAAAGCATCAATGGTGGTTATTTTAAATTGCGCTTGTAAGCAGTAAAGGCCAAATCAGTCAAATCTAATTTAGTCTTGTTAAACTGCTCCTGCTCAAAGAAAAAAGGCAAAAATTACATGAGAGTCTATCAAAATTTTCTTCTGGATCATTCTGGTTAATGTTTTTCATCCTTGTTAACAATATTTAAAACTCAAACAAGTACAACATTCATGGTGTATTTGATCATGTGCTACTATGCATGGACCCATTTTAGTTTTTGTCCTCATTCCACCACTAGAGAAATCAAATAGAACTTCTCCCAACAAGATTACCATACAAATGTTAACACTCTCACTATAACTGAGTGGGCAAAATTCGTATGTTGTTCACTTAAAGATTGTTGCCATATTATTTATTGCTCATCACGATTGCCCCTGAGGAAGCAGTAATGATCATCGCTCTTCATCCATGGCTATGTTTGTTGGATGTGCTTCTACATTCTTTTTCAGTAAGGAGTCCCAAAATGTAGAGCCAGCAACCTATCATTTGCTTCATAACAACAGAAATTGGAAGTCAAAATCAAAAGATTTAAAAATAAGTTGTATGAATTAAAACTTTAAATATTCTGCTATGCTGGCCGTATTGCCTCCAACCAAGAAAGTTTCACTGATTCAACAAGACTAATATAAGTCAGGTAGTATTTTATAACTTTTCGCAAAACACAGCAAATTACAGAAGTTATAAATAAAAGCAAATCCAAATCTAGTTTACTTTGCTTATTCTGGACCTTCATTTTGGGGAGGTGAAGTTCAACCTTCAGGATGAACACCAGAGCTTGTAGGTTACAGTCATTCAGCAACAGGAGTTCTTCCTCTCCAGTACATCTTCCTCCCATCTGTTTGTGTTTTTCTCTCTTCTTTTGGTTTACGTTGCTCAGTCCCTATTTTCCCACCTTGGTTTCCTCTCACTCTCAGTTCTCTGCCCAAATTCTCAGAATTTACCAGTAATTTCCAGGGAGCTCATCCCCTCATTCTTGCAGTGCATTTCAATTTGTTAGGATGAACCCAAATGGACACAAGAGCTGTGGAAATCAAAAATAGTACTCAGATGCTAGAAATTCATAGCAGGTTAGGCTGTATCTGTGGGAGGAGAAACAGGGTTTCAGATTAACGCTTGGTTCCTTATGTCGGTTGTGGCCAAATTTTGTTTGTTTTACCCTGTAGTGACCTACTTTGGGACATGTTGCTGTGTTAAGGAGGCTACGTGATATAAGCTGTTACTGTTCAGTTCATTAACATTGTTAGGAATTGCTGATACTTTAGTTCCATGTTACATTTATTCAACGAAAAGCCACAGGCGCTGGAACTCTGAAATAAAATCAGTAAGTTCTGGGAATCTCACCTTGAAGCAGTTCAGTTCAGAATCTGCTATCTTACAGGTCATCGAGGCTCTTGCTCGTGAGAAAGAGGAACTTCATAAGAGGCATGAAGAGGAGCTGAAGAAACTGAAGCGAGTGGCAGAAGAGGAGAAGCTTCGTCTGAAGGAGCAGCTGATGAAAGGGCTGGAGGAGCTGGTAAAGAAGCATACCACTGAGATCAAGGCAGTACAGACCTCAATGGAATTAGAAAGGAAAAGAATGCAGAAGGTACATGGCTGCCTGAGCTTTTCTTACCTATGCTGCATTTGGTGTACTGTATAACACGGCTTCAGATCCACATTAGAGTAGCTTAATGTCACAGACACCAGGGTACAATGAAACTCATTGTTCATGTTAAGTTCACAGTGTAAACAGCAGGCATGGTAATGATATGAGACCCTCCATTGTTCAAGGTTGCCTCCAACTGTCTACATGATACACAAGCCACTATGCACACCGTGACATTACAATATGGAGAGCAAGTTGGCGCCATACAGTGGGTTCCCCCCTCCACAAAGCTAATGAGTCTCAAGGAATGGCATATACAGATACAATTTGGCACTAGTAGCATCACAGGAGATGCCAGTCAGCATTAAACTCAACATAGGTCTGCCTTGGGGACTCCAGCTGTGGATTTTTCTTCAGACTTTACTCCCTAAGCCTTCCCTGTGGTTGAGTATAGTCACAAGGCAGCAGAGGTTTGAGATCAGAGTTTTCCTTCTCCTAGATGAGCTGCCAACCATGTCTGATGAGACCCACATGCTGAAAGCACATGGTTTTAAGGTGCCAGTAACAGGCCTTTGCCCCTTCTCCAGTCAGTAGAAATAGCTCTGACAGGCTTAGTAGCTAAGACACACTTGAAGGCCAGGAGCAAGACTTGGTTGTCAGAGGCTAGTTGAGTCACATGCCACCAGAAGTATTTTATAGGTAGCAGGAGCTTATCCCCGTTATCTCCTCTAGCTATGACAACCTTAAGAAACCGGTAATAATAAATGCAACAATAAATACAAGGATTAGTACGAAACAGCAGGATGGTGTGAAGTTACTAGTATAGTCTGAAGTAATGCAGAAATAAATTTATAGGTAATGTATATAAAAATAAGAATAATTAAAACAGGATTTAAAATACCATGAAATCTGGTTTTGAAATCCAAACCTTATCTCTCAGACCAGTAGAAAGAAATGTTTAATAATTAATTAATATTCTTTTCCAAAGGAAGGATGCAGATAGTTCAGCAATAAATTTCCAGACCATATAGATTGCAAGTGACCTTTACCAGTCTGCACATTTTGTGGTTTGCATGGGACTTGCAAATGTCACAGGTGTGCAGTGGAATAGTATCCACGGCTTGTGGCTGAGCTGTGTCGAAGCTGACACGTTGATGTGTTTTAATTCTAACCAAGTGCTACCCTGTCTGGTTTTGAAAACTAACATCGAATCCAATCAAGCTGAAGGGATATAAAACATTCAAGGATTACTGTAGGTGGTAACCACTCCTCCCACTTCAATTACAGGATTTTTTATGACAGTTCATTTCATGGTGAATCTTACAGCAACAAAAGACATGGTAGTTACTGCAGAAGACATCAGTGCCTGAAAGCTAATACCATACTTTATACAGGCTGTGTAACCTTTGCTGTGAGTGGTTCAGTTGTCTACTTTAGTTACTGTAATGGAAAATTGTTTTTAGACAGTTAATTCAAATAATTTGATTCTGCAAAAATATAATGTAAGGTTTACATCTACAATAACTAACGTTGGTACTGCAGGAACTACAAAATCAGCTGGATGAAATTAACATCAAAGTCGAGAACGAAAGGCGTCTGTTAGAGAAAGAAAAGGAGGTACTTCATAATCGACTTCAGGATTCCCTACAGCAGGTGAGTTCCTCCAGAACTACCTGCAGGTGAAAGCAGCTTAGCATGCTTATTCTTACTCAACATTGGTTGGCTTTCTAGATTTCTAGGATGGAAAACTTAATGGAGCAGAGAAATAAGGGCGTAGAACACCCTGACCCTCACTGTACACAACTGCAAGCAAGTTATGAAAGCGTACTGAAGGATCGGGAACAGGCACTCAACAAGATATCAGAGCTGCAGGTGAGTGTGGATATCAGAGCTGCAGGTGAGTGTGGATATCAGAGCTGCAGGTGAGTGTGGATATCAGAGCTGCAGGTGAGTGTGGATATCAGAGCTGCAGGTGAGTGTGGATATCAGAGCTGCAGGTGAGTGTGGATATCAGAGCTGCAGGTGAGTGTGGATATCAGAGCTGCAGGTGAGTGTGGATATCAGATCTGCAGGTGAGTGTGGATATCAGAGCTGCAGGTGAGTGTGGATAT